>NW_027478161.1:3636363-3939393 GCF_051020975.1 Osmia lignaria lignaria
CAAAAAATATCATAGAACATAAAACGTAGGAAACTTAATTCTCTACAAAAAAGGTCTCTTAACATTTTGCCATAGCTCGC
The DNA here is from genome assembly GCF_051020975.1 of Osmia lignaria lignaria. Lineage (NCBI taxonomy): Eukaryota > Metazoa > Arthropoda > Insecta > Hymenoptera > Megachilidae > Osmia > Osmia lignaria. Next base: position 3,636,444 of record NW_027478161.1, read on the forward strand.
TTCGTTTCCGAGATATTTGCAGATTTATCTCAAGGGAAGGGGCCTAACGGACATATTTCGAGATATTTCTTCTTCTTGTTGTTCTTCTTCTGTACAGCTAAGCTGGAAGTGGCATTTGCAGCTCGCAATAGTGCATAGCTATCTGAAAGAAAGGGGCCACGGTGTTTCTGTATCTCTATTATGTTGGTGCGGCTTCGGAACTTTTAAATATCTTGATATATCTCGAGAACTACGCATCTGATCAAAAAATATCATAGAACATAAAAAGTAGGAAACTTAATTCGCTACAAAAAAGGTCTCTTAACATTTTGCCATAGCTCGCTTCCTTTCCGAGATATTTGCAGATTTATCTCAAGGGAAGGGGCCTAACGGACATATTTCGTGATATTTCTTCTTCTTGTTGTTCTTCTTCTGCACAGCTAAGCTGGAAGTGGCATTTGCAGCTCGCAATAGTGCAGAGTTATCTCAAAGAAAGGGGCCACGGTGTTTCTGTATCTCTATTATGTTGGTGCGGCTTCTTAACTTTTAAATATCTTGATATATCTCGAGAACTACGCATCTGATCAAAAAATTTCATAGAACATAAAAAGTAGGAAACTCAATTCTCTACAAAAAAGGTCTCTTAACATTTTGCAATAGCTCGCTTCGTTTCCGAGATATTTGCAGATTTATCTCAAGGGAAGGGGCCTGACGGACATATTTCGAGATATTTCTTCTTCTTGTTGTTCTTCTTCTGCACAGCTAAGCTGGAAGTGGCATTTGCAGCTCGCAATAGTGCAGAGTTATCTCAAAGAAAGGGGCCACGGTGTTTCTGTATCTCTATTATGTTGGTGCGGCTTCGGAACTTTTAAATATCTTGATATATCTCGAGAACTACGCGTCTGATCAAAAAATATCATAGAACATAAAAAGTAGGAAACTTAATTCTCTACAAAAAGGTCTGTTAACATTTTGCCATAGCTCGCTTCGTTTCCGAGATATTTGCAGATTTATCTCAAGGGAAGGGGCCTAACGGACATATTTCGAGATATTTCTTCTTCTTGTTGTTCTTCTTCTGCACAGCTAAACTGGAAGTGGCATTTCCAGCTCGCAATAGTGCAGAGTTATCTCAAAGAGAGGGGCCACGGTGTTTCTGTATCTCTATTATGTTGGTGCGGCTTCGGAACTTTTAAATATCTTGATATATCTCGAGAACCACGCGTCTGATCAAAAAATATCATAGAACATAAAAAGTAGGAAACATAATTCTCTACAAAAAAGGTCTCTTAATATTTTGCCATAGCTCGCTTCGTTTCCGAGATATTTGCAGATTTATCTCAAGGGAAGGGGCCTGACGGACATATTTCGAGATATTTCTTCTTCTTGTTGTTATTCTTCTGCACAGCTAAACTGGACGTGGCATTTCCAGCTCGCAATAGTGCAGAGTTATCTCAAAGAGAGGGGCCACGGTGTTTCTGTATCTCTATTATGTTGGTGCGGCTTCGGAACTTTTAAATATCTTGATATATCTCGAGAACTACGCATCTGATCAAAAAATATCATAGAACATAAATTGTAGGAAACATAATTGTCTACAAAAAAGGTCTCTTAACATTTTGCCATAGCTCGCTTCGTTTCCGAGATACTTGCCGATTTATCTCAAGGGAAGGGGCCTGACGGACATATTTCGAGATATTTCTTCTTCTTGTTGTTCTTCTTCTGCACAGCTAAGCTGGAAGTGGCATTTGCAGCTCGCAATTGTGCAGAGTTATCTCAAAGAGAGGGGCCACGGTGTTTCTGTATCTCTATCATGTTGGTGCGGCTTCGGAACTTTTAAATATCTTGATATATCTCGAGAACTACGAATCTGATCAGAAAATATCATAGAAGATAAAAAGTAGGAAACTTAATTCTCTACAAAAAAGGTCTCTTAACATTTTGCCATAGCTCGCTTCGTTTCCGAGATATTTGCAGATTTATCTCATGGTAAGGGGCCTGACGGACATATTTCGAGATATTTCTTCTTCTTGTTGTTCTTCTTCTGCACAGCTAAGCTGGAAGTGGCATTTGCAGCTCGCAATAGTGCATAGCTATCTGAAAGAAAGGGGCCACGGTGTTTCTGTATCTCTATTATGTTGGTGCGGCTTCGGAACTTTTAAATATCTTGATATATCTCGAGAACTACGCATCTGATCAAAAAATATCATAGAACATAAAAAGTAGGAAACTTAATTCGCTACAAAAAAGGTCTCTTAACATTTTGCGATAGCTCGCTTCATTTCCGAGATATTTGCAGATTTATCTCAAGGGAAGGGGCCTAACGGACATATTTCGTGATATTTCTTCTTCTTGTTGTTCTTCTTCTGCACAGCTAAGCTGGAAGTGGCATTTGCAGCTCGCAATAGTGCAGAGTTATCTCAAAGAAAGGGGCCACGGTGTTTCTGTATCTCTATTATGTTGGTGCGGCTTCTTAACTTTTAAATATCTTGATATATCTCGAGAACTACGCATCTGATCAAAAAATTTCATAGAACATAAAAAGTAGGAAACTCAATTCTCCACAAAAAAGGTCTCTTAACATTTTGCAATAGCTCGCTTCGTTTCCGAGATATTTGCAGATTTATCTCAAGGGAAGGGGCCTGACGGACATATTTCGAGATATTTCTTCTTCTTGTTGTTCTTCTTCTGCACAGCTAAGCTGGAAGTGGCATTTGCGGCTCGCACTAGTGCAGAGTTATCTCAAAGAAAGGGGCCACGGTGTTTCTGTATCTCTATTATGTTGGTGCGGCTTCGGAACTTTTAAATATCTCGATATATCTCGAAAACTACGCTTCTGATCAAAAAATATCATAGAACATAAATTGTAGGAAACATAATTCTCTACACATAAGGTCTCTTAACATTTTGCCATAGCTCGCTTCGTTTCCGAGATATTTGCAGATTTATCTCAAGGGAAGGGGCCTGACGGACATATTTCGAGATATTTCTTCTTCTTGTTGTTCTTGTTCTGCACAGCTAAGCTGGAAGTGGCATTTGCAGCTCGCAATAGTGCAGAGTTATCTCAAAGAAAGGGGCCACGGTGTTTCTGTATCTCTATTATGTTGGTGCGGATTCGGAACTTTTAAATATCTTGATATATCTCGAGAACTACGCGTCTGATCAAAAAATATCATAGAACATAAAATGTAGGAAACATAATTCTCTACAAAAAAGGTCTCTTAACATTTTGCCATAGCTCGCTTCGTTTCCGAGATATTTGCAGATATATCTCAAGGGAAGGGGCCTGACGGACATATTTCGAGATATTTCTTCTTCTTGTTGTTCTTCTTCTGCACAGCTAAACTGGACGTGGCATTTCCAGCTCGCAATAGTGCAGAGTTATCTCAAAGAGAGGGGCCACGGTGTTTCTGTATCTCTATTATGTTGGTGCGGCTTCGGAACTTTTAAATATCTTGATATATCTCGAGAACTACGAATCTGATCAGAAAATATCATAGAAGATAAAAAGTAGGAAACTTAATTCTCTACAAAAAAGGTCTCTTAACATTTTGCCATAGCTCGCTTCGTTTCCGAGATATTTGCAGATTTATCTCATGGTAAGGGGCCTGACGGACATATTTCGAGATATTTCTTCTTCTTGTTGTTCTTCTTCTGCACAGCTAAGCTGGAAGCGGCATTTGCGGCTCGCACTAGTGCAGAGTTATCTCAAAGAAAGGGGCCACGGTGTTTCTGTATCTCTATTATGTTGGTGCGGCTTCGGAACTTTTAAATATCTTGATATATCTCGAGAACTACGCCTCTGATCGAAAAATATCATAGACCATAAAAAGTAGGAAACTTAATTCTCTACAAAAAAGGTCTCTTAACATTTTGCCATAGCTCGCTTGGTTTCCGAGATATTTGCAGATTTATCTCAAGGGAAGGGGCCTGACGGACATATTTCGAGATATTTCTTCTTCTTGTTGTTCTTCTTCTGCACAGCTAAGCTGGAAGTGGCATTTGCAGCGCGCAATAGTGCAGAGTTATCTCAAAGAAAGGGGCCACGGTGTTTCTGTATCTCTATTATGTTGGTGCGGCTTCGGAACTTTTAAATATCTTGATATATCTCGAGAACTACGCCTCTGATCGAAAAATATCATAGAACATAAAAAGTAGGAAACTTAATTCTCTACAAAAAAGGTCTCTTAACATTTTCCCATAGCTGGCATCGTTTCCGAGATATTTGCAGATTTAGCTCAAGGGAAGGGGCCTGACGGACATATTCCGAGATATTTCTTCTTCTTGTTGTTCCTCTTCTGCACAGCTAAGCTGGAAGTGGCATTTGCAGGTCGCAATAGTGCAGAGTTATCTCAAAGAAAGGGGCCACGGTGTTTCTGTATCTCTATTATGTTGGTGCGGCTTCGGAACTTTTAAATATCTCGATATATCTCGAAAACTACGCTTCTGATCAAAAAATATCAGAGAACGTAAATTGTAGGAAACATAATTCTCTACAAAAAAGGTCTCTTAACATTTTGCCATAGCCCGCTTGGTTTCCGAGATATTTGCAGATTTATCTCAAGGGAAGGGGCCTGACGGACATATTTCGAGATATTTCTTCTTCTTGTTGTTCTTCTTCTGCACAGCTAAGCTGGAAGTGGCATTTGCAGCTCGCAATAGTGCAGAGTTACCTCAACGAAAGGGGCCACGGTGTGTCTGTATCTCTATTATGTTGGTGCCGCTTCGGAACTTTTAAATATCTTGATATATCTCGAGAACTACGCATCCGATCAAAAAATATCATAGAACAGAAAAAGTAGGAAACTTAATTCTCTACAAAAAAGGTCTCTTATCATTTTGCCATAGCTCGCTTCGTTTCCGAGATATTTGCAGATTTATCTCGAGGGAAGGGGCCTGACGGACATATTTCGAGATATTTCTTCTTCTTGTTGTTCTTCTTCTGCACAGCTAAGCTGGAAGCGGCATTTGCGGCTCGCACTAGTGCAGAGTTATCTCAAAGAAAGGGGCCACGGTGTTTCTGTATCTCTATTATGTTGGTGCGGCCTCGGAACTTTTAAATATCTTGATATATCTCGAGAACTACGCCTCTGATCGAAAAATATCATAGACCATAAAAAGTAGGAAACTTAATTATCTACAAAAAAGGTCTCTTAACATTTTGCCATAGCTCGCTTCATTTCCGAGATATTTGCAGATTTATCTCAAGGGAAGGGGCCTGACGGACATATTCCGAGATACTTCTTCTTCTTGTTGTTCCTCTTCTGCACAGCTAAGCTGGAAGTGGCATTTGCAGGTCGCAATAGTGCAGAGTTATCTCAAAGAAAGGGGCCACGGTGGTTCTGTATCTCTATTATGTTGGTGCGGCTTCGGAACTTTTAAATATCTCGATATATCTCGAAAACTACGCTTCTGATCAAAAAATATCAGAGAACGTAAATTGTAGGAAACATAATTCTCTACAAAAAAGGTCTCTTAACATTTTGCCATAGCTCGCTTCGTTTCCGAGATATTTGCAGATTTATCTCAAGGGAAGGGGCCTGACGGACATATTTCGAGATATTTCTTCTTCTTGTTGTTCTTCTTCTGCACAGCTAAGCTGGAAGTGGCATTTGCAGCTCGCAATAGTGCAGAGTTATCTCAAAGAAAGGGGCCACGGTGTTTCTGTATCTCTATTATGTTGGTGCGGCTTCGGAACTTTTAAATATCTTGATATATCTCGAGAACTACGCATCTGATCAAAAAATATCGTAGAGCATAAAAAGTAGGAAACTTAATTCTCTACAAATAAGGTCTCTTAACATTTTGCCATAGCTCGCTTGGTTTCCGAGATATTTGCAGATTTATCTCAAGGGAAGGGGCCTGACGGACATATTTCGAGATATTTCTTCTTCTTGTTGTTCTTCTTCTGCACAGCTAAGCTGGAAGTGGCATTTGCAGCTCGCAATAGTGCAGAGTTATCTCAAAGAAAGGGGCCACGGTGTTTCTGTATCTCTATTATGTTGGTGCGGCTTCGGAACTTTTAAATATCTTGATATATCTCGAGAACTACGCATCCGATCAAAAAATATCGTAGAACATAAAAAGTAGGAAACTTAATTCTCTACAAATAAGGTCTCTTAACATTTTGCCATAGCTCGCTTCGTTTCCGAGATATTTGCAGATTTATCTCAAGGGAAGGGGCCTGACGGACATATTTCGAGATATTTCTTCTTCTTGTTGTTCTTCTTCTGCACAGCTAAGCTGGAAGTGGCATTTGCAGCTCGCAATAGTGCAGAGTTACCTCAAAGAAAGGGGCCACGGTGTTTCTGTATCTCTATTATGTTGGTGCGTCTTCGGAACTTTTAAATATCTTGATATATCTCGAGAACTACGCATCCGATCAAAAAATATCATAGAACATAAAAAGTAGAAAACTTAATTCTCTACAAAAAAGGTCTCTTAACATTTTGCCATAGCTCGCTTCGTTTCCGAGATATTTGCAGATTTATCTCGAGGGAAGGGGCCTGACGGACATATTTCGAGATATTTCTTCTTCTTGTTGTTCTTCTTCTGCACAGCTAAGCTGGAAGCGGCATTTGCGGCTCGCACTAGTGCAGAGTTATCTCAAAGAAAGGGGCCACGGTGTTTCTGTATCTCTATTATGTTGGTGCGGCTTCGGAACTTTTAAATATCTTGATATATCTCGAGAACTACGCCTCTGATCGAAAAATATCATAGACCATAAAAAGTAGGAAACTTAATTCTCTACAAAAAAGGTCTCTTAACATTTTGCCATAGCTCGCTTGGTTTCCGAGATATTTGCAGATTTATCTCAAGGGGAGGGGCCTGACGGACATATTTCGAGATATTTCTTCTTCTTGTTGTTCTTCCTCTGCACAGCTAAGCTGGAAGTGGCATTTGCAGCGCGCAATAGTGCAGAGTTATCTCAAAGAAAGGGGCCACGGTGTTTCTGTATCTCTATTATGTTGGTGCGGCTTCGGAACTTTTAAATATCTTGATATATCTCGAGAACTACGCCTCTGATCGAAAAATATCATAGAACATAAAAAGTAGGAAACATAATTCTCTACAAAAAAGGTCTCTTAACATTTTGCCATAGCTCGCTTGGTTTCCGAGATATTTGCAGATTTATCTCAAGGGAAGGGGCCTGACGGACATATTTCGAGATATTTCTTCTTCTTGTTGTTCTTCTTCTGCACAGCTAAGCTGGAAGTGGCATTTGCAGCTCGCAATAGTGCAGAGTTACCTCAAAGAAAGGGGCCACGGTGTTTCTGTATCTCTATTATGTTGGTGCGTCTTCGGAACTTTTAAATATCTTGATATATCTCGAGAACTACGCATCCGATCAAAAAATATCATAGAACATAAAAAGTAGAAAACTTAATTCTCTACAAAAAAGGTCTCTTAACATTTTGCCATAGCTCGCTTCGTTTCCGAGATATTTGCAGATTTATCTCGAGGGAAGGGGCCTGACGGACATATTTCGAGATATTTCTTCTTCTTGTTGTTCTTCTTCTGCACAGCTAAGCTGGAAGCGGCATTTGCGGCTCGCACTAGTGCAGAGTTATCTCAAAGAAAGGGGCCACGGTGTTTCTGTATCTCTATTATGTTGGTGCGGCTTCGGAACTTTTAAATATCTTGATATATCTCGAGAACTACGCCTCTGATCGAAAAATATCATAGACCATAAAAAGTAGGAAACTTAATTCTCTACAAAAAAGGTCTCTTAACATTTTGCCATAGCTCGCTTGGTTTCCGAGATATTTGCAGATTTATCTCAAGGGGAGGGGCCTGACGGACATATTTCGAGATATTTCTTCTTCTTGTTGTTCTTCCTCTGCACAGCTAAGCTGGAAGTGGCATTTGCAGCGCGCAATAGTGCAGAGTTATCTCAAAGAAAGGGGCCACGGTGTTTCTGTATCTCTATTATGTTGGTGCGGCTTCGGAACTTTTAAATATCTTGATATATCTCGAGAACTACGCCTCTGATCGAAAAATATCATAGAACATAAAAAGTAGGAAACATAATTCTCTACAAAAAAGGTCTCTTAACATTTTGCCATAGCTCGCTTGGTTTCCGAGATATTTGCAGATTTATCTCAAGGGAAGGGGCCTGACGGACATATTTCGAGATATTTCTTCTTCTTGTTGTTCTTCTTCTGCACAGCTAAGCTGGAAGTGGCATTTGCAGCTCGCAATAGTGCAGAGTTACCTCAAAGAAAGGGGCCACGGTGTGTCTGTATCTCTATTATGTTGGTGCCGCTTCGGAACTTTTAAATATCTTGATATATCTCGAGAACTACGCATCCGATCAAAAAATATCATAGAACAGAAAAAGTAGGAAACTTAATTCTCTACAAAAAAGGTCTCTTAACATTTTGCCATAGCTCGCTTCGTTTCCGAGATATTTGCAGATTTATCTCAAGGGAAGGGGCCTGACGGACATATTCCGAGATATTTCTTCTTCTTGTTGTTCCTCTTCTGCACAACTAAGCTGGAAGTGGCATTTGCAGCTCGCAATAGTGCAGAGTTATCTCAAAGAGAGGGGCCACGGTGTTTCTGTATCTCTATTATGTTGGTGCGGCTTCGGAACTTTTAAATATCTTGATATATCTCGAGAACTACGCATCTGATCAAAAAATATCATAGAAGATAAAAAGTAGGAAACTTAATTCTCTACAAAAATGGTCTCTTAACATTTTGCCATAGCTCGCTTCGTTTCCGAGATATTTGCAGATTTATCTCAAGGGAAGGGGCCTGACGGACATATTTCGAGATATTTCTTCTTCTTGTTGTTCTTCTTCTGCACAGCTAAGCTGGAAGTGGCATTTGCGGCTCGCACTAGTGCAGAGTTATCTCAAAGAAAGGGGCCACGGTGTTTCTGTATCCCTATTATGTTTGTGCGGCTTCGGAACTTTTAAATATCTCGATATATCTCGAAAACTACGCTTCTGATCAAAAAATATCATAGAACATAAATTGTAGGAAACTTAATTCTCTACAAAAAAGGTCTCTTAACATTTTGCCATAGCTCTCTTCGTTTCCGAGATATTTACAGATTTATCTCAAGGGAAGGGGCCTGACGGACATATTTCGAGATATTTCTTCTTCTTGTTGTTCTTCTTCTGCACAGCTAAGCTGGAAGTGGCATTTGCAGCTCGCAATAGTGCAGAGTTATCTCAAAGAAAGGGGCCACGGTGTTTCTGTATCTCTATTATGTTGGTGCGGCTTCGGAACTTTTAAATATCTTGATATATCTCGAGAACTACGCATCTGATCAAAAAATATCGTAGAACATAAAAAGTAGGAAACTTAATTCTCTACAAATAAGGTCTCTTAACATTTTGCCATAGCTCGCTTCGTTTCCGAGATATTTGCAGATTTATCTCAAGGGAAGGGGCCTGACGGACATATTTCGAGATATTTCTTCTTCTTGTTGTTCTTCTTCTGCACAGCTAAACTGGACGTGGCATTTCCAGCTCGCAATAGTGCAGAGTTATCTCAAAGAGAGGGGCCACGGTGTTTCTGTATCTCTATTATGTTGGTGCGGCTTCGGAACTTTTAAATATCTTGATATATCTCGAGAACTACGAATCTGATCAGAAAATATCATAGAAGATAAAAAGTAGGAAACTTAATTCTCTACAAAAAAGGTCTCTTAACATTTTGCCATAGCTCGCTTCGTTTCCGAGATATTTGCAGATTTATCTCATGGTAAGGGGCCTGACGGACATATTTCGAGATATTTCTTCTTCTTGTTGTTCTTCTTCTGCACAGCTAAGCTGGAAGTGGCATTTGCAGCTCGCAATAGTGCATAATTATCTGAAAGAAAGGGGCCACGGTGTTTCTGTATCTCTATTATGTTGGTGCGGCTTCGGAACTTTTAAATATCTCGATATATCTCGAAAACTACGCTTCTGATCAAAAAATATCATAGAACATAAATTGTAGGAAACATAATTCTCTACAAAAAAGGTCTCTTAACATTTTGCCATAGCTCGCTTCGTTTCCGAGATATTTGCAGATATATCTCAAGGGAAGGGGCCTGACGGACATATTTCGAGATATTTCTTCTTCTTGTTGTTCTTCTTCTGCACAGCTAAGCTGGAAGTGGCATTTACAGCTCGCAATAGTGCAGAGTTATCTCAAAGAAAGGGGCCACGGTGTTTCTGTATCTCTATTATGTTGGTGCGGCTTCGGAACTTTTAAATATCTCGATATATCTCGAAAACTACGCTTCTGATCAAAAAATATCATAGAACATAAATTGTAGGAAACATAATTCTCTACAAAAAAGGTCTGTTATCATTTTGCCATAGCTCTCTTCGTTTCCGAGATATTTGCAGATATATCTCAAGGGAAGGGGCCTGACGGACATATTTCGAGATATTTCTTCTTCTTGTTGATCTTCTTCTGCACAGCTAAGCTGGAAGTGGCATTTGCAGCTCGCAATAGTGCAAAGTTATCTCAAAGAAAGGGGCCACGGTGTTTCTGTATCTCTATTATGTTGGTGCGGCTTCGGAACTTTTAAATATCTTGATATATCTCGAGAACTACGCATCTGATCAAAAAATATCGTAGAACATAAAAAGTAGGAAACTTAATTCTCTACAAATAAGGTCTCTTAACATTTTGCCATAGCTCGCTTCGTTTCCGAGATATTTGCAGATTTATCTCAAGGGAAGGGGCCTGACGGACATATTTCGAGATATTTCTTCTTCTTGTTGTTCTTCTTCTGCACAGCTAAGCTGGAAGCGGCATTTGCGGCTCGCACTAGTGCAGAGTTATCTCAAAGAAAGGGGCCACGGTGTTTCTGTATCTCTATTATGTTGGTGCGGCTTCGGAACTTTTAAATATCTTGATATATCTCGAGAACTACGCCTCTGATCGAAAAATATCATAGACCATAAAAAGTAGGAAACTTAATTCTCTACAAAAAAGGTCTCTTAACATTTTGCCATAGCTCGCTTGGTTTCCGAGATATTTGCAGATTTATCTCAAGGGAAGGGGCCTGACGGACATATTTCGAGATATTTCTTCTTCTTGTTGTTCTTCCTCTGCACAGCTAAGCTGGAAGTGGCATTTGCAGCGCGCAATAGTGCAGAGTTATCTCAAAGAAAGGGGCCACGGTGTTTCTGTATCTCTATTATGTTGGTGCCGTTTCGGAACTTTTAAATATCTTGATATATCTCGAGAACTACGCATCCGATCAAAAAATATCATAGAACATAAAAAGTAGGAAACTTAATTCTCTACAAAAAAGGTCTCTTATCATTTTGCCATAGCTCGCTTCGTTTCCGAGATATTTGCAGATTTATCTCGAGGGAAGGGGCCTGACGGACATATTTCGAGATATTTCTTCTTCTTGTTGTTCTTCTTCTGCACAGCTAAGCTGGAAGCGGCATTTGCGGCTCGCACTAGTGCAGAGTTATCTCAAAGAAAGGGGCCACGGTGTTTCTGTATCTCTATTATGTTGGTGCGGCTTCGGAACTTTTAAATATCTTGATATATCTCGAGAACTACGCCTCTGATCGAAAAATATCATAGACCATAAAAAGTAGGAAACTTAATTCTCTACAAAAAAGGTCTATTAAAATTTTGCCATAGCTCGCTTGGTTTCCGAGATATTTGCAGATTTATCTCAAGGGAAGGGGCCTGACGGACATATTTCGAGATATTTCTTCTTCTTGTTGTTCTTCTTCTGCACAGCTAAGCTGGAAGTGGCATTTGCAGCTCGCAATAGTGCAGAGTTACCTCAAAGAAAGGGGCCACGGTGTGTCTGTATCTCTATTATGTTGGTGCCGCTTCGGAACTTTTAAATATCTGGATATATCTCGAGAACTGCGCATCTGATCAAAAAATATCATAGAACATAAAAAGTAGGAAACTTAATTCTCTACAAAAAAGGTCTCTTAACATTTTGCCATAGCACGCTTCGTTTCCGAGATATTTGCAGATTTATCTCAAGGGAAGGGGTCTGACGGACATATTTCGAGATATTTCTTCTTCTTGTTGTTCTTCTTCTGCACAGCTAAGCTGGAAGTGGCATTTGCAGCGCGCAATAGTGCAGAGTTATCTCAAAGAAAGGGGCCACGGTGTTTCTGTATCTCTATTATGTTGGTGCGGCTTCGGAACTTTTAAATATCTTGATATATCTCGAGAACTACGCATCTGATCAAAAAATATCATAGAACATAAAAAGTAGGAAACTTAATTCTCTACAAAAAAGGTCTCTTAACATTTTGCCATAGCTCGCTTCGTTTCCGAGATATTTGCAGATTTATCTCAAGGGAAGGGGCCTAACGGACATATTTCGAGATATTTCTTCTTCTTGTTGTTCTTCTTCTGCACAACTAAACTGGAAGTGGCATTTCCAGCTCGCAATAGTGCAGAGTTATCTCAAAGAAAGGGGCCACGGTGTTTCTGTATCTCTATGATGTTGGTGCGGCTTCGGAACTTTTAAATATCTCGATATATCTCGAAAACTACGCTTCTGATCAAAAAATATCATAGAACATAAAAAGTAGGAAACTTAGTTCTCTACAAAAAAGGTCTCTTAACATTTTGCCATAGCTCGCTTCGTTTCCGAGATATTTGCAGATTTATCTCAAGGGAAGGGGCCTGACGGACATATTTCGAGATATTTCTTCTTCTTGTTGTTCCTCTTCTGCACAGCTAAGCTGGAAGTGGCATTTGCAGGTCGCAATAGTGCAGAGTTATCTCAAAGAAAGGGGCCACGGTGTTTCTGTATCTCTATTATGTTGGTGCGGCTTCGGAACTTTTATATATCTCGATATATCTCGAAAACTACGCTTCTGATCAAAAAATATCAGAGAACGTAAATTGTAGGAAACTTAATTCTCTACAAATAAGGTCACTTAACATTTTGCCATAGCTCGCTTGGTTTCCGAGATATTTGCAGATTTATCTCAAGGGAAGGGGCCTGACGGACATATTTCGAGATATTTCTTCTTCTTGTTGTTCTTCTTCTGCACAGCTAAACTGGAAGTGGCATTTCCAGCTCGCAATAGTGCAGACTTATCTCAAAGAGAGGGGCCACGGTGTTTCTGTATCTCTATTATGTTGGTGCGGCTTCGGAACTTTTAAATATCTTGATATATCTCGAGAACTACGCATCTGATCAAAAAATATCATAGAAGATAAAAAGTAGGAAACTTAATTCTCTACAAAAAAGGTCTCTTAACATTTTGCCATAGCTGGCTTCGTTTCCGAGATATTTGCAGATTTATCTCAAGGGAAGGGGCCTGACGGACATATTTCGAGATATTTCTTCTTCTTGTTGTTCTTCTTCTGCACAGCTAAGCTGGAAGTGGCATTTGCGGCTCGCACTAGTGCAGAGTTATCTCAAAGAAAGGGGCCACGGTGTTTCTGTATCCCTATTATGTTTGTGCGGCTTCGGAACTTTTAAATATCTCGATATATCTCGAAAACTACGCTTCTGATCAAAAAATATCATAGAACATAAATTGTAGGAAACTTAATTCTCTACAAAAAAGGTCTGTTAACATTTTGCCATAGCTCTCTTCGTTTCCGAGATATTTACAGATTCATCTCAAGGGAAGGGGCCTGACGGACATATTTCGAGATATTTCTTCTTCTTGTTGTTCTTCTTCTGCACAGCTAAGCTGGAAGTGGCATTTGCAGCTCGCAATAGTGCAGAGTTACCTCAAAGAAAGGGGCCACGGTGTGTCTGTATCTCTATTATGTTGGTGCCGCTTCGGAACTTTTAAATATCTGGATATATCTCGAGAACTGCGCATCTGATCAAAAAATATCATAGAACATAAAAAGTAGGAAACTTAATTCTCTACAAAAAAGGTCTCTTAACATTTTGCCATAGCTCGCTTCGTTTCCGAGATATTTGCAGATTTATCTCAAGGGAAGGGGCCTAACGGACATATTTCGAGATATTTCTTCTTCTTGTTGTTCTTCTTCTGCACAGCTAAACTGGAAGTGGCATTTCCAGCTCGCAATAGTGCAGAGTTATCTCAAAGAAAGGGGCCACGGTGTTTCTGTATCTCTATGATGTTGGTGCGGCTTCGGAACTTTTAAATATCTCGATATATCTCGAAAACTACGCTTCTGATCAAAAAATATCATAGAACATAAAAAGTAGGAAACTTAATTCTCTACAAAAAAGGTCTCTTAACATTTTGCCATAGCTCGCTTCGTTTCCGAGATATTTGCAGATTTATCTCAAGGGAAGGGGCCTAACGGACATATTTCGAGATATTTCTTCTTCTTGTTGTTCTTCTTCTGCACAGCTAAACTGGAAGTGGCATTTCCAGCTCGCAATAGTGCAGAGTTATCTCAAAGAGAGGGGCCACGGTGTTTCTGTATCTCTATTATGTTGGTGCTGCTTCGGAACTTTTAAATATCTTGATATATCTCGAGAACTACGCATCTGATCAAAAAATATCATAGAAGATAAAAAGTAGGAAACTTAATTCTCTACAAAAAAGGTCTCTTAACATTTTGCCATAGCTCGCTTCGTTTCCGAGATATTTGCAGATTTATCTCAAGGGAAGGGGCCTGACGGACATATTTCGAGATATTTCTTCTTCTTGTTGTTCTTCTTCTGCACAGCTAAGCTGGAAGTGGCATTTGCGGCTCGCACTAGTGCAGAGTTATCTCAAAGAAAGGGGCCACGGTGTTTCTGTATCCCTATTATGTTGGTGCGGGTTCGGAACTTTTAAATATCTTGATATATCTCGAGAACTACGCATCTGATCAAAAAATATCATAGAACATAAAAAGTAGGAAACTTAATTCTCTACAAAAAAGGTCTCTTAACATTTTGCCATAGCTCGCTTCGTTTCCGAGATATTTGCAGATTTATCTCAAGGGAAGGGGCCTGACGGACATATTTCGAGATATTTCTTCTTCTTGTTGTTCTTCTTCTGCACAGCTAAGCTGGAAGTGGCATTTGCGGCTCGCACTAGTGCAGAGTTATCTCAAAGAAAGGGGTCACGGTGTTTCTGTATCTCTATTATGTTGGTGCGGCTTCGGAACATTTAAATATCTCGATATATCTCGAAAACTACGCTTCTGATCAAAAAATATCATAGAACATAAATTGTAGGAAACATAATTCTCTACAAAAAAGGTCTCTTAACATTTTGCCATAGCTCGCTTCGTTTCCGAGATATTTGCAGATTCAGCTCAAAGGAACGGGCCTGACGGACATATTTCGAGATACTTCTTCTTCTTGTTGTTCTTCCTCTGCACAGCTAAGCTGGAAGTGGCATTTGCAGCTCGCAATAGTGCAGAGTTATCTCAAAGAAAGGGGCCACGGTGTTTCTGTATCTCTATTATGTTGGTGCGGCTTCGGAACTTTTAAATATCTTGATATATCTCGAGAACTACGCATCTGATCAAAAAATATCATAGAACATAAAAAGTAGGAAACTTAATTCTCTACAAAAAAGGTCTCTTAACATTTTGCCATAGCTCGCTTCGTTTCCGAGATATTTGCAGATTTATCTCAAGGGAAGGGGCCTGACGTACATATTTCGAGATATTTCTTCTTCTTGTTGTTCTTCTTCTGCACAGCTAAGCTGGAAGTGGCATTTCCAGCTCGCAATAGTGCAGAGTTATCTCAATGAAAGGGGCCACGGTGTTTCTGTATCTCTATTATGTTGGTGCGGCTTCGGAACTTTTAAATATCTTGATATATCTCGAGAACTACGCATCTGATCAAAAAATATCATAGAACATAAAAAGTAGGAAACTTAATTCTCTACAAAAAAGGTCTCTTAACATTTTGCCATAGCTCGCTTCGTTTCCGAGATATTTGCAGATTTATCTCAAGGGAAGGGGCCTGACGGACATATTTCGAGATATTTCTTCTTCTTGTTGTTCTTCTTCTGCACAGCTAAGCTGGAAGTGGCATTTGCGGCTCGCACTAGTGCAGAGTTATCTCAAAGAAAGGGGCCACGGTGTTTCTGTATCCCTATTATGTTGGTGCGGGTTCGGAACTTTTAAATATCTTGATATATCTCGAGAACTACGCATCTGATCAAAAAATATCATAGAACATAAAAAGTAGGAAACTTAATTCTCTACAAAAAAGGTCTCTTAACATTTTGCCATAGCTCGCTTCGTTTCCGAGATATTTGCAGATTTATCTCAAGGGAAGGGGCCTGACGGACATATTTCGAGATATTTCTTCTTCTTGTTGTTCTTCTTCTGCACAGCTAAGCTGGAAGTGGCATTTGCGGCTCGCACTAGTGCAGAGTTATCTCAAAGAAAGGGGTCACGGTGTTTCTGTATCTCTATTATGTTGGTGCGGCTTCGGAACATTTAAATACCTCGATATATCTCGAAAACTACGCTTCTGATCAAAAAATATCATAGAACATAAATTGTAGGAAACATAATTCTCTACAAAAAAGGTCTCTTAACATTTTGCCATAGCTCGCTTCGTTTCCGAGATATTTGCAGATTCAGCTCAAAGGAACGGGCCTGACGGACATATTTCGAGATACTTCTTCTTCTTGTTGTTCTTCCTCTGCACAGCTAAGCTGGAAGTGGCATTTGCAGCTCGCAATAGTGCAGAGTTATCTCAAAGAAAGGGGCCACGGTGTTTCTGTATCTCTATTATGTTGGTGCGGCTTCGGAACTTTTAAATATCTTGATATATCTCGAGAACTACGCATCTGATCAAAAAATATCATAGAACATAAAAAGTAGGAAACTTAATTCTCTACAAAAAAGGTCTCTTAACATTTTGCCATAGCTCGCTTCGTTTCCGAGATATTTGGAGATTTATCTCAAGGGAAGGGGCCTGACGTACATATTTCGAGATATTTCTTCTTCTTGTTGTTCTTCTTCTGCACAGCTAAGCTGGAAGTGGCATTTCCAGCTCGCAATAGTGCAGAGTTATCTCAATGAAAGGGGCCACGGTGTTTCTGTATCTCTATTATGTTGGTGCGGCTTCGGAACTTTTAAATATCTTGATATATCTCGAGAACTACGCATCTGATCAAAAAATATCATAGAACATAAAAAGTAGGAAACTTAATTCTCTACAAAAAAGGTCTCTTAACATTTTGCCATAGCTCGCTTCGTTTCCGAGATATTTGCATATTTATCTCAAGGGAAGGGGCCTGACGGACATATTTCGAGATATTTCTTCTTCTTGTTGTTCTTCTTCTGCACAGCTAAGCTGGAAGTGGCATTTGCGGCTCTCACTAGTGCAGAGTTATCTCAAAGAAAGGGGCCACGGTGTTTCTGTATCTCTATTATGTTGGTGCGGCTTCGGAACTTTTAAATATCTTGATATATCTCGAGAACTACGCATCTGATCAAAAAATATCATAGAACCTTAAAAGTAGGAAACTTAATTCTCTACAAAAAAGGTCTCTTAACATTTTGCCATAGCTCGCTTCGTTTCCGAGATATTTGCAGATTTATCTGAAGGGAAGGGGCCTAACGGACATATTTCGAGATATTTCTTCTTCTTGTTGTTCTTCTTCTGCACAGCTAAACTGGAAGTGGCATTTCCAGCTCGCAATAGTGCAGAGTTATCTCAAAGAAAGGGGCCACGGTGTTTCTGTATCTCTATTATGTTGGTGCGGCTTCGGAACTTTTAAATATCTCGATATATCTCGAAAACTACGCTTCTGATCAAAAAATATCATAGAACATAAATTGTAGGAAACATAATTCTCTACAAAAAAGGTCTCTTAACATTTTGCCATAGCTCGCTTCGTTTCCGAGATATTTGCAGATTTATCTCAAGGGAAGGGGCCTGACGGACATATTTCGAGATATTTCTTCTTCTTGTTGTTCTTCTTCTGCACAGCTAAGCTGGAAGTGGCATTTGCGGCTCGCACTAGTGCAGAGTTATCTCAAAGAAAGGGGCCACGGTGTTTCTGTATCTCTATTATGTTGGTGCGGCTTCGGAACTTTTAAATATCTCGATATATCTCGAAAACTACGCTTCTGATCAAAAAATATCATAGAACATAAATTGTAGGAAACATAATTCTCTACAAAAAAGGTCTCTTAACATTTTGCCATAGCTCGCTTCGTTTCCGAGATATTTGCAGATTTATCTCAAGGGAAGGGGCCTGACGGACATATTTCGAGATATTTCTTCTTCTTGTTGTTCTTCTTCTGCACAGCTAAGCTGGAAGTGGCATTTGCGGCTCGCACTAGTGCAGAGTTATCTCAAAGAAAGGGGCCACGGTGTTTCTGTATCTCTATTATGTTGGTGCGGCTTCGGAACTTTTAAATATCTCGATATATCTCGAAAACTACGCTTCTGATCAAAAAATATCATAGAACATAAATTGTAGGAAACCTAATTCTCTACAAAAAACGTATCTTAACATTTTGCCATAGCTCGCTTCGTTTCCGAGATATTTGCAGATTCAGCTCAAAGGAACGGGCCTGACGGACATATTTCGAGATACTTCTTCTTCTTGTTGTTCTTCCTCTGCACAGCTAAGCTGGCAGTGGCATTTGCAGGTCGCAATAGTGCAGAGTTATCTCAAAGAAAGGGGCCACGGTGTTTCTGTATCTCTATTATGTTGGTGCGGCTTCGGAACTTTTAAATATCTCGATATATCTCGAAAACTACGCTTCTGATCAAAAAATATCATAGAACATAAATTGTAGGAAACATAATTCTCTACAAAAAACGTATCTTAACATTTTGCCATAGCTCGCTTCGTTTCCGAGATATTTGCAGATTCAGCTCAAAGGAACGGGCCTGACGGACATATTTCGAGATACTTCTTCTTCTTGTTGTTCTTACTCTGCACAGCTAAGCTGGAAGTGGCATTTGCAGCTCGCAATAGTGCAGAGTTATCTCAAAGAAAGGGGCCACGGTGTTTCTGTATCTCTATTATGTTGGTGCGGCTTCGGAACTTTTAAATATCTTGATATATCTCGAGAACTACGCATCTGATCAGAAAATATCATAGAACATAAAAAGTAGGAAACTTAATTCTCTACAAAAAAGGTCTCTTAACATTTTGCCATAGCTCGCTTCGTTTCCGAGATATTTGCAGATTTATCTGAAGGGAAGGGGCCTAACGGACATATTTCGAGATATTTCTTCTTCTTGTTGTTCTTCTTCTGCACAGCTAAACTGGAAGTGGCATTTCCAGCTCGCAATAGTGCAGAGTTATCTCAAAGAAAGGGGCCACGGTGTTTCTGTATCTCTATTATGTTGGTGCGGCTTCGGAACTTTTAAATATCTTGATATATCTCGAGAACTACGCATCTGATCAAAAAATATGATAGAACATAAAAAGTAGGAAACTTAATTCTCTACAAAAAAGGTCTCTTAATATTTTGCCATAGCTCGCTTCGTTTCCGAGATATTTGCAGATTTATCTCAAGGGAAGGGGCCTGACGGACATATTTCGAGATATTTCTTCTTCTTGTTGTTCTTCTTCTGCACAGCTAAGCTGGAAGTGGCATTTGCGGCTCTCACTAGTGCAGAGTTATCTCAAAGAAAGGGGGCACGGTGTTTCTGTATCTCTATTATGTTGGTGCGGCTTCGGAACTTTTAAATATCTCGATATATCTCGAAAACTACGCTTCTGATCAAAAAATATCATAGAACATAAATTGTAGGAAACATAATTCTCTACAAAAAAGGTCTCTTAACATTTTGCCATAGCTCGCTTCGTTTCCGAGATATTTGCAGATATATCTCAAGGGAAGGGGCCTAACGGACATATTTCGATATATTTCTTCTTCTTGTTGTTCTTCTTCTGCACAGCTAAGCTGGAAGTGGCATTTCCAGCTCGCAATAGTGCAGAGTTATCTCAAAGAAAGGGGCCACGGTGTTTCTGTATCTCTATTATGTTGGTGCGGCTTCGGAACTTTTAAATATCTTTATATATCTCGAGAACTACGCCTCTGATCAAAAAATATCATAGAACATAAAAAGTAGGAAACTTAATTCTCTACAATAAAGGTCTCTTAACATTTTGCCATAGCTCGCTTCGTTTCCGAGATATTTGCAGATTTATCTCAAGGGAAGGGGCCTGACGGACATATTTCGAGATATTTCTTCTTCTTGTTGTTCTTCTTCTGCACAGCTGAGCTGGAAGTGGCATTTGCAGGTCGCAATAGTGCAGAGTTATCTCAAAGAAAGGGGCCACGGTGTTTCTGTATCTCTATTATGTTGGTGCGGCTTCGGAACTTTTAAATATCTCGATATATCTCGAAAACTACGCTTCTGATCAAAAAATATCATAGAACATAAAAAGTAGGAAACTTAATTCTCTACAAAAAAGGTCTCTTAACATTTTGCCATAGCTCGCTTCGTTTCCGAGATATTTGCAGATATATCTCAAGGGAAGGGGCCTGACGGACATATTTCGAGATATTTCTTCTTCTTGTTGTTCTTCTTCTGCACAGCTAAGCTGGAAGTGGCATTTGCGGCTCTCACTAGTGCAGAGTTATCTCAAAGAAAGGGGCCACGGTGTTTCTGTATCTCTATTATGTTGGTGCGGCTTCGGAACTTTTAAATATCTCGATATATCTCGAAAACTACGCTTCTGATCAAAAAATATCATAGAACATAAATTGTAGGAAACATAATTCTCTACAAAAAAGGTCTCTTAACATTTTGCCATAGCTCGCTTCGTTTCCGAGATATTTGCAGATATATCTCAAGGGAAGGGGCCTGACGGACATATTTCGAGATATTTCTTCTTCTTGTTGTTCTTCTTCTGCACAGCTAAGCTGGAAGTGGCATTTACAGCTCGCAATAGTGCAGAGTTATCTCAAAGAAAGGGGCCACGGTGTTTCTGTATCTCTATTATGTTGGTGCGGCTTCGGAACTTTTAAATATCTTGATATATCTCGAGAACTACGCATCTGATCAAAAAATATCATAGAACATGAAAAGTAGGAAACTTAATTCTCTACAAAAAAGGTCTCTTAACATTTTGCCATAGCTCGCTTCGTTTCCGAGATATTTGCAGATTTATCTCAAGGGAAGGGGCCTAACGGACATATTTCGAGATATTTCTTCTTCTTGTTGTTCTTCTTCTGCACAGCTAAACTGGAAGTGACATTTCCAGCTCGCAATAGTGCAGAGTTATCTCAAAGAAAGGGGCCACGGTGTTTCTGTATCTCTATTATGTTGGTGCGGCTTCGGAACTTTTAAATATCTTGATATATCTCGAGAACTACGCTTCTGATCAAAAAATATCATAGAACATAAAAAGTAGGAAACTTAATTCTCTACAAAAAAGGTCTCTTAACATTTTGCCATAGCTTGCTTCGTTTCCGAGATATTTGCAGATTTATCTGAAGGGAAGGGGCCTAACGGACATATTTCGAGATATTTCTTCTTCTTGTTGTTCTTCTTCTGCACAGCTAAACTGGAAGTGGCATTTCCAGCTCGCAATAGTGCAGAGTTATCTCAAAGAAAGGGGCCACGGTGTTTCTGTATCTCTATTATGTTGGTGCGGCTTCGGAACTTTTAAATATCTTGATATATCTCGAGAACTACGCATCTGATCAAAAAATATGATAGAACATAAAAAGTAGGAAACTTAATTCTCTACAAAAAAGGTCTCTTAATATTTTGCCATAGCTCGCTTCGTTTCCGAGATATTTGCAGATTTATCTCAAGGGAAGGGGCCTGACGGACATATTTCGAGATATTTCTACTTCTTGTTGTTCTTCTTCTGCACAGCTGAGCTGGAAGTGGCATTTGCAGGTCGCAATAGTGCAGAGTTATCTCAAAGAAAGGGGCCACGGTGTTTCTGTATCTCTATTATGTTGGTGCGGCTTCGGAACTTTTAAATATCTCGACATATCTCGAAAACTACGCTTCTGATCAAAAAATATCATAGAACATAAATTGTAGGAAACATAATTCTCTACAAAAAAGGTCTCTTAACATTTTGCCATAGCTCGCTTCGTTTCCGAGATATTTGCAGCTTTATCTCAAGGGAAGGGGCCTGACGGACATATTTCGAGATATTTCTTCTTCTTGTTGTTCTTCTTCTGCACAGCTAAGCTGGAAGTGGCATTTGCGGCTCTCACTAGTGCAGAGTTATCTCAAAGAAAGGGGGCACGGTGTTTCTGTATCTCTATTATGTTGGTGCGGCTTCGGAACTTTTAAATATCTCGATATATCTCGAAAACTACGCTTCTGATCAAAAAATATCATAGAACATAAATTGTAGGAAACATAATTCTCTACAAAAAAGGTCTCTTAACATTTTGCCATAGCTCGCTTCGTTTCCGAGATATTTGCAGATATATCTCAAGGGAAGGGGCCTAACGGACATATTTCGATATATTTCTTCTTCTTGTTGTTCTTCTTCTGCACAGCTAAGCTGGAAGTGGCATTTCCAGCTCGCAATAGTGCAGAGTTATCTCAAAGAAAGGGGCCACGGTGTTTCTGTATCTCTATTATGTTGGTGCGGCTTCGGAACTTTTAAATATCTTTATATATCTCGAGAACTACGCCTCTGATCAAAAAATATCATAGAACATAAAAAGTAGGAAACTTAATTCTCTACAATAAAGGTCTCTTAACATTTTGCCATAGCTCGCTTCGTTTCCGAGATATTTGCAGATTTATCTCAAGGGAAGGGGCCTGACGGACATATTTCGAGATATTTCTTCTTCTTGTTGTTCTTCTTCTGCACAGCTGAGCTGGAAGTGGCATTTGCAGGTCGCAATAGTGCAGAGTTATCTCAAAGAAAGGGGCCACGGTGTTTCTGTATCTCTATTATGTTGGTGCGGCTTCGGAACTTTTAAATATCTCGATATATCTCGAAAACTACGCTTCTGATCAAAAAATATCATAGAACATGAAAAGTAGGAAACTTAATTCTCTACAAAAAAGGTCTCTTAACATTTTGCCATAGCTCGCTTCGTTTCCGAGATATTTGCAGATATATCTCAAGGGAAGGGGCCTGACGGACATATTTCGAGATATTTCTTCTTCTTGTTGTTCTTCTTCTGCACAGCTAAGCTGGAAGTGGCATTTGCGGCTCTCACTAGTGCAGAGTTATCTCAAAGAAAGGGGCCACGGTGTTTCTGTATCTCTATTATGTTGGTGCGGCTTCGGAACTTTTAAATATCTCGATATATCTCGAAAACTACGCTTCTGATCAAAAAATATCATAGAACATAAATTGTAGGAAACATAATTCTCTACAAAAAAGGTCTCTTAACATTTTGCCATAGCTCGCTTCGTTTCCGAGATATTTGCAGATATATCTCAAGGGAAGGGGCCTAACGGACATATTTCGAGATATTTCTTCTTCTTGTTGTTCTTCTTCTGCACAGCTAAACTGGAAGTGGCATTTCCAGCTCGCAATAGTGCAGAGTTATCTCAAAGAAAGGGGCCACGGTGTTTCTGTATCTCTATTATGTTGGTGCGGCTTCGGAACTTTTAAATATCTTGATATATCTCGAGAACTACGCATCTGATCAAAAAATATCATAGAACATAAAAAGTAGGAAACTTAATTCTCTACAAAAAAGGTCTCTTAACATTTTGCCATAGCTCGCTTCGTTTCCGAGATATTTGCAGATTTATCTCAAGGGAAGGGGCCTGACGGACATATTTCGAGATATTTCTTCTTCTTGTTGTTCTTCTTCTGCACAGCTAAGCTCGAAGCGGCATTTGCAGCTCGCAATAGTGCAGAGTTATCTCAAAGAAAGAGGCCACGGTGTTTCTGTACCTCTATTATGTTGGTGCAGCTTCGGAACTTTTAAATATCTTGACATATCTCGAGAACTACGCATCTGATCAAAAAATATCATCGAACATAAAAAGTAGGAAACTTAATTCTCTACAAAAAAGGTCTCTCAACATTTTGCCATAGCTCGCTTCGTTTCCGAGATATTTGCATATTTATCTCAAGGGAAGGGGCCTGACGGACATATTTCGAGATATTTCTTCTTCTTGTTGTTCTTCTTCTGCACAGCTAAGCTGGAAGTGGCATTTGCGGCTCGCACTAGTGCAGAGTTATCTCAAAGAAAGGGGCCACGGTGTTTCTGTATCTCTATTATGTTGGTGCGGCTTCGGAACTTTTAAATATCTCGATATATCTCGAAAACTACGCTTCTGATCAAAAAATATCATAGAACATAAAAAGTAGGAAACTTAATTTTCTACAAAAAAGGTCTCTTAACATTTTGCCATAGCTCGCTTCGTTTCCGAGATATTTGCAGATTCATCTCAAGGGAAGGGGTCTGACGGACATATTTCGAGATATTTCTTCTTCTTGTTGTTCTTCTTCTGCACAGCTGAGCTGGAAGTGGCATTTGCAGGTCGCAATAGTGCAGAGTTATCTCAAAGAAAGGGCCCACGGTGTTTCTGTATCTCTATTATGTTGGTGCGGTTTCGGAACTTTTAAATATCTTGATATATCTCGAGAACTACGCATCTGATCAAAAAATATCAGAGAACATAAAAAGTAGGAAACTTAATTCTCCTCAAAAAACGTATCTTAACATTTTGCCATAGCTCGCTTCGTTTCCGAGATATTTGCAGATTCAGCTCAAAGGAACTGGCCTGACGGACATATTTCGAGATATTTCTTCTTCTTGTTGTTCTTCCTCTGCACAGCTAAGCTGGAAGTGGCATTTGCAGCTCGCAATAGTGCAGAGTTATCTCAAAGAAAGGGGCCACGGTGTTTCTGTATCTCTATTATGTTGGTGCGGTTTCGGAACTTTTAAATATCTCGATATATCTCGAAAACTACGCTTCTGATCAAAAAATATCATAGAAGATAAAAAGTAGGAAACTTAATTCTCTACAAAAAAGGTCTCTTAACATTTTGCCATAGCTCGCTTCGTTTCCGAGATATTTGCAGATTTATCTCAAGGGAAGGGGCCTGACGGACGTATTTCGAGATATTTCTTCTTCTTGTTGTTCTTCTTCTGCACAGCTAAGCTGGAAGTGGCATTTGCAGCTCGCAATAGTGCAGAGTTATCTCAAAGAAAGGGGCCACGGTGTTTCTGTATCTCTATTATGTTGGTGCGGCTTCGGAACTTTTAAATATCTCGATATATCTCGAAAACTACGCTTCTGATCAAAAAATATCACAGAACGTAAATTGTAGGAAACATTATTCTCTACAAAAAAGGTCTCTTAACATTTTGCCATAGCTCGCTTCGTTTCCGAGATATTTGCAGATTCATCTCAAGGGAAGGGGTCTGACGGACATATTTCGAGATATTTCTTCTTCTTGTTGTTCTTCTTCTGCACAGCTAAGCTCGAAGCGGCATTTGCAGCTCGCAATAGTGCAGAGTTATCTCAAAGAAAGAGGCCACGGTGTTTCTGTACCTCTATTATGTTGGTGCAGCTTCGGAACTTTTAAATATCTTGATATATCTCGAGAACTACGCATCTGATCAAAAAATATCATCGAACATAAAAAGTAGGAAACTTAATTCTCTACAAAAAAGGTCTCTTAACATTTTGCCATAGCTCGCTTCGTTTCCGAGATATTTGCAGATTTATCTCAAGGGAAGTGGCCTGACGGACATATTTCGAGATATTTCTTCTTCTTGTTGTTCTTGTTCTGCACAGCTGAGCTGGAAGTGGCATTTGCAGGTCGCAATAGTGCAGAGTTATCTCAAAGAAAGGGGCCACGGTGTTTCTGTATCTCTATTATGTTGGTGCGGCTTCGGAACTTTTAAATATCTCGATATATCTCGAAAACTACGCTTCTGATCAAAAAATATCATAGAACATAAATTGTAGGAAATATAATTCTCTACAAAAAAGGTCTCTTAACATTTTGCCATAGCTCGCTTCGTTTCCGAGATATTTGCAGATTTATCTCAAGGGAAGGGGCCTGACGGACATATTTCGAGATATTTCTTCTTCTTGTTGTTCTTCTTCTGCACAGCTAAGCTGGAAGTGGCATTTGCGGCTCGCACTAGTGCAGAGTTATCTCAAAGAAAGGGGCCACGGTGTTTCTGTATCCCTATTATGTTGGTGCGGCTTCGGAACTTTTAAATATCCCGATATATCTCGAAAACTACGCTTCTGATCAAAAAATATCATACAGCATAAATTGTAGGAAACATAATTCTCTACAAAAAACGTCTCTTAACATTTTGCCATAGATCGCTTCGTTTCCGAGATATTTGCAGATTCAGCTCAAAGGAACTGGCCTGACGGACATATTTCGAGATATTTCTTCTTCTTGTTGTTCTTCCTCTGCACAGCTAAGCTGGAAGTGGCATTTGCAGCTCGCAATAGTGCAGAGTTATCTCAAAGAAAGGGGCCACGGTGTTTCTGTATCTCTATTATGTTGGTGCGGCTTCGGAACTTTTAAATATCTTGATATATCTCGAGAACTACGCATCTGATCAAAAAATATCATAGAACATAAAAAGTAGGAAACTTAATTCTCTACAAAAAAGGTCTCTTAACATTTTGCCATAGCTCGCTTCGTTTCCGAGATATTTGCAGATTTATCTCAAGGGAAGGGGCCTGACGGACGTATTTCGAGATATTTCTTCTTCTTGTTGTTCTTCTTCTGCACAGCTAAACTGGAAGTGGCATTTCCAGCTCGCAATAGTGCAGAGTTATCTCAAAGAAAGGGCCCACGGTGTTTCTGTATCTCTATTATGTTGGTGCGGTTTCGGAACTTTTAAATATCTTGATATATCTCGAGAACTACGCATCTGATCAAAAAATATCAGAGAACATAAAAAGTAGGAAACTTAATTCTCCTCAAAAAACGTATCTTAACATTTTGCCATAGCTCGCTTCGTTTCCGAGATATTTGCAGATTCAGCTCAAAGGAACTGGCCTGACGGACATATTTCGAGATATTTCTTCTTCTTGTTGTTCTTCCTCTGCACAGCTAAGCTGGAAGTGGCATTTGCAGCTCGCAATAGTGCAGAGTTATCTCAAAGAAAGGGGCCACGGTGTTTCTGTATCTCTATTATGTTGGTGCGGTTTCGGAACTTTTAAATATCTTGATATATCTCGAGAACTACGCATCTGATCAAAAAATATCATAGAAGATAAAAAGTAGGAAACTTAATTCTCTACAAAAAAGGTCTCTTAACATTTTGCCATAGCTCGCTTCGTTTCCGAGATATTTGCAGATTTATCTCAAGGGAAGGGGCCTGACGGACGTATTTCGAGATATTTCTTCTTCTTGTTGTTCTTCTTCTGCACAGCTAAGCTGGAAATGGCATTTGCGGCTCGCACTAGTGCAGAGTTATCTCAAAGAAAGGGGCCACGGTGTTTCTGAATCTCTATTATGTTGGTGCGGCTTCGGAACTTTTAAATATCTCGATATATCTCGAAAACTACGCTTCTGATCAAAAAATATCATAGAAGATAAAAAGTAGGAAACTTAATTCTCTACAAAAAAGGTCTCTTAACATTTTGCCATAGCTCGCTTCGTTTCCGAGATATTTGCAGATTTATCTCAAGGGAAGGGGCCTGACGGACATATTTCGAGATATTTCTTCTTCTTGTTGTTCTTCTTCTGCACAGCTAAACTGGAAGTGGCATTTCCAGCTCGCAATAGTGCAGAGTTATCTCAAAGAAAGGGGCCACGGTGTTTCTGTATCTCTATTATGTTGGTGCGGTTTCGGAACTTTTAAATATCTTGATATATCTCGAGAACTACGCATCTGATCAAAAAATATAATAGAACATAAAAAGTAGGAAACTTAATTCTCTACAAAAAAGGTCTCTTAACATTTTGCCATAGCTCGCTTCGTTTCCGAGATATTTGCAGATTTATCTCAAGGGAAGGGGCCTGACGGACGTATTTCGAGATATTTCCTCTTCTTGTTGTTCTTCTTCTGCACAGCTAAGCTGGAAGTGGCATTTGCGGCTCGCACTAGTGCAGAGTTATCTCAATGAAAGGGGCCACGGTGTTTCTGTATCTCTATTATGTTGGTGCGGCTTCGGAACTTTTAAATATCTCGATATATCTCGAAAACTACGCTTCTGATCAAAAAATATCATAGAACATAAAAAGTAGGAAACTTAATTCTCTACAAAAAAGGTCTCTTAACATTTTGCCATAGCTCGCTTCGTTTCCGAGATATTTGCAGATTTATCTCAAGGGAAGGGGCCTAACGGACATATTTCGAGATATTTCTTCTTCTTGTTGTTCTTCTTCTGCACAGCTAAACTGGAAGTGGCATTTGCAGCTCGCAATAGTGCAGAGTTATCTCAAAGAAAGGGGCCACGGTGTTTCTGTATCTCTATTATGTTGGTGCGGTTTCGGAACTTTTAAATATCTTGATATATCTCGAGAACTACGCATCTGATCAAAAAATATCATAGAACATAAAAAGTAGGAAACTTAATTCTCTACAAAAAACGTCTCTTAACATTTTGCCATAGCTCGCTTCGTTTCCGAGATATTTGCAGATTCATCTCAAGGGAAGGGGTCTGACGGACATATTTCGAGATATTTCTTCTTCTTGTTGTTCTTCTTCTGCACAGCTAAGCTCGAAGCGGCATTTGCAGCTCGCAATAGTGCAGAGTTATCTCAAAGAAAGAGGCCACGGTGTTTCTGTACCTCTATTATGTTGGTGCAGCTTCGGAACTTTTAAATATCTTGATATATCTCGAGAACTACGCATCTGATCAAAAAATATCATCGAACATAAAAAGTAGGAAACTTAATTCTCTACAAAAAAGGTCTCTTAACATTTTGCCATAGCTCGCTTCGTTTCCGAGATATTTGCAGATTTATCTCAAGGGAAGTGGCCTGACGGACATATTTCGAGATATTTCTTCTTCTTGTTGTTCTTGTTCTGCACAGCTAAGCTGGAAGTGGCATTTGCAGCTCGCAATAGTGCAGAGTTATCCCAAAGAAAGGGGCCACGGTGTTTCTGTATCTCTATTATGTTGGTGCGGCTTCGGAACTTTTAAATATCTTGATATATCTCGAGAACTACGCATCTGATCAAAAAATATCATACCACATAAAAAGTAGGAAACTTAATTCTCTACAAGAAAGGTCTCTAAACATTTTGCCATAGCTCGCTTCGTTTCCGAGATATTTGCAGATTTATCTCAAGGGAAGGGGCCTGACGGACATATTTCGAGATATTTCTTCTTCTTGTTGTTCTTCTTCTGCACAGCTAAGCTGGAAGTGGCATTTGCAGCTCGCAATAGTGCAGAGTTATCTCAAAGAGAAGGGCCACGGTGTTTCTGTATCTCTATTATGTTGGTGCAGCTTCGGAACTTTTAAATATCTTGATATATCTCGAGAACTACGCATCTGATCAAAAAATATCATAGAACATAAAAAGTAGGAAACTTAATTCTCTACAAAAAAGGTCGCTTAACATTTTGCCATAGCTCGCTTCGTTTCCGAGATATTTGCAGATTTATCTCAAGGGAAGGGGCCTGACGGACATATTTCGAGATATTTCTTCTTCTTGTTGTTCTTCTTCTGCACAGCTAAGCTGGAAGTGGCATTTGCGGCTCGCACTAGTGCACAGTTATCTCAAAGAAAGGGGCCACGGTGTTTCTGTATCTCTATTATGTTGGTGCGGCTTCGGAACTTTTAAATATCTCGATATATCTCGAAAACTACGCTTCTGATCAAAAAATATCATAGAACCTAAATTGTAGGAAATATTATTCTCTACAAAAAAGGTCTCTCAACGTTTTGCCATAGCTCGCTTCGTTTCCGAGATATTTGCAGATTCATCTCAAGGGAAGGGGTCTGACGGACATATTTCGAGATATTTCTTCTTCTTGTTGTTCTTCTTCTGCACAGCTAAGCTCGAAGTGGCATTTGCAGCTCGCAATAGTGCAGAGTTATCTCAAAGAAAGGGGCCACGGTGTTTCTGTATCTCTATTATGTTGGTGCGGCTTCGGAACTTTTAAATATCTTGATATATCTCGAGAACTACGCATCTGATCAAAAAATATCATACTACATAAAAAGTAGGAAACTTAATTCTCTACAAGAAAGGTCTCTAAACATTTTGCCATAGCTCGCTTCGTTTCCGAGATATTTGCAGATTTATCTCAAGGGAAGGGGCCTGACGGACATATTTCGAGATATTTCTTCTTCTTGTTGTTCTTCTTCTGCACAGCTAAGCTGGAAGTGGCATTTGCAGCTCGCAATAGTGCAGAGTTATCTCAAAGAGAGGGGCCACGGTGTTTCTGTATCTCTATTATGTTGGTGCGGCTTCGGAACTTTTAAGTATCTTGATCTATCTCGAGAACTACGCATCTGATCAAAAAATATCATAGAAGATAAAAAGTAGGAAACTTAATTCTCTACAAAAAAGGTCTCTTAACATTTCGCCATAGCTCGCTTCGTTTCCGAGATATTTGCAGATTTATCTCAAGGGAAGGGGCCTGACGGACATATTTCGAGATATTTCTTCTTCTTGTTGTTCTTCTTCTGCACAGCTAAGCGGGAAGTGGCATTTGCAGCTCGCAATAGTGCAGAGTTATCTCAAAGAAAGGGGCCACGGTGTTTCTGTATCTCTATTATGTTGGTGCGGCTTCGGAACTTTTAAATATCTTGATATATCTCGAGAACTACGCGTCTGATCAAAAAATATCATAGAACATAAAAAGTAGGAAACATAATTCTCTACAAAAACGGTCTCTGAACATTTTGCCATAGCTCGCTTCGTTTCCGAGATATTTGCAGATATATCTCAAGGGAAGGGGCCTGACGGACATATTTCGAGATATTTCTTCTTCTTGTTGTTCTTCTTCTGCACAGCTAAGCTGAAAGTGGCATTTGCGGCTCGCACTGGTGCACAGTTATCTCAAAGAAAGGGGCCACGGTGTTTCTGTATCTCTATTATGTTGGTGCGTCTTCGGAACTTTTAAATATCTCGATATATCTCGAAAACTACGCTTCTGATCAAAAAATATCATAGAACATAAATTGTAGGAAACATAATTCTCTACAAAAAACGTCTCTTAACATTTTGCCATAGCTCGCTTCGTTTCCGAGATATTTGCAGATTCAGCTCAATGGAACTGGCCTGACGGACATATTTCGAGATATTTCTTCTTCTTGTTGTTCTTCCTCTGCACAGCTAAGCTGGAAGTGGCATTTGCAGCTCACAATAGTGCAGAGTTATCTCAAAGAAAGGGGCCACGGTGTTTCTGTATCTCTGTTATGTTGGTGCGGCTTCGGAACTTTTAAATATCTTGATATATCTCGAGAACTACGCATCTCATCAAAAAATATCATAGAACATAAAAAGTAGGAAACTTAATTCTCTACAAAAAAGGTCTCTTAACATTTTGCCATAGCTCGCTTCGTTTCCGAGATATTTGCAGATTCATCTCAAGGGAAGGGGTCTGACGGACATATTTCGAGATATTTCTTCTTCTTGTTGTTCTTTCTCCGCACAGCTAAGCTCGAAGTGGCATTTGCAGCTCGCAATAGTGCAGAGTTATCTCAAAGAAAGAGGCCACGGTGTTTCTGTACCTCTATTATGTTGGTGCAGCTTCGGAACTTTTAAATATCTTGATATATCTCGAGAACTACGCATCTGATCAAAAAATATCGTCGAACATAAAAAGTAGGAAACTTAATTCTCTACAAAAAAGGTCTGTTAACATTTTGCCATAGCTCGCTTCGTTTCCGAGATATTTGCAGATTTATCTCAAGGGAAGTGGCCTGACGGACATATTTCGAGATATTTCTTCTTCTTGTTGTTCTTCTTCTGCACAGCTAAGCTGGAAGTAGCATTTGCAGCTCGCAATAGTGCAGAGTTATCCCAAAGAAAGGGGCCACGGTGTTTCTGTATCTCTATTATGTTGGTGCGGCTTCGGAACTTTTAAATATCTCGATATATCTCGAAAACTACGCTTCTGATAAAAAATATCATAGAACATAAAAAGTAGGAAACTTAATTCTCTACAAAAAAGGTCTCTTAACGTTTTGCAATAGCTCGCTTTGTTTCCGAGATATTTGCAGATTTATCTCAAGGGAAGGGTCCTGACGGACATATTTCGAGATATTTCTTCTTCTTGTTGTTCTTCTTCTGCACAGCTAAACTGGAAGTGGCATTTCCAGCTCGCAATAGTGCAGAGTTATTCCAAAGAAAGGGGCCACGATGTTTCTGTATCTCTATTATGTTGGTGCGGCTTCGGAACTTTTAAATATCTCGATATATCTCGAAAACTACGCTTCTGATCAAAAAATATCGTAGAACATAAATTGTAGGAAACATAATTCTCTACAAAAAAGGTCTCTTAACATTTTGCCATAGCTCGCTTCGTTTCCGAGATATTTGCAGATTTATCTCAAGGGAAGGGGCCTGACGGACATATTTCGAGATATTTCTTCTTCTTGTTGTTCTTCTTCTGCACAGCTAAGCTGGAAGTGGCATTTGCGGCTCGCACTAGTGCAGAGTTATCTCAAAGAAAGGGGCCACGGTGTTTCTGTATCTCTATTATGTTGGTGCGGCTTCGGAACTTTTAAATATCTCGATATATCTCGAAAACTACGCTTCTGATCAAAAAATATCATAGAACCTAAATTGTAGGAAATATTATTCTCTACAAAAAAGGTCTCTCAACGTTTTGCCATAGCTCGCTTCGTTTCCGAGATATTTGCAGATTCATCTCAAGGGAAGGGGTCTGACGGACATATTTCGAGATATTTCTTCTTCTTGTTGTTCTTCTTCTGCACAGCTAAGCTCGAAGTGGCATTTGCAGCTCGCAATAGTGCAGAGTTATCTCAAAGAAAGGGGCCACGGTGTTTCTGTATCTCTATTATGTTGGTGCGGCCTCGGAACTTTTAAATATCTTGATATATCTCGAGAACTACGCATCTGATCAAAAAATATCATACTACATAAAAAGTAGGAAACTTAATTCTCTACAAGAAAGGTCTCTAAACATTTTGCCATAGCTCGCTTCGTTTCCGAGATATTTGCAGATTTATCTCAAGGGAAGGGGCCTGACGGACATATTTCGAGATATTTCTTCTTCTTGTTGTTCTTCTTCTGCACAGCTAAGCTGGAAGTGGCATTTGCAGCTCGCAATAGTGCAGAGTTATCTCAAAGAGAGGGGCCACGGTGTTTCTGTATCTCTATTATGTTGGTGCGGCTTCGGAACTTTTAAGTATCTTGATCTATCTCGAGAACTACGCATCTTATCAAAAAATATCATACAAGATAAAAAGTAGGAAACTTAATTCTCTACAAAAAAGGTCTCTTAACATTTCGCCATAGCTCGCTTCGTTTCCGAGATATTTGCAGATTTATCTCAAGGGAAGGGGCCTGACGGACATATTTCGAGATATTTCTTCTTCTTGTTGTTCTTCTTCTGCACAGCTAAGCGGGAAGTGGCATTTGCAGCTCGCAATAGTGCAGAGTTATCTCAAAGAAAGGGGCCACGGTGTTTCTGTATCTCTATTATGTTGGTGCGGCTTCGGAACTTTTAAATATCTTGATATATCTCGAGAACTACGCGTCTGATCAAAAAATATCATAGAACATAAAAAGTAGGAAACATAATTCTCTACAAAAACGGTCTCTTAACATTTTGCCATAGCTCGCTTCGTTTCCGAGATATTTGCAGATATATCTCAAGGGAAGGGGCCTGACGGATATATTTCGAGATATTTCTTCTTCTTGTTGTTCTTCTTCTGCACAGCTAAGCTGAAAGTGGCATTTGCGGCTCGCACTGGTGCACAGTTATCTCAAAGAAAGGGGCCACGGTGTTTCTGTATCTCTATTATGTTGGTGCGTCTTCGGAACTTTTAAATATCTCGATATATCTCGAAAACTACGCTTCTGATCAAAAAATATCATAGAACATAAATTGTAGGAAACATAATTCTCTACAAAAAACGTCTCTTAACATTTTGCCATAGCTCGCTTCGTTTCCGAGATATTTGCAGATTCAGCTCAATGGAACTGGCCTGACGGACATATTTCGAGATATTTCTTCTTCTTGTTGTTCTTCCTCTGCACAGCTAAACTGGAAGTGGCATTTCCAGCTCGCAATAGTGCAGAGTTATTCCAAAGAAAGGGGCCACGATGTTTCTGTATCTCTATTATGTTGGTGCGGCTTCGGAACTTTTAAATATCTCGATATATCTCGAAAACTACGCTTCTGATCAAAAAATATCGTAGAACATAAATTGTAGGAAACATAATTCTCTACAAAAAAGGTCTCTTAACATTTTGCCATAGCTCGCTTCGTTTCCGAGATATTTGCAGATTTATCTCAAGGGAAGGGGCCTGACGGACATATTTCGAGATATTTCTTCTTCTTGTTGTTCTTCTTCTGCACAGCTAAGCTGGAAGTGGCATTTGCGGCTCGCACTAGTGCAGAGTTATCTCAAAGAAAGGGGCCACGGTGTTTCTGTATCTCTATTATGTTGGTGCGGCTTCGGAACTTTTAAATATCTCGATATATCTCGAAAACTACGCTTCTGATCAAAAAATATCATAGAACCTAAATTGTAGGAAATATTATTCTCTACAAAAAAGGTCTCTCAACGTTTTGCCATAGCTCGCTTCGTTTCCGAGATATTTGCAGATTCATCTCAAGGGAAGGGGTCTGACGGACATATTTCGAGATATTTCTTCTTCTTGTTGTTCTTCTTCTGCACAGCTAAGCTCGAAGTGGCATTTGCAGCTCGCAATAGTGCAGAGTTATCTCAAAGAAAGGGGCCACGGTGTTTCTGTATCTCTATTATGTTGGTGCGGCTTCGGAACTTTTAAATATCTTGATATATCTCGAGAACTACGCATCTGATCAAAAAATATCATACTACATAAAAAGTAGGAAACTTAATTCTCTACAAGAAAGGTCTCTAAACATTTTGCCATAGCTCGCTTCGTTTCCGAGATATTTGCAGATTTATCTCAAGGGAAGGGGCCTGACGGACATATTTCGAGATATTTCTTCTTCTTGTTGTTCTTCTTCTGCACAGCTAAGCTGGAAGTGGCATTTGCAGCTCGCAATAGTGCAGAGTTATCTCAAAGAGAGGGGCCACGGTGTTTCTGTATCTCTATTATGTTGGTGCGGCTTCGGAACTTTTAAGTATCTTGATCTATCTCGAGAACTACGCATCTGATCAAAAAATATCATAGAAGATAAAAAGTAGGAAACTTAATTCTCTACAAAAAAGGTCTCTTAACATTTCGCCATAGCTCGCTTCGTTTCCGAGATATTTGCAGATTTATCTCAAGGGAAGGGGCCTGACGGACATATTTCGAGATATTTCTTCTTCTTGTTGTTCTTCTTCTGCACAGCTAAGCGGGAAGTGGCATTTGCAGCTCGCAATAGTGCAGAGTTATCTCAAAGAAAGGGGCCACGGTGTTTCTGTATCTCTATTATGTTGGTGCGGCTTCGGAACTTTTAAATATCTTGATATATCTCGAGAACTACGCGTCTGATCAAAAAATATCATAGAACATAAAAAGTAGGAAACATAATTCTCTACAAAAACGGTCTCTGAACATTTTGCCATAGCTCGCTTCGTTTCCGAGATATTTGCAGATATATCTCAAGGGAAGGGGCCTGACGGACATATTTCGAGATATTTCTTCTTCTTGTTGTTCTTCTTCTGCACAGCTAAGCTGAAAGTGGCATTTGCGGCTCGCACTGGTGCACAGTTATCTCAAAGAAAGGGGCCACGGTGTTTCTGTATCTCTATTATGTTGGTGCGTCTTCGGAACTTTTAAATATCTCGATATATCTCGAAAACTACGCTTCTGATCAAAAAATATCATAGAACATAAATTGTAGGAAACATAATTCTCTACAAAAAACGTCTCTTAACATTTTGCCATAGCTCGCTTCGTTTCCGAGATATTTGCAGATTCAGCTCAATGGAACTGGCCTGACGGACATATTTCGAGATATTTCTTCTTCTTGTTGTTCTTCCTCTGCACAGCTAAGCTGGAAGTGGCATTTGCAGCTCACAATAGTGCAGAGTTATCTCAAAGAAAGGGGCCACGGTGTTTCTGTATCTCTATTATGTTGGTGCGGCTTCGGAACTTTTAAATATCTTGATATATCTCGAGAACTACGCATCTCATCAAAAAATATCATAGAACATAAAAAGTAGGAAACTTAATTCTCTACAAAAAAGGTCTCTTAACATTTTGCCATAGCTCGCTTCGTTTCCGAGATATTTGCAGATTCATCTCAAGGGAAGGGGTCTGACGGACATATTTCGAGATATTTCTTCTTCTTGTTGTTCTTTCTCCGCACAGCTAAGCTCGAAGTGGCATTTGCAGCTCGCAATAGTGCAGAGTTATCTCAAAGAAAGAGGCCACGGTGTTTCTGTACCTCTATTATGTTGGTGCAGCTTCGGAACTTTTAAATATCTTGATATATCTCGAGAACTACGCATCTGATCAAAAAATATCGTCGAACATAAAAAGTAGGAAACTTAATTCTCTACAAAAAAGGTCTGTTAACATTTTGCCATAGCTCGCTTCGTTTCCGAGATATTTGCAGATTTATCTCAAGGGAAGTGGCCTGACGGACATATTTCGAGATATTTCTTCTTCTTGTTGTTCTTCTTCTGCACAGCTAAGCTGGAAGTAGCATTTGCAGCTCGCAATAGTGCAGAGTTATCCCAAAGAAAGGGGCCACGGTGTTTCTGTATCTCTATTATGTTGGTGCGGCTTCGGAACTTTTAAATATCTCGATATATCTCGAAAACTACGCTTCTGATAAAAAATATCATAGAACATAAAAAGTAGGAAACTTAATTCTCTACAAAAAAGGTCTCTTAACGTTTTGCAATAGCTCGCTTCGTTTCCGAGATATTTGCAGATTTATCTCAAGGGAAGGGTCCTGACGGACATATTTCGAGGTATTTCTTCTTCTTGTTGTTCTTCTTCTGCACAGCTAAACTGGAAGTGGCATTTCCAGCTCGCAATAGTGCAGAGTTATTCCAAAGAAAGGGGCCACGATGTTTCTGTATCTCTATTATGTTGGTGCGGCTTCGGAACTTTTAAATATCTCGATATATCTCGAAAACTACGCTTCTGATCAAAAAATATCATAGAACATAAATTGTAGGAAACATAATTCTCTACAAAAAAGGTCTCTTAACATTTTGCCATAGCTGGCTTCGTTTCCGAGATATTTGCAGATTTATCTCAAGGGAAGGGGCCTGACGGACATATTTCGAGATATTTCTTCTTCTTGTTGTTCTTCTTCTGCACAGCTAAGCTGGAAGTGGCATTTGCAGCGCGCAATAGTGCAGAGTTATCTCAAAGAAAGGGGCCACGGTGTTTCTGTATCTCTATTATGTTGGTGCGGCTTCGGAACTTT
Source organism: Osmia lignaria lignaria (assembly GCF_051020975.1). Taxonomy (NCBI): domain Eukaryota; kingdom Metazoa; phylum Arthropoda; class Insecta; order Hymenoptera; family Megachilidae; genus Osmia; species Osmia lignaria. The sequence continues at coordinate 3,673,675 of NW_027478161.1, forward strand.
TAAATATCTTGATATATCTCGAGAACTACGCATCTGATCAAAAAATATCATACTACATAAAAAGTAGGAAACTTAATTCTCTACAAGAAAGGTCTCTAAACATTTTGCCATAGCTCGCTTCGTTTCCGAGATATTTGCAGATTTATCTCAAGGGAAGGGGCCTCACGGACATATTTCGAGATATTTCTTCTTCTTGTTGTTCTTCTTCTGCACAGCTAAGCTGGAAGTGGCATTTGCAGCTCGCAATAGTGCAGAGTTATCTCAAAGAGAGGGGCCACGGTGTTTCTGTATCTCTATTATGTTGGTGCGGCTTCGGAACTTTTAAATATCTCGATATATCTCGAAAACTACGCTTCTGATCAAAAAATATCATAGAACTTAAATTGTAGGAAACATAATTCTCTACAAAAAACGTCTCTTAACATTTTGCCATAGCTCGTTTCGTTTCCGAGATATTTGCTGATTTATCTCAAGGGAAGTGGCCTGACGGACATATTTCGAGATATTTCTTCTTCTTGTTGTTCTTCTTCTGCACAGCTAAGCTGGAAGTGGCATTTGCGGCTCGCACTAGTGCAGAGTTATCTCAAAGAAAGGGGCCACGGTGTTTCTGTATCCCTATCATGTTGGTGCGGCTTCGGAACTTTTAAATATCTCGATATATCTCGAAAACTACGCTTCTGATCAAAAAATAGCATAGAACATAAATTGTAGGAAACATAATTCTCTACAAAAAACGTCTCTTAACATTTTGCCATAGCTCGCTTCGTTTCCGAGATATTTGCAGATTCAGCTCAAAGGAACTGGCCTGACGGACATATTTCGAGATATTTCTTGTTCTTGTTGTTCTTCCTCTGCACAGCTAAGCTGGAAGTGGCATTTGCAGCTCGCAATAGTGCAGAGTTATCTCAAAGAAAGGGGCCACGGTGTTTCTGTATCTCTATTATGTTGGTGCGGCTTCGGAACTTTTAAATATCTTGATATATCTCGAGAACTACGCATCTGATCAAAAAATATCATAGAACATAAAAAGTAGGAAACTTAATTCTCTACAAAAAAGGTCTCTTAACATTTTGCCATAGCTCGCTTTGTTTCCGAGATATTTGCAGATTTATCTCAAGGGAAGGGGCCTGACGGACATATTTCGAGATATTTCTTCTTCTTGTTGTTCTTCTTCTGCACAGCTAAGCTGGAAGTGGCATTTGCAGCTCGCACTAGTGCAGAGTTATCTCAAAGAAAGGGGCCACGGTGTTTCTGTATCTCTATTATGTTGGTGCGGCTTCGGAACTTTTAAATATCTCGATATATCTCGAAAACTACGCTTCTGATCAAAAAATATCGTAGAACATAAATTGTAGGAAACATAATTCTCTACAAAAAAGGTCTCTTAACATTTTGCCATAGCTCGCTTCGTTTCCGAGATATTTGCAGATTTATCTCAAGGGAAGGGGCCTGACGGACATATTTCGAGATATTTCTTCTTCTTGTTGTTCTTCTTCTGCACAGCTAAGCTGGAAGTGGCATTTGCGGCTCGCACTAGTGCAGAGTTATCTCAAAGAAAGGGGCCACGGTGTTTCTGTATCTCTATTATGTTGGTGCGGCTTCGGAACTTTTAAATATCTCGATATATCTCGAAAACTACGCTTCTGATCAAAAAATATCATAGAACCTAAATTGTAGGAAATATTATTCTCTACAAAAAAGGTCTCTCAACGTTTTGCCATAGCTCGCTTCGTTTCCGAGATATTTGCAGATTCATCTCAAGGGAAGGGGTCTGACGGACATATTTCGAGATATTTCTTCTTCTTGTTGTTCTTCTTCTGCACAGCTAAGCTCGAAGTGGCATTTGCAGCTCGCAATAGTGCAGAGTTATCTCAAAGAAAGGGGCCACGGTGTTTCTGTATCTCTATTATGTTGGTGCGGCTTCGGAACTTTTAAATATCTTGATATATCTCGAGAACTACGCATCTGATCAAAAAATATCATACTACATAAAAAGTAGGAAACTTAATTCTCTACAAGAAAGGTCTCTAAACATTTTGCCATAGCTCGCTTCGTTTCCGAGATATTTGCAGATTTATCTCAAGGGAAGGGGCCTGACGGACATATTTCGAGATATTTCTTCTTCTTGTTGTTCTTCTTCTGCACAGCTAAGCTGGAAGTGGCATTTGCAGCTCGCAATAGTGCAGAGTTATCTCAAAGAGAGGGGCCACGGTGTTTCTGTATCTCTATTATGTTGGTGCGGCTTCGGAACTTTTAAGTATCTTGATCTATCTCGAGAACTACGCATCTGATCAAAAAATATCATAGAAGATAAAAAGTAGGAAACTTAATTCTCTACAAAAAAGGTCTCTTAACATTTCGCCATAGCTCGCTTCGTTTCCGAGATATTTGCAGATTTATCTCAAGGGAAGGGGCCTGACGGACATATTTCGAGATATTTCTTCTTCTTGTTGTTCTTCTTCTGCACAGCTAAGCGGGAAGTGGCATTTGCAGCTCGCAATAGTGCAGAGTTATCTCAAAGAAAGGGGCCACGGTGTTTCTGTATCTCTATTATGTTGGTGCGGCTTCGGAACTTTTAAATATCTTGATATATCTCGAGAACTACGCGTCTGATCAAAAAATATCATAGAACATAAAAAGTAGGAAACATAATTCTCTACAAAAACGGTCTCTTAACATTTTGCCATAGCTCGCTTCGTTTCCGAGATATTTGCAGATATATCTCAAGGGAAGGGGCCTGACGGACATATTTCGAGATATTTCTTCTTCTTGTTGTTCTTCTTCTGCACAGCTAAGCTGGAAGTGGCATTTGCGGCTCGCACTAGTGCAGAGTTATCTCAAAGAAAGGGGCCACGGTGTTTCTGTATCTCTATTATGTTGGTGCGGCTTCGGAACTTTTAAATATCTCGATATATCTCGAAAACCACGCTTCTGATCAAAAAATATCATAGAACCTAAATTGTAGGAAATATTATTCTCTACAAAAAAGGTCTCTCAACGTTTTGCCATAGCTCGCTTCGTTTCCGAGATATTTGCAGATTCATCTCAAGGGAAGGGGTCTGACGGACATATTTCGAGATATTTCTTCTTCTTGTTGTTCTTCTTCTGCACAGCTAAGCTCGAAGTGGCATTTGCAGCTCGCAATAGTGCAGAGTTATCTCAAAGAAAGGGGCCACGGTGTTTCTGTATCTCTATTATGTTGGTGCGGCTTCGGAACTTTTAAGTATCTTGATCTATCTCGAGAACTACGCATCTGATCAAAAAATATCATAGAAGATAAAAAGTAGGAAACTTAATTCTCTACAAAAAAGGTCTCTTAACATTTTGCCATAGCTCGCTTCGTTTCCGAGATATTTGCAGATTTATCTCAAGGGGAGGGGCCTGACGGACATATTTCGAGATATTTCTTCTTCTTGTTGTTCTTCTTCTGCACAGCTAAGCGGGAAGTGGCATTTGCAGCTCGCAATAGTGCAGAGTTATCTCAAAGAAAGGGGCCACGGTGTTTCTGTATCTCTATTATGTTGGTGCGGCTTCGGAACTTTTAAATATCTTGATATATCTCGAGAACTACGCGTCTGATCAAAAAATATCATAGAACATAAAAAGTAGGAAACATAATTCTCTACAAAAACGGTCTCTTAACATTTTGCCATAGCTCGCTTCGTTTCCGAGATATTTGCAGATATATCTCAAGGGAAGGGGCCTGACGGACATATTTCGAGATATTTCTTCTTCTTGTTGTTCTTCTTCTGCACAGCTAAGCTGAAAGTGGCATTTGCGGCTCGGACTGGTGCACAGTTATCTCAAAGAAAGGGGCCACGGTGTTTCTGTATCTCTATTATGTTGGTGCGTCTTCGGAACTTTTAAATATCTCGATATATCTCGAAAACTACGCTTCTGATCAAAAAATATCATAGAACATAAATTGTAGGAAACATAATTCTCTACAAAAAACGTCTCTTAACATTTTGCCATAGCTCGCTTCGTTTCCGAGATATTTGCAGATCCAGCTCAAAGGAACTGGCCTGACGGACATATTTCGAGATATTTCTTCTTCTTGTTGTTCTTCCTCTGCACAGCTAAGCTGGAAGTGGCATTTGCAGCTCGCAATAGTGCAGAGTTATCTCAAAGAAAGGGGCCACGGTGTTTCTGTATCTCTATTATGTTGCTGCGGCTTCGGAACTTTTAAATATCTTGATATATCTCGAGAACTACGCATCTCATCAAAAAATATCATAGAACGTAAAAAGTAGGAAACTTAATTCTCTACAAAAAAGGTCTCTTAACATTTTGCCATAGCTCGCTTCGTTTCCGAGATATTTGCAGATTCATCTCAAGGGAAGGGGTCTGACGGACATATTTCGAGATATTTCTTCTTCTTGCTGTTCTTTCTCCGCACAGCTAAGCTCGAAGTGGCATTTGCAGCTCGCAATAGTGCAGAGTTATCTCAAAGAAAGAGGCCACGGTGTTTCTGTACCTCTATTATGTTGGTGCAGCTTCGGAACTTTTAAATATCTTGATATATCTCGAGAACTACGCATCTGATCAAAAAATATCGTCGAACATAAAAAGTAGGAAACTTAATTCTCTACAAAAAAGGTCTGTTAACATTTTGCCATAGCTCGCTTCGTTTCCGAGATATTTGCAGATTTATCTCAAGGGAAGTGGCCTGACGGACATATTTCGAGATATTTCTTCTTCTTGTTGTTCTTCCTCTGCACAGCTAAGCTGGAAGTGGCATTTGCAGCTCGCAATAGTGCAGAGTTATCTCAAAGAAAGGGGCCACGGTGTTTCTGTATCTCTATTATGTTGGTGCGGCTTCGGAACTTTTAAATATCTTGATATATCTCGAGAACTACGCATCTGATCAAAAAATATCATAGAACATAAAAAGTAGGAAACTTAATTCTCTACAAAAAAGGTCTCTTAACATTTTGCCATAGCTCGCTTTGTTTCCGAGATATTTGCAGATTTATCTCAAGGGAAGGGGCCTGACGGACATATTTCGAGATATTTCTTCTTCTTGTTGTTCTTCTTCTGCACAGCTAAGCTGGAAGTGGCATTTGCAGCTCGCACTAGTGCAGAGTTATCTCAAAGAAAGGGGCCACGGTGTTTCTGTATCTCTATTATGTTGGTGCGGCTTCGGAACTTTTAAATATCTCGATATATCTCGAAAACTACGCTTCTGATCAAAAAATATCGTAGAACATAAATTGTGGGAAACATAATTCTCTACAAAAAAGGTCTCTTAACATTTTGCCATAGCTCGCTTCGTTTCCGAGATATTTGCAGATTTATCTCAAGGGAAGGGGCCTGACGGACATATTTCGAGATATTTCTTCTTCTTGTTGTTCTTCTTCTGCACAGCTAAGCTGGAAGTGGCATTTGCGGCTCGCACTAGTGCAGAGTTATCTCAAAGAAAGGGGCCACGGTGTTTCTGTATCTCTATTATGTTGGTGCGGCTTCGGAACTTTTAAATATCTCGATATATCTCGAAAACTACGCTTCTGATCAAAAAATATCATAGAACCTAAATTGTAGGAAATATTATTCTCTACAAAAAAGGTCTCTTAACGTTTTGCCATAGCTCGCTTCGTTTCCGAGATATTTGCAGATTCATCTCAAGGGAAGGGGTCTGACGGACATATTTCGAGATATTTCTTCTTCTTGTTGTTCTTCTTCTGCACAGCTAAGCTCGAAGTGGCATTTGCAGCTCGCAATAGTGCAGAGTTATCTCAAAGAAAGGGGCCACGGTGTTTCTGTATCTCTATTATGTTGGTGCGGCTTCGGAACTTTTAAATATCTTGATATATCTCGAGAACTACGCATCTGATCAAAAAATATCATACTACATAAAAAGTAGGAAACTTAATTCTCTACAAGAAAGGTCTCTAAACATTTTGCCATAGCTCGCTTCGTTTCCGAGATATTTGCAGATTTATCTCAAGGGAAGGGGCCTGACGGACATATTTCGAGATATTTCTTCTTCTTGTTGTTCTTCTTCTGCACAGCTAAGCTGGAAGTGGCATTTGCAGCTCGCAATAGTGCAGAGTTATCTCAAAGAGAGGGGCCACGGTGTTTCTGTATCTCTATTATGTTGGTGCGGCTTCGGAACTTTTAAGTATCTAGATCTATCTCGAGAAATACGCATCTGATCAAAAAATATCATAGAAGATAAAAAGTAGGAAACTTAATTCTCTACAAAAAAGGTCTCTTAACATTTCGCCATAGCTCGCTTCGTTTCCGAGATATTTGCAGATTTATCTCAAGGGAAGGGGCCTGTCGGACATATTTCGAGATATTTCTTCTTCTTGCTGCTCTTCTTCTGCACAGCTAAGCTGGAAGTGGCATTTGCGGCTCGCACTAGTGCAGAGTTATCTCAAAGAAAGGGGCCACGGTGTTTCTGTATCTCTATTATGTTGGTGCGGCTTCGGAACTTTTAAATATCTCGATATATCTCGAAAACTACGCTTCTGATCAAAAAATATCATAGAACATAAATTGTAGGAAACATAATTCTCTACAAAAAACGTCTCTTAACATTTTGCCATAGCTCGCTTCCTTTCCGAGATATTTGCAGATTTATCTCAAGGGAAGTGGCCTGACGGACATATTTCGAGATATTTCTTCTTCTTGTTGTTCTTCTTCTGCACAGCTAAGCTGGAAGTGGCATTTGCGGCTCGCACTAGTGCAGAGTTATCTCAAAGAAAGGGGCCACGGTGTTTCTGTATCCCTATTATGTTGGTGCGGCTTCGGAACTTTTAAATATCTCGATATATCTCGAAAACTACGCTTCTGATCAAAAAATATCATAGTACATAAATTGTAGGAAACATAATTCTCTACAAAAAACGTCTCTTAACATTTTGCCATAGCTCGCTTCGTTTCCGAGATATTTGCAGATTCAGCTCAAAGGAACTGGCCTGACGGACATATTTCGAGATATTTCTTCTTCTTGTTGTTCTTCTTCTGCACAGCTAAGCTGGAAGTGGCATTTACAGCTCGCAATAGTGCAGAGTTATCTCAAAGAAAGGGGCCACGGTGTTTCTGTATCTCTATTATGTTGGTGCGGCTTCGGAACTTTTAAATATCTTGATATATCTCGAGAACTACGCATCTGATCAAAAAATATCATAGAACATAAAAAGTAGGAAACTTAATTCTCTACAAAAAAGGTCTCTTAACATTTTGCCATAGCTCGCTTTGTTTCCGAGATATTTGCAGATTTATCTCAAGGGAAGGGGCCTGACGGACATATTTCGAGATATTTCTTCTTCTTGTTGTTCTTCTTCTGCACAGCTAAGCTGGAAGTGGCATTTGCAGCTCGCACTAGTGCAGAGTTATCTCAAAGAAAGGGGCCACGGTGTTTCTGTATCTCTATTATGTTGGTGCGGCTTCGGAACTTTTAAATATCTCGATATATCTCGAAAACTACGCTTCTGATCAAAAAATATCGTAGAACATAAATTGTGGGAAACATAATTCTCTACAAAAAAGGTCTCTTAACATTTTGCCATAGCTCGCTTCGTTTCCGAGATATTTGCAGATTTATCTCAAGGGAAGGGTCCTGACGGACATATTTCGAGATATTTCTTCTTCTTGTTGTTCTTCCTCTGCACAGCTAAGCTGGAAGTGGCATTTGCAGCTCGCAATAGTGCAGAGTTATCTCAAAGAAAGGGGCCACGGTGTTTCTGTATCTCTATTATGTTGGTGCGGCTTCGGAACTTTTAAATATCTTGATATATCTCGAGAACTACGCATCTGATCAAAAAATATCATAGAACATCAAAAGTAGGAAACTTGATTCTCTACAAAAAAGGTCTCTTAACATTTTGCCATAGCTCGCTTCGTTTCCGAGATATTTGCAGATTTATCTCAAGGGAAGGGGCCTGACGGACATATTTCGAGATATTTCTTCTTCTTGTTGTTCTTCTTCTGCACAGCTAAGCTGGAAGTGGCATTTGCGGCTCGCACTAGTGCAGAGTTATCTCAACGAAAGGGGCCACAGTGTTTCTGTATCTCTATTATGTTGGTGCGGCTTCGGAACTTTTAAATATCTCGATATATCTCGAAAACTACGCTTCTGATGAAAAACTATCATAGAACATAAATTGTAGGAAACATAATTCTCTACAAAAAAGGTCTCTTAACATTTTGCCATAGCTCGCTTCGTTTCCGAGATATTTGCAGATATATCTCAAGGGAAGGGGCTTGACGGACATATTTCGAGATATTTCTTCTTCTTGTTGTTCTTCTTCTGCACAGCTAAGCTGGAAGTGGCATTTACAGCTCGCAATAGTGCAGAGTTATCTCAAAGAAAGGGGCCACGGTGTTTCTGTATCTCTATTATGTTGGTGCGGCTTCGGAACTTTTAAATATCTTGATATATCTCGAGAACTACGCATCTGATCAAAAAATATCATAGAACATAAAAAGTAGGAAACCTAATTCTCTACAAAAAAGGTCTCTTAACATTTTGCCATAGCTCTCTTCGTTTCCGAGATATTTGCAGATTTATCTCAAGGGAAGGGGCCTGACGGACATATTTCGAGATATTTCTTCTTCTTGTTGTTCTTCTTCTGTACAGCTAAGCTGAAAGTGGCATTTGCAGCTCGCAATAGTGCAGAGTTATCTCAAAGAAAGGGGCCACGGTGTTTCTGTATCTCTATTATGTTGGTGCGGCTTCGGAACTTTTAAATATCTTGATATATCTCGAAAACTACGCATCTGATCAAAAAATATCATAGAACATAAAAAGTAGGAAACTTAATTCTCTACAAAAAAGGTCGCTTAACATTTTGCCATAGCTCGCTTCGTTTCCGAGATATTTGCATATTTATCTCAAGGGAAGGGGCCTGACGGACATATTTCGAGATATTTCTTCTTCTTGTTGTTCTTCTTCTGCACAGCTAAGCTGGAAGTGGCATTTGCGGCTCGCACTAGTGCAGAGTTATCTCAAAGAACGGGGCCACGGTGTTTCTGTATCCCTATTATGTTGGTGCGGCTTCGGAACTTTTAAATATCTTGATATATCTCGAGAACTACGCTTCTGATCAAAAAATATCATAGAACCTAAATTGTAGGAAATATTATTCTCTACAAAAAAGGTCTCTTAACGTTTTGCCATAGCTCGCTTCGTTTCCGAGATATTTGCAGATTCATCTCAAGGGAAGGGGTCTGACGGACATATTTCGAGATATTTCTTCTTCTTGTTGTTCTTCTTCTGCACAGCTAAGCTCGAAGTGGCATTTGCAGCTCGCAATAGTGCAGAGTTATCTCAAAGAAAGGGGCCACGGTGTTTCTGTATCTCTATTATGTTGGTGCGGCTTCGGAACTTTTAAATATCTTGATATATCTCGAGAACTACGCATCTGATCAAAAAATATCATACTACATAAAAAGTAGGAAACTTAATTCTCTACAAGAAAGGTCTCTAAACATTTTGCCATAGCTCGCTTCGTTTCCGAGATATTTGCAGATTTATCTCAAGGGAAGGGGCCTGACGGACATATTTCGAGATATTTCTTCTTCTTGTTGTTCTTCTTCTGCACAGCTAAGCTGGAAGTGGCATTTGCAGCTCGCAATAGTGCACAGTTATCTCAAAGAGAGGGGCCACGGTGTTTCTGTATCTCTATTATGTTGGTGCGGCTTCGGAACTTTTAAGTATCTAGATCTATCTCGAGAACTACGCATCTGATCAAAAAATATCATAGAAGATAAAAAGTAGGAAACTTAATTCTCTACAAAAAAGGTCTCTTAACATTTCGCCATAGCTCGCTTCGTTTCCGAGATATTTGCAGATTTATCTCAAGGGAAGGGGCCTGTCGGACATATTTCGAGATATTTCTTCTTCTTGCTGCTCTTCTTCTGCACAGCTAAGCTGGAAGTGGCATTTGCGGCTCGCACTAGTGCAGAGTTATCTCAAAGAAAGGGGCCACGGTGTTTCTGTATCTCTATTATGTTGGTGCGGCTTCGGAACTTTTAAATATCTCGATATATCTCGAAAACTACGCTTCTGATCAAAAAATATCATAGAACATAAATTGTAGGAAACATAATTCTCTACAAAAAACGTCTCTTAACATTTTGCCATAGCTCGCTTCCTTTCCGAGATATTTGCAGATTTATCTCAAGGGAAGTGGCCTGACGGACATATTTCGAGATATTTCTTCTTCTTGTTGTTCTTCTTCTGCACAGCTAAGCTGGAAGTGGCATTTGCGGCTCGCACTAGTGCAGAGTTATCTCAAAGAAAGGGGCCACGGTGTTTCTGTATCCCTATTATGTTGGTGCGGCTTCGGAACTTTTAAATATCTCGATATATCTCGAAAACTACGCTTCTGATCAAAAAATATCATAGTACATAAATTGTAGGAAACATAATTCTCTACAAAAAACGTCTCTTAACATTTTGCCATAGCTCGCTTCGTTTCCGAGATATTTGCAGATTCAGCTCAAAGGAACTGGCCTGACGGACATATTTCGAGATATTTCTTCTTCTTGTTGTTCTTCTTCTGCACAGCTAAGCGGGAAGTGGCATTTGCAGCTCGCAATAGTGCAGAGTTATCTCAAAGAAAGGGGCCACGGTGTTTCTGTATCTCTATTATGTTGGTGCGGCTTCGGAACTTTTAAATATCTTGATATATCTCGAGAACTACGCGTCTGATCAAAAAATATCATAGAACATAAAAAGTAGGAAACATAATTCTCTACAAAAACGGTCTCTTAACATTTTGCCATAGCTCGCTTCGTTTCCGAGATATTTGCAGATATATCTCAAGGGAAGGGGCCTGACGGACATATTTCGAGATATTTCTTCTTCTTGTTGTTCTTCTTCTGCACAGCTAAGCTGAAAGTGGCATTTGCGGCTCGCACTGGTGCACAGTTATCTCAAAGAAAGGGGCCACGGTGTTTCTGTATCTCTATTATGTTGGTGCGTCTTCGGAACTTTTAAATATCTCGATATATCTCGAAAACTACGCTTCTGATCAAAAAATTTCATATAACATAAAATGTAGGAAACATAATTCTCTACAAAAAACGTCTCTTAACATTTTGCCATAGCTCGCTTCGTTTCCGAGATATTTGCAGATTCAGCTCAAAGGAACTGGCCTGACGGACATATTTCGAGATATTTCTTCTTCTTGTTGTTCTTCCTCTGCACAGCTAAGCTGGAAGTGGCATTTGCAGCTCGCAATAGTGCAGAGTTATCTCAAAGAAAGGGGCCACGGTGTTTCTGTATCTCTATTATGTTGGTGCGGCTTCGGAACTTTTAAATATCTTGATATATCTCGAGAACTACGCATCTCATCAAAAAATATCATAGAACGTAAAAAGTAGGAAACTTAATTCTCTACAAAAAAGGTCTCTTAACATTTTGCCATAGCTCGCATCGTTTCCGAGATATTTGCAGATTCATCTCAAGGGAAGGGGTCTGACGGACATATTTCGAGATATTTCTTCTTCTTGTTGTTCTTTCTCCGCACAGCTAAGCTCGAAGTGGCATTTGCAGCTCGCAATAGTGCAGAGTTATCTCAAAGAAAGGGGCCACGGTGTTTCTGTATCTCTATTATGTTGGTGCGGCTTCGGAACTTTTAAATATCTTGATATATCTCGAGAACTACGCATCTGATCAAAAAATATCATACTACATAAAAAGTAGGAAACTTAATTCTCTACAAGAAAGGTCTCTAAACATTTTGCCATAGCTCGCTTCGTTTCCGAGATATTTGCAGATTTATCTCAAGGGAAGGGGCCTGACGGACATATTTCGAGATATTTCTTCTTCTTGTTGTTCTTCTTCTGCACAGCTAAGCTGGAAGTGGCATTTGCAGCTCGCAATAGTGCAGAGTTATCTCAAAGAGAGGGGCCACGGTGTTTCTGTATCTCTATTATGTTGGTGCGGCTTCGGAACTTTTAAGTATCTAGATCTATCTCGAGAACTACGCATCTGATCAAAAAATATCATAGAAGATAAAAGGTAGGAAACTTAATTCTCTACAAAATAGGTCTCTTAACATTTCGCCATAGCTCGCTTCGTTTCCGAGATATTTGCAGATTTATCTCAAGGGAAGGGGCCTGTCGCACATATTTCGAGATATTTCTTCTTCTTGCTGCTCTTCTTCTGCACAGCTAAGCTGGAAGTGGCATTTGCGGCTCGCACTAGTGCAGAGTTATCTCAAAGAAAGGGGCCACGGTGTTTCTGTATCTCTATTATGTTGGTGCGGCTTCGGAACTTTTAAATATCTTGATATATCTCGAGAACTACGCGTCTGATCAAAAAATATCATAGAACATAAAAAGTAGGAAACTTAATTCTCTACAAAAACGGTCTCTTAACATTTTGCCATGGCTCGCTTCGTTTCCGAGATATTTGCAGATATATCTCAAGGGAAGGGGCCTGACGGACATATTTCGAGATATTTCTTCTTCTTGTTGTTCTTCTTCTGCACAGCTAAGCTGGAAGTGGCATTTGCGGCTCGCACTAGTGCACAGTTATCTCAAAGAAAGGGGCCACGGTGTTTCTGTATCTCTATTATGTTGGTGCGTCTTCGGAACTTTTAAATATCTTGATATATCTCGAGAACTACGCTTCTGATCAAAAAATATCATAGAACGTAAATTGTAGGAAACATTATTCTCTACAAAAAAGGTCTCTTAACATTTTGCCACAGCTCGCTTCGTTTCCGAGATATTTGCAGATTCATCTCAAGGGAAGGGGTCTGACGGACATATTTCGAGATATTTCTTCTTCTTGTTGTTCTTCTTCTGCACAGCTAAGCTCGAAGTGGCATTTGCAGCTCGCAATAGTGCAGAGTTATCTCAAAGAAAGAGGCCACGGTGTTTCTGTACCTCTATTATGTTGGTGCAGCTTCCGAACTTTTAAATATCTTGATATATCTCGAGAACTACGCATCTGATCAAAAAATATCATCGAACATGAAAAGTAGGAAACTTAATTCTCTACAAAAAAGGTCTCTTAACATTTTGCCATAGCTCGCTTCGTTTCCGAGATATTTGCAGATTTATCTCAAGGGAAGGGTCCTGATGGACATATTTCGAGATATTTCTTCTTCTTGTTGTTCTTCTTCTGCACAGCTAAACTGGAAGTGGCATTTCCAGCTCGCAATCGTGCAGAGTTGTCTCAAAGAAAGGGGCCACGGTGTTTCTGTATCTCTATTATGTTGGTGCGGCTTCGGAACTTTTAAATATCTCGATATATCTCGAAAACTACGCTTCTGATCAAAAAATATCATAGAACATAAATTGTAGGAAACATAATTCTCTACAAAAAACGTCTCTTAACATTTTGCCATAGCTCGCTTCGTTTCCGAGATATTTGCAGATTCAGCTCAAAGGAACGGGCCTGACGGACATATTTCGAGATACTTCTTCTTCTTGTTGTTCTTCTTCTGCACAGCTAAGCTGGAAGTGGCATTTGCGGCTCGCACTAGTGCAGAGTTATCTCAAAGAAAGGGGCCACGGTGTTTCTGTATCTCTATTATGTTGGTGCGGCTTCGGAACTTTTAAATATCTCGATATATCTCGAAAACTACGCTTCTGATCAAAAAATATCATAGAACATAAATTGTAGGAAACATAATTCTCTACAAAAAAGGTCTCTTAACATTTTGCCATAGCTCACTTCGTTTCCGAGATATTTGCAGATATATCTCAAGGGAAGGGGCCTGACGGTCATATTTCGAGATATTTCTTCTTCTTGTTGTTCTTCTTCTGCACAGCTAAGCTGGAAGTGGCATTTACAGCTCGCAATAGTGCAGAGTTATCTCAAAGAAAGGGGCCACGGTGTTTCTGTATCTCTATTATGTTGGTGCGGCTTCGGAAATTTTAAATATCTTGATATATCTTGAGAACTACGCATCTGATCAAAAAATATCATAGAACATGAAAAGTAGGAAACTTAATTCTCTACAAAAAAGGTCTCTTAACATTTTGCCATACCTCTCTTCGTTTCCGAGATATTTGCAGATTTATCTCAAGGGAAGGGGCCTGACGGACATATTTCGAGATATTTCTTCTTCTTGTTGTTCTTCTTCTGCACAGCTTAGCTGGAAGTGGCATTTGCAGCTCGCAATAGTGCAGAGTTATCTCAACGAAAGGGGCCACGGTGTTTCTGTATCTCTATTATGTTGGTGCGGCTTCGGAACTTTTAAATATCTCGATATATCTCGAAAACTACGCTTCTGATCAAAAAATATCATAGAACCTAAATTGTAGGAAATATTATTCTCTACAAAAAAGGTCTCTCAACGTTTTGCCATAGCTCGCTTCGTTTCCGAGATATTTGCAGATTCATCTCAAGGGAAGGGGTCTGACGGACATATTTCGAGATATTTCTTCTTCTTGTTGTTCTTCTTCTGCACAGCTAAGCTCGAAGTGGCATTTGCAGCTCGCAATAGTGCAGAGTTATCTCAAAGAAAGGGGCCACGGTGTTTCTGTATCTCTATTATGTTGGTGCGGCTTCGGAACTTTTAAGTATCTTGATCTATCTCGAGAACTACGCATCTGATCAAAAAATATCATAGAAGATAAAAAGTAGGAAACTTAATTCTCTACAAAAAAGGTCTCTTAACATTTTGCCATAGCTCGCTTCGTTTCCGAGATATTTGCAGATTTATCTCAAGGGGAGGGGCCTGACGGACATATTTCGAGATATTTCTTCTTCTTGTTGTTCTTCTTCTGCACAGCTAAGCGGGAAGTGGCATTTGCAGCTCGCAATAGTGCAGAGTTATCTCAAAGAAAGGGGCCACGGTGTTTCTGTATCTCTATTATGTTGGTGCGGCTTCGGAACTTTTAAATATCTTGATATATCTCGAGAACTACGCGTCTGATCAAAAAATATCATAGAACATAAAAAGTAGGAAACATAATTCTCTACAAAAACGGTCTCTTAACATTTTGCCATAGCTCGCTTCGTTTCCGAGATATTTGCAGATATATCTCAAGGGAAGGGGCCTGACGGACATATTTCGAGATATTTCTTCTTCTTGTTGTTCTTCTTCTGCACAGCTAAGCTGAAAGTGGCATTTGCGGCTCGGACTGGTGCACAGTTATCTCAAAGAAAGGGGCCACGGTGTTTCTGTATCTCTATTATGTTGGTGCGTCTTCGGAACTTTTAAATATCTCGATATATCTCGAAAACTACGCTTCTGATCAAAAAATATCATAGAACATAAATTGTAGGAAACATAATTCTCTACAAAAAACGTCTCTTAACATTTTGCCATAGCTCGCTTCGTTTCCGAGATATTTGCAGATCCAGCTCAAAGGAACTGGCCTGACGGACATATTTCGAGATATTTCTTCTTCTTGTTGTTCTTCCTCTGCACAGCTAAGCTGGAAGTGGCATTTGCAGCTCGCAATAGTGCAGAGTTATCTCAAAGAAAGGGGCCACGGTGTTTCTGTATCTCTATTATGTTGCTGCGGCTTCGGAACTTTTAAATATCTTGATATATCTCGAGAACTACGCATCTCATCAAAAAATATCATAGAACGTAAAAAGTAGGAAACTTAATTCTCTACAAAAAAGGTCTCTTAACATTTTGCCATAGCTCGCTTCGTTTCCGAGATATTTGCAGATTCATCTCAAGGGAAGGGGTCTGACGGACATATTTCGAGATATTTCTTCTTCTTGCTGTTCTTTCTCCGCACAGCTAAGCTCGAAGTGGCATTTGCAGCTCGCAATAGTGCAGAGTTATCTCAAAGAAAGAGGCCACGGTGTTTCTGTACCTCTATTATGTTGGTGCAGCTTCGGAACTTTTAAATATCTTGATATATCTCGAGAACTACGCATCTGATCAAAAAATATCGTCGAACATAAAAAGTAGGAAACTTAATTCTCTACAAAAAAGGTCTCTTAACATTTTGCCATAGCTCGCTTCGTTTCCGAGATATTTGCAGATTTATCTCAAGGGAAGGGGCCTGACGGACATATTTCGAGATATTTCTTCTTCTTGTTGTTCTTCTTCTGCACAGCTAAGCTGGAAGCGGCATTTGCGGCTCGCACTAGTGCAGAGTTATCTCAAAGAAAGGGGCCACGGTGTTTCTGTATCTCTATTATGTTGGTGCAGCTTCGGATCTTTTAAATATCTCGATATATCTCGAAAACTACGCTTCTGATCAAAAAATATCATAGAACATAAATTGTAGGAAACATAATTCTCTACAAAAAAGGTCTCTTAACATTTTGCCATAGCTCGCTTTGTTTCCGAGATATTTGCAGATATATCTCAAGGGAAGGGGCCTGACGGACATATTTCGAGATATTTCCTCTTCTTGTTGTTCTTCTTCTGCACAGCTAAACTGGAAGTGGCATTTCCAGCTCGCAATAGCGCAGAGTTATCTCAAAGAAAGGGGCCACGGTGTTTCTGTATCTCTATTATGTTGGTGCGGCTTCGGAACTTTTAAATATCTTGATATATCTCGAGAACTACGCATCTGATCAAAAAATATCATAGAACATGAAAAGTAGGAAACTTAATTCTCTACAAAAAAGGTCTCTTAACATTTTGCCATAGCTCTCTTCGTTTCCGAGATATTTGCAGATTTATCTCAAGGGAAGGGGCCTGACGGACATATTTCGAGATATTTCTTCTTCTTGCTGTTCTTCTTCTGCACAGCTTAGCTGGAAGTGGCATTTCTAGCTCGCAATAGTGCAGAGTTATCTCAAAGAAAGGGGCCACGGTGTTTCTGTATCTCTATTATGTTGGTGCGGCTTCGGAACTTTTAAATATCTTGATATATCTCGAGAACTACGCGTCTGATCAAAAAATATCATAGAACATAAAAAGTAGGAAACTTAATTCTCTACAAAAACGGTCTCTTAACATTTTGCCATGGCTCGCTTCGTTTCCGAGATATTTGCAGATATATCTCAAGGGAAGGGGCCTGACGGACATATTTCGAGATATTTCTTCTTCTTGTTGTTCTTCTTCTGCACAGCTAAGCTGGAAGTGGCATTTGCGGCTCGCACTAGTGCACAGTTATCTCAAAGAAAGGGGCCACGGTGTTTCTGTATCTCTATTATGTTGGTGCGTCTTCGGAACTTTTAAATATCTTGATATATCTCGAGAACTACGCTTCTGATCAAAAAATATCATAGAACGTAAATTGTAGGAAACATTATTCTCTACAAAAAAGGTCTCTTAACATTTTGCCACAGCTCGCTTCGTTTCCGAGATATTTGCAGATTCATCTCAAGGGAAGGGGTCTGACGGACATATTTCGAGATATTTCTTCTTCTTGTTGTTCTTCTTCTGCACAGCTTAGCTCGAAGTGGCATTTGCAGCTTGCAATAGTGCAGAGTTATCTCAAAGAAAGAGGCCACGGTGTTTCTGTACCTCTATTATGTTGGTGCAGCTTCCGAACTTTTAAATATCTTGATATATCTCGAGAACTACGCATCTGATCAAAAAATATCATCGAACATAAAAAGTAGGAAACTTAATTCTCTACAAAAAAGGTCTCTTAACATTTTGCCATAGCTCGCTTCGTTTCCGAGATATTTGCAGATTTATCTCAAGGGAAGGGTCCTGATGGACATATTTCGAGATATTTCTTCTTCTTGTTGTTCTTCTTCTGCACAGCTAAACTGGAAGTGGCATTTCCAGCTCGCAATCGTGCAGAGTTATCTCAAAGAAAGGGGCCACGGTGTTTCTGTATCTCTATTATGTTGGTGCGGCTTCGGAACTTTTAAATATCTCGATATATCTCGAAAACTACGCTTCTGATCAAAAAATATCATAGAACATAAATTGTAGGAAACATAATTCTCTACAAAAAACGTCTCTTAACATTTTGCCATAGCTCGCTTCGTTTCCGAGATATTTGCAGATTCAGCTCAAAGGAACGGGCCTGACGGACATATTTCGAGATACTTCTTCTTCTTGTTGTTCTTCTTCTGCACAGCTAAGCTGGAAGTGGCATTTGCGGCTCGCACTAGTGCAGAGTTATCTCAAAGAAAGGGGCCACGGTGTTTCTGTATCTCTATTATGTTGGTGCGGCTTCGGAACTTTTAAATATCTCGAAATATCTCGAAAACTACGCTTCTGATCAAAAAATATCATAGAACATAAATTGTAGGAAACATAATTCTCTACAAAAAACGTCTCTTAACATTTTGCCATAGCTCGCTTCGTTTCCGAGATATTTGCAGATTCAGCTCAAAGGAACGGGCCTGACGGACATATTTCGAGATACTTCTTCTTCTTGTTGTTCTTCTTCTGCACAGCTAAGCTGGAAGTGGCATTTGCGGCTCGCACTAGTGCAGAGTTATCTCAAAGAAAGGGGCCACGGTGTTTCTGTATCTCTATTATGTTGGTGCGGCTTCGGAACTTTTAAATATCTCGATATATCTCGAAAACTACGCTTCTGATCAAAAAATATCATAGAACATAAATTGTAGGAAACATAATTCTCTACAAAAAAGGTCTCTTAACATTTTGCCATAGCTCGTTTCGTTTCCGAGATATTTGCAGATATATCTCAAGGGAAGGGGCCTGACGGACATATTTCGAGATATTTCCTCTTCTTGTTGTTCTTCTTCTGCACAGCTAAACTGGAAGTGGCATTTCCAGCTCGCAATAGCGCAGAGTTATCTCAAAGAAAGGGGCCACGGTGTTTCTGTATCTCTATTATGTTGGTGCGGCTTCGGAACTTTTAAATATCTTGATATATCTCGAGAACTACGCATCTGATCAAAAAATATCATAGAACATAAGAAGTAGGAAACTTAATTCTCTACAAATAAGGTCTCTTAACATTTTGCCATAGCTCGCTTCGTTTCCGAGATATTTGCAGATTTATCGCAAGGGAAGGGGCCTGACGGACATTTTTCGAGATATTTCTTCTTCTTGTTGTTCTTCTTCTGCACAGCTAAGCTGGAAGTGGCATTTGCAGCTTGCAATAGTGCAGAGTTATCTCGAAGAAAGGGGCCACGGTGTTTCTGTATCTCTATTATGTTGGTGCGGCTTCGGAACTTTTAGATATCTTGATATATCTCGAGAACTTCGCATCTGATCAAAAAATATCATAGAACATAAAAAGTAGGAAACTTAATTCTCTACAAAAAAGGTCTCTTAACATTTTGCCATAGCTCGCTTCGTTTCCGAGATATTTGCAGATTTATCTCAAGGGAAGGGGCCTGACGGACATATTTCCAGATATTTCTTCTTCTTGTTGTTCTTCTTCTGCACAGCTAAGCTGGAAGTGGCATTTGCAGCTCGCAATAGTGCAGCGTTATCTCAAAGAAAGGGGCCACGGTGTTTCTGTATCTCTATTATGTTGGTGCGGCTTCGGAACTTTTAAATATCTTGATATATCTCGAGAACTACGCATCCGATCAAAAAATATCATAAAACATAAAAAGTAGGAAACTTAATTCTCTACAAAAAAGGTCTCTTAACATTTTGCCATAGCTCGCTTCGTTTCCGAGATATTTGCAGATTTATCTCGAGGGAAGGGGCCTGACGGACATATTTCGAGATATTTCTTCTTCTTGTTGTTCTTCTTCTGCACAGCTAAGCTGTAAGTGGCATTTGCAGCTTGCAATAGTGCAGAGTTATCTCGAAGAAAGGGGCCACGGTGTTTCTGTATCTCTATTATGTTGGTGCGGCTTCGGAACTTTTAGATATCTTGATATATCTCGAGAACTTCGCATCTGATCAAAAAATATCATAGAACATAAAAAGTAGGAAACTTAATTCTCTACAAAAAAGGTCTCTTAACATTTTGCCATAGCTCGCTTCGTTTCCGAGATATTTGCAGATATATCTCAAGGGAAGGGGCCTGACGGACATATTTCGAGATATTTCCTCTTCTTGTTGTTCTTCTTCTGCACAGCTAAACTGGAAGTGGCATTTCCAGCTCGCAATAGCGCAGAGTTATCTCAAAGAAAGGGGCCACGGTGTTTCTGTATCTCTATTATGTTGGTGCGGCTTCGGAACTTTTAAATATCTTGATATATCTCGAGAACTACGCTTCTGATCAAAAAATATCATAGAACGTAAATTGTAGGAAACATTATTCTCTACAAAAAAGGTCTCTTAACATTTTGCCACAGCTCGCTTCGTTTCCGAGATATTTGCAGATTCATCTCAAGGGAAGGGGTCTGACGGACATATTTCGAGATATTTCTTCTTCTTGTTGTTCTTCTTCTGCACAGCTAAGCTCGAAGTGGCATTTGCAGCTCGCAATAGTGCAGAGTTATCTCAAAGAAAGAGGCCACGGTGTTTCTGTACCTCTATTATGTTGGTGCAGCTTCCGAACTTTTAAATATCTTGATATATCTCGAGAACTACGCATCTGATCAAAAAATATCATCGAACATAAAAAGTAGGAAACTTAATTCTCTACAAAAAAGGTCTCTTAACATTTTGCCATAGCTCGCTTCGTTTCCGAGATATTTGCAGATTTATCTCAAGGGAAGGGTCCTGATGGACATATTTCGAGATATTTCTTCTTCTTGTTGTTCTTCTTCTGCACAGCTAAACTGGAAGTGGCATTTCCAGCTCGCAATCGTGCAGAGTTATCTCAAAGAAAGGGGCCACGGTGTTTCTGTATCTCTATTATGTTGGTGCGGCTTCGGAACTTTTAAATATCTCGATATATCTCGAAAACTACGCTTCTGATCAAAAAATATCATAGAACATAAATTGTAGGAAACATAATTCTCTACAAAAAACGTCTCTTAACATTTTGCCATAGCTCGCTTCGTTTCCGAGATATTTGCAGATTCAGCTCAAAGGAACGGGCCTGACGGACATATTTCGAGATACTTCTTCTTCTTGTTGTTCTTCTTCTGCACAGCTAAGCTGGAAGTGGCATTTGCGGCTCGCACTAGTGCAGAGTTATCTCAAAGAAAGGGGCCACGGTGTTTCTGTATCTCTATTATGTTGGTGCGGCTTCGGAACTTTTAAATATCTCGATATATCTCGAAAACTACGCTTCTGATCAAAAAATATCATAGAACATAAATTGTAGGAAACATAATTCTCTACAAAAAAGGTCTCTTAACATTTTGCCATAGCTCACTTCGTTTCCGAGATATTTGCAGATATATCTCAAGGGAAGGGGCCTGACGGTCATATTTCGAGATATTTCTTCTTCTTGTTGTTCTTCTTCTGCACAGCTAAGCTGGAAGTGGCATTTACAGCTCGCAATAGTGCAGAGTTATCTCAAAGAAAGGGGCCACGGTGTTTCTGTATCTCTATTATGTTGGTGCGGCTTCGGAAATTTTAAATATCTTGATATATCTCGAGAACTACGCATCTGATCAAAAAATATCATAGAACATGAAAAGTAGGAAACTTAATTCTCTACAAAAAAGGTCTCTTAACATTTTGCCATAGCTCTCTTCGTTTCCGAGATATTTGCAGATTTATCTCAAGGGAAGGGGCCTGACGGACATATTTCGAGATATTTCTTCTTCTTGTTGTTCTTCTTCTGCACAGCTAAACTGGAAGTGGCATTTCCAGCTCGCAATAGTGCAGAGTTATCTCAAAGAGAGGGGCCACGGTGTTTCTGTATCTCTATTATGTTGGTGCGGCTTCGGAACTTTTAAATATCTTGATATATCTCGAGAACTACGCATCTGATCAAAAAATATCATAGAAGATAAAAAGTAGGAAACTTAATTCTCTACACAAAAGGTCTCTTCACATTTTGCCATAGCTCGCTTCGTTTCCGAGATATGTGCAGATTTATCTCAAGGGAAGGGGCCTGACGGACATATTTCGAGATATTTCTTCTTCTTGTTGTTCTTCTTCTGCACAGCTAAGCTGGAAGTGGCATTTGCGGCTCGCACTAGTGCAGAGTTATCTCAAAGAAAGGGGCCACGGTGTTTCTGTATCTCTATTATGTTGGTGCGGCTTCGGAACTTTTAAATATCTCGATATATCTCGAAAACTACGCTTCTGATCAAAAAATATCATAGAACATAAATTGTAGGAAACATAATTCCCTACAAAAAAGGTCTCTTAACATTTTGCCATAGCTCGCTTCGTTTCCGAGATATTTGCAGATTCAACTCAAAGGAACTGGCCTGACGGACATATTTCGAGATATTTCTTCTTCTTGTTGTTCTTCCTCTGCACAGCTAAGCTGGAAGTGGCATTTGCAGCTCGCAATAGTGCAGAGTTATCTCAAAGAAAGGGGCCACGGTGTTTCTGTATCTCTATTATGTTGGTGCGGCTTCGGAACTTTTAAATATCTTGATATATCTCGAGAACTACGCTTCTGATCAAAAAATATCATAGAACGTAAATTGTAGGAAACATTATTCTCTACAAAAAAGGTCTCTTAACATTTTGCCATAGCTCGCTTCGTTTCCGAGATATTTGCAGATTCATCTCAAGGGAAGGGGTCTGACGGACATATTTCGAGATATTTCTTCTTCTTGTTGTTCTACTTCTGCACAGCTAAGATCGAAGTGGCATTTGCAGCTCGCAATAGTGCAGAGTTATCTCAAAGAAAGAGGCCACGGTGTTTCTGTACCTCTATTATGTTGGTGCAGCTTCGGAACTTTTAAATATCTTGATATATCTCGAGAACTACGCATCTGATCAAAAAATATCATCGAACATAAAAAGTAGGAAACTTAATTCTCTACAAAAAAGGTCTCTTAACATTTTGCCATAGCTCGCTGCGTTTCCGAGATATTTGCAGATTTATCTCAAGGGAAGGGTCCTGATGGACATATTTCGAGATATTTCTTCTTCTTGTTGTTCTTCTTCTGCACAGCTAAACTGGAAGTGGCATTTCCAGCTCGCAATAGTGCAGAGTTATCTCAAAGAGAGGGGCCACGGTGTTTCTGTATCTCTATTATGTTGGTGCGGCTTCGGAACTTTTAAATATCTTGATATATCCCGAGAACTACGCATCTGATCAAAAAATATGATAGAACATAAAAAGTAGGAAACTTAATTCTCTACACAAAAGGTCTCTTCACATTTTGCCATAGCTCGCTTCGTTTCCGAGATATGTGCAGATTTATCTCAAGGGAAGGGGCCTGACGGACATATTTCGAGATATTTCTTCTTCTCGTTGTTCTTCTTCTGCACAGCTAAGCTGGAAGTGGCATTTGCGGCTCGCACTAGTGCAGAGTTATCTCAAAGAAAGGGGCCACGGTGTTTCTGTATCTCTATTATGTTGGTGCGGCTTCGGAACTTTTAAATATCTCGATACATCTCGAAAACTACGCTTCTGATCAAAAAATATCATAGAACATAAATTGTAGGAAACATAATTCTCTACAAAAAAGGTCTCTTAACATTTTGCCATAGCTCGCTTCGTTTCCGAGATATTTGCAGATTCAACTCAAAGGAACTGGCCTGACGGACATATTTCGAGATATTTCTTCTTCTTGTTGTTCTTCCTCTGCACAGCTAAGCTGGAAGTGGCATTTGCAGCTCGCAATAGTGCAGAGTTATCTCAAAGAAAGGGGCCACGGTGTTTCTGTATCTCTATTATGTTGGTGCGGCTTCGGAACTTTTAAATATCTTGATATATCTTGAGAACTACGCATCTGATCAAAAAATATCATAGAACATAAAAAGTAGGAAACTTAATTCTCTACAAAAAAGGTCTCTTAACATTTTGCCATAGCTCGCTTCGTTTCCGAGATATTTGCAGATTTATCTCAAGGGAAGGGGCCTGACGGACATTTTTCGAGATATTTCCTCTTCTTGTTGTTCTTCTTCTGCACAGCTAAGCTGGAAGTGGCATTTGCAGCTCGCAATAGTGCAGAGTTATCTCGAAGAAAGGGGCCACGGTGTTTCTGTATCTCTATTATGTTGGTGCGGCTTCGGAACTTTAAAATATCTTTATATATCTCGAGAACTACGCATCTGATTAAAAAATATCATACAACGTACAAAGTAGGAAACTTAATTCTCTACAAATAAAGTCGCTTAACATTTTGCCATAGCTCGCTTCGTTTCCGAGATATTTGCAGATTTATCTCAAGGGAAGGGGCCTGACGGACATATTTCGAGATATTTCTTCTTCTTGTTGTTCTTCTTCTGCACAGCTAAGCTGGAAGTGGCATTTGCAGCTCGCAATAGTGCAGAGTTATCTCAAAGAAAGGGGCCACGGTGTTTCTGTATCTCTATTATGTTGGTGCGGCTTCGGAACTTTTAAATATCTTGATATATCTCGAGAACTACGCATCTGATCAAAAAATATCATAGAAGATAAAAAGTAGGAAACTTAATTCTCTACACAAAAGGTCTCTGCACATTTTGCCATAGCTCGCTTCGTTTCCGAGTTATGTGCAGATTTATCTCAAGGGAAGGGGCCTGACGGACATATTTCGAGATATTTCTTCTTCTTGTTGTTCTTCCTCTGCACAGCTAAGCTGGAAGTGGCATTTGCAGCTCGCAATAGTGCAGAGTTATCTCAAAGAAAGGGGCCACGGTGTTTCTGTATCTCTATTATGTTGGTGCGGCTTCGGAACTTTTAAATATCTTGATATATCTCGAGAACTACGCATCTGATCAAAAAATATTATAGAACATAAAAAGTAGGAAACTTAATTCTCTACAAAAAAGGTCTCTTAACATTTTGCCATAGCTCGCTTCGTTTCCGAGATATTTGCAGATTTATCTCAAGGGAAGGGGCCTAACGGACATATTTCGAGATATTTCTTCTTCTTGTTGTTCTTCTTCTGCACAGCTAAACTGGAAGTGGCATTTCCAGCTCGCAATAGTGCAGAGTTATCTCAAAGAAAGGGGCCACGGTGTTTCTGTATCTCTATTATGTTGGTGCGGCTTCGGAACTTTTAAATATCTCGATATATCTCGAAAACTACGCTTCTGATCAAAAAATATCATAGAACATAAATTGTAGGAAACATAATTCTCTACAAAAAAGGTCTCTTAACATTTTGCCATAGCTCGCTTCGTTTCCGAGATATTTGCAGATTCAACTCAAAGGAACTGGCCTGACGGACATATTTCGAGATATTTCTTCTTCTTGTTGTTCTTCCTCTGCACAGCTAAGCTGGAAGTGGCATTTGCAGCTCGCAATAGTGCAGAGTTATCTCAAAGAAAGGGGCCACGGTGTTTCTGTATCTCTATTATGTTTGTGCGGCTTCGGAACTTTAAAATATCTTGATATATCTCGAGAACTACGCTTCTGATCAAAAAATATCATAGAACGTAAATTGTAGGAAACATTATTCTCTACAAAAAAGGTCTCTTAACATTTTGCCATAGCTCGCTTCGTTTCCGAGATATTTGCAGATTCATCTCAAGGGAAGGGGCCTGACGGACATATTTCGAGATATTTCTTCTTCTTGTTGTTCTTCTTCTGCACAGCTAAGCTGGAAGTGGCATTTGCGGCTCGCACTAGTGCAGAGTTATCTCAACGAAAGGGGCCACGGTGTTTCTGTATCTCTATTATGTTGGTGCGGCTTCGGAACTTTTAAATATCTTGATATATCTCGAGAACCACGCATCTGATCAAAAAATATCATAGAACATAAAAAGTAGGAAACTTAATTCTCTACAAAAAAGGTCTCTTAACATTTTGCCATACCTCGCTTCGTTTCCGAGATATTTGCATATTTATCTCAAGGGAAGGGGCCTGACGGACATATTTCGAGATATTTCTTCTTCTTGTTGTTCTTCTTCTGCACAGCTAAGCTGGAAGTGGCATTTGCGGCTCGCACTAGTGCAGAGTTATCTCAAAGAAAGGGGCCACGGTGTTTCTGTATCTCTATTATGTTGGTGCGGCTTCGGAACTTTTAAATATCTCGATATATCTCGAAAACTACGCTTCTGATCAAAAAATATCATAGAACCTAAATCGTAGGAAACATAATTCTCTACAAAAAAGGTCTCTTAACATTTTGCCATAGCTCGCTTCGTTTCCGAGATATTTGCAGATATATCTCAAGGGAAGGGGCCTGACGGACATATTTCGAGATATTTCTTCTTCTTGTTGTTCTTCTTCTGCACAGCTAAGCTGGAAGTGGCATTTGCAGCTCGCAATAGTGCAGAGTTATCTCAAAGAAAGGGGCCACGGTGTTTCTGTATCTCTATTATGTTGGTGCGGCTTCGGAACTTTTAAATATCTCGATATATCTCGAAAACTACGCTTCTGATCAAAAAATATCATAGAACATAAATTGTAGGAAACATAATTCTCTACAAAAAAGGTCTCTTAACATTTTGCCATAGCTCGCTTCGTTTCCGAGATATTTGCAGATATATCTCAAGGGAAGGGGCCTGACGGACATATTTCGAGATATTTATTCTTCTTGTTGTTCTTCTTCTGCACAGCTAAGCTGGAAGTGGCATTTACAGCTCGCAATAGTGCAGAGTTATCTCAAAGAAAGGGGCCACGGTGTTTCTGTATCTCTATTATGTTGGTGCGGGTTCGGAACTTTTAAATATCTTGATATATCTCGAGAACTACGCATCTGATTAAAAAATATCATAGAACATGAAAAGTAGGAAACTTAATTCTCTACAAAAAAGGTCTCTTAACATTTTGCCATAGCTCTCTTCGTTTCCGAGATATTTGCAGATTTATCTCAAGGGATGGGGCCTGACGGACATATTTCGAGATATTTCTTCTTCTTGTTGTTCTTATTCTGCACAGCTAAGCTGGAAGTGGCATTTGCGGCTCGCACTAGTGCAGAGTTATCTCAAAGAAAGGGGCCACGGTGTTTCTGTATCTCTATTATGTTGGTGCGGCTTCGGAACTTTTAAATATCTCGATATATCTCGAAAACTACGCTTCTGATCAAAAAATATCATAGAACCTAAATTGTAGAAAACATAATTCTCTACAAAAAAGGTCTCTTAACATTTTGCCATAGCTCGCTTCGTTTCCGAGATATTTGCAGATTTATCTCAAGGGAAGGGGCCTAACGGACATATTTCGAGATATTTCTTCTTCTTGTTGTTCTTCTTCTGCACAGCTAAACTGGAAGTGGCATTTCCAGCTCGCAATAGTGCAGAGTTATCTCAAAGAAAGGGGCCACGGTGTTTCTGTATCTCTATTATGTTGGTGCGGCTTCGGAACTTTTAAATATCTCGATATATCTCGAAAACTACGCTTCTGATCAAAAAATATCATAGAACGTAAATTGTAGGAAACATTATTCTCTACAAAAAAGGTCTCTTAACATTTTGCCATAGCTCGCTTCGTTTCCGAGATATTTGCAGATTCATCTCAAGGGAAGGGGTCTGACGGACATATTTCGAGATATTTCTTCTTCTTGTTGTTCTTCTTCTGCACAGCTAAGCTGGAAGTGGCATTTGCAGCTCGCAATAGTGCAGAGTTATCCCAAAGAAAGGGGCCACGGTGTTTCTGTATCTCTATTATGTTGGTGCGGCTTCGGAACTTTTAAATATCTCGATATATCTCGAAAACTACGCTTCTGATCAAAAAATATCATAGAACATAAATTGTAGGAAACATAATTCTCTACAAAAAAGGTCTCTTAACATTTTGCCATAGCTCGCTTCGTTTCCGAGATATTTGCAGATATATCTCAAGGGAAGGGGCCTGACGGACATATTTCGAGATATTTATTCTTCTTGTTGTTCTTCTTCTGCACAGCTAAGCTGGAAGTGGCATTTACAGCTCGCAATAGTGCAGAGTTATCTCAAAGAAAGGGGCCACGGTGTTTCTGTATCTCTATTATGTTGGTGCGGGTTCGGAACTTTTAAATATCTTGATATATCTCGAGAACTACGCATCTGATCAAAAAATATCATAGAACATGAAAAGTAGGAAACTTAATTCTCTACAAAAAAGGTCTCTTAACATTTTGCCATAGCTCTCTTCGTTTCCGAGATATTTGCAGATTTATCTCAAGGGATGGGGCCTGACGGACATATTTCGAGATATTTCTTCTTCTTGTTGTTCTTATTCTGCACAGCTAAGCTGGAAGTGGCATTTGCGGCTCGCACTAGTGCAGAGTTATCTCAAAGAAAGGGGCCACGGTGTTTCTGTATCTCTATTATGTTGGTGCGGCTTCGGAACTTTTAAATATCTCGATATATCTCGAAAACTACGCTTCTGATCAAAAAATATCATAGAACCTAAATTGTAGAAAACATAATTCTCTACAAAAAAGGTCTCTTAACATTTTGCCATAGCTCGCTTCGTTTCCGAGATATTTGCAGATTTATCTCAAGGGAAGGGGCCTAACGGACATATTTCGAGATATTTATTCTTCTTGTTGTTCTTCTTCTGCACAGCTAAGCTGGAAGTGGCATTTCCAGCTCGCAATAGTGCAGAGTTATCTCAAAGAAAGGGGCCACGGTGTTTCTGTATCTCTATTATGTTGGTGCGGCTTCGGAACTTTTAAATATCTCGATATATCTCGAAAACTACGCTTCTGATCAAAAAATATCATAGAACGTAAATTGTAGGAAACATTATTCTCTACAAAAAAGGTCTCTTAACATTTTGCCATAGCTCGCTTCGTTTCCGAGATATTTGCAGATTCATCTCAAGGGAAGGGGTCTGACGGACATATTTCGAGATATTTCTTCTTCTTGTTGTTCTTCTTCTGCACAGCTAAGCTGGAAGTGGCATTTGCAGCTCGCAATAGTGCAGAGTTATCCCAAAGAAAGGGGCCACGGTGTTTCTGTATCTCTATTATGTTGGTGCGGCTTCGGAACTTTTAAATATCTCGATATATCTCGAAAACTACGCTTCTGATCAAAAAATATCATAGAACATAAATTGTAGGAAACATAATTCTCTACAAAAAAGGTCTCTTAACATTTTGCCATAGCTCGCTTCGTTTCCGAGATATTTGCAGATTTATCTCAAGGGAAGGGTCCTGATGGACATATTTCGAGATATTTCTTCTTCTTGTTGTTCTTCTTCTGCACAGCTAAACTGGAAGTGGCATTTCCAGCTCGCAATCGTGCAGAGTTATCTCAAAGAAAGGGGCCACGGTGTTTCTGTATCTCTATTATGTTGGTGCGGCTTCGGAACTTTTAAATATCTTGATATATCTCGAGAACTACGCCTCTAATCGAAAAATATCATAGAACATAAAAAGTAGGAAACTTAATTCTCTACAAAAACGGTCTCTTAACATTTTGCCATAGCTCGCTTCGTTTCCGAGATATTTGCACATACATCTCAAGGGAAGGGGCCTGACGGACATATTTCGAGATATTTCTTCTTCTTTTTGTTCTTCTTCTGCACAGCTAAGCTGGAAGTGGCATTTGCGGCTCGCACTAGTGCACAGTTATCTCAAAGAAAGGGGCCACGGTGTTTCTGTATCTCTATTATGTTGGTGCGTCTTCGGAACTTTTAAATATCTCGATATATCTCGAAAACTACGCTTCTGATCAAAAAATATCATAGAACATAAATTGTAGGAAACATAATTCTCTACAAAAAACGTCTCTTAACATTTTGCCATAGCTCGCTTCGTTTCCGAGATATTTGCAGATTCAGCTCAAAGGAACTGGCCTGACGGACATGTTTCGAGATATTTCTTCTTCTTGTTGTTCTTCCTCTGCACAGCTAAGCTGGAAGTGGCATTTGCAGCTCGCAATAGTGCAGAGTTATCTCAAAGAAAGGGGCCACGGTGTTTCTGTATCTCTATTATGTTGGTGCGGCTTCGGAACTTTTAAATATCTTGATATATCTCGAGAACTACGCATCTGATCAAAAAATATCATAGAACATAAAAAGTAGGAAACTTAATTCTCTACAAAAAAGGTCTCTTAACATTTTGCCATACCTCGCTTCGTTTCCGAGATATTTGCATATTTATCTCAAGGGAAGGGGCCTGACGGACATATTTCGAGATATTTCTTCTTCTTGTTGTTCTTCTTCTGCACAGCTAAGCTGGAAGTGGCATTTGCGGCTCGCACTAGTGCAGAGTTATCTCAAAGAAAGGGGCCACGGTGTTTCTGTATCTCTATTATGTTGGTGCGGCTTCGGAACTTTTAAATATCTCGATATATATCGAAAACTACGCTTCTGATCAAAAAATATCATAGAACCTAAATTGTAGGAAACATAATTCTCTACAAAAAAGGTCTCTTAACATTTTGCCATAGCTCGCTTCGTTTCCGAGATATTTGCAGATATATCTCAAGGGAAGGGGCCTGACGGACATATTTCGAGATATTTCTTCTTCTTGTTGTTCTTCTTCTGCACAGCTAAACTGGAAGTGGCATTTCCAGCTCGCAATAGTGCAGAGTTATCTCAAAGAAAGGGGCCACGGTGTTTCTGTATCTCTATTATGTTGGTGCGGCTTCGGAACTTTTAAATATCTCGATATATCTCGAAAACTACGCTTCTGATCAAAAAATATCATAGAACGTAAATTGTAGGAAACATTATTCTCTACAAAAAAGGTCTCTTAACATTTTGCCATAGCTCGCTTCGTTTCCGAGATATTTGCAGATTCATCTCAAGGGAAGGGGTCTGACGGACATATTTCGAGATATTTCTTCTTCTTGTTGTTCTTCTTCTGCACAGCTAAGCTGGAAGTGGCATTTGCAGCTCGCAATAGTGCAGAGTTATCCCAAAGAAAGGGGCCACGGTGTTTCTGTATCTCTATTATGTTGGTGCGGCTTCGGAACTTTTAAATATCTCGATATATCTCGAAAACTACGCTTCTGATCAAAAAATATCATAGAACATAAATTGTAGGAAACATAATTCTCTACAAAAAAGGTCTCTTAACATTTTGCCATAGCTCGCTTCGTTTCCGAGATATTTGCAGATTTATCTCAAGGGAAGGGTCCTGATGGACATATTTCGAGATATTTCTTCTTCTTGTTGTTCTTCTTCTGCACAGCTAAACTGGAAGTGGCATTTCCAGCTCGCAATCGTGCAGAGTTATCTCAAAGAAAGGGGCCACGGTGTTTCTGTATCTCTATTATGTTGGTGCGGCTTCGGAACTTTTAAATATCTTGATATATCTCGAGAACTACGCCTCTAATCGAAAAATATCATAGAACATAAAAAGTAGGAAACTTAATTCTCTACAAAAACGGTCTCTTAACATTTTGCCATAGCTCGCTTCGTTTCCGAGATATTTGCACATACATCTCAAGGGAAGGGGCCTGACGGACATATTTCGAGATATTTCTTCTTCTTTTTGTTCTTCTTCTGCACAGCTAAGCTGGAAGTGGCATTTGCGGCTCGCACTAGTGCACAGTTATCTCAAAGAAAGGGGCCACGGTGTTTCTGTATCTCTATTATGTTGGTGCGTCTTCGGAACTTTTAAATATCTCGATATATCTCGAAAACTACGCTTCTGATCAAAAAATATCATAGAACATAAATTGTAGGAAACATAATTCTCTACAAAAAACGTCTCTTAACATTTTGCCATAGCTCGCTTCGTTTCCGAGATATTTGCAGATTTATCTCAAGGGAAGGGTCCTGATGGACATATTTCGAGATATTTCTTCTTCTTGTTGTTCTTCCTCTGCACAGCTAAACTGGAAGTGGCATTTCCAGCTCGCAATCGTGCAGAGTTATCTCAAAGAAAGGGGCCACGGTGTTTCTGTATCTCTATTATGTTGGTGCGGCTTCGGAACTTTTAAATATCTTGATATATCTCGAGAACTACGCCTCTAATCGAAAAATATCATAGAACATAAAAAGTAGGAAACTTAATTCTCTACAAAAACGGTCTCTTAACATTTTGCCATAGCTCGCTTCGTTTCCGAGATATTTGCACATACATCTCAAGGGAAGGGGCCTGACGGACATATTTCGAGATATTTCTTCTTCTTTTTGTTCTTCTTCTGCACAGCTAAGCTGGAAGTGGCACTTGCGGCTCGCACTAGTGCACAGTTATCTCAAAGAAAGGGGCCACGGTGTTTCTGTATCTCTATTATGTTGGTGCGTCTTCGGAACTTTTAAATATCTCGATATATCTCGAAAACTACGCTTCTGATCAAAAAATATCATAGAACATAAATTGTAGGAAACATAATTCTCTACAAAAAACGTCTCTTAACATTTTGCCATAGCTCGCTTCGTTTCCGAGATATTTGCAGATTCAGCTCAAAGGAACTGGCCTGACGGACATGTTTCGAGATATTTCTTCTTCTTGTTGTTCTTCCTCTGCACAGCTAAGCTGGAAGTGGCATTTGCAGCTCGCAATAGTGCAGAGTTATCTCAAAGAAAGGGGCCACGGTGTTTCTGTATCTCTATTATGTTGGTGCGGCTTCGGAACTTTTAAATATCTTGATATATCTCGAGAACTACGCATCTGATCAAAAAATATCATAGAACATAAAAAGTAGGAAACTTAATTCTCTACAAAAAAGGTCTCTTAACATTTTGCCATACCTCGCTTCGTTTCCGAGATATTTGCATATTTATCTCAAGGGAAGGGGCCTGACGGACATATTTCGAGATATTTCTTCTTCTTGTTGTTCTTCTTCTGCACAGCTAAGCTGGAAGTGGCATTTGCGGCTCGCACTAGTGCAGAGTTATCTCAAAGAAAGGGGCCACGGTGTTTCTGTATCTCTATTATGTTGGTGCGTCTTCGGAACTTTTAAATATCTCGATATATATCGAAAACTACGCTTCTGATCAAAAAATATCATAGAACCTAAATTGTAGGAAACATAATTCTCTACAAAAAAGGTCTCTTAACATTTTGCCATAGCTCGCTTCGTTTCCGAGATATTTGCAGATATATCTCAAGGGAAGGGGCCTGACGGACATATTTCGAGATATTTCTTCTTCTTGTTGTTCTTCTTCTGCACAGCTAAACTGGAAGTGGCATGTCCAGCTCGCAATAGTGCAGAGTTATCTCAAAGAAAGGGGCCACGGTGTTTCTGTATCTCAATTATGTTGGTGCGGCTTCGGAACTTTTAAATATCTCGATATATCTCGCAAACTACGCTTCTGATCAAAAAATATCATAGAACGTAAATTGTAGGAAACATTATTCTCTACAAAAAAGGTCTCTTAACATTTTGCCATAGCTCGCTTCGTTTCCGAGATATTTGCAGATTCATCTCAAGGGAAGGGGTCTGACGGACATATTTCGAGATATTTCTTCTTCTTGTTGTTCTTCTTCTGCACAGCTAAGCTGGAAGTGGCATTTGCAGCTCGCAATAGTGCAGAGTTATCCCAAAGAAAGGGGCCACGGTGTTTCTGTATCTCTATTATGTTGGTGCGGCTTCGGAACTTTTAAATATCTCGATATATCTCGAAAACTACGCTTCTGATCAAAAAATATCATAGAACATAAATTGTAGGAAACATAATTCTCTACAAAAAAGGTCTCTTAACATTTTGCCATAGCTCGCTTCGTTTCCGAGATATTTGCAGATTTATCTCAAGGGAAGGGTCCTGATGGACATATTTCGAGATATTTCTTCTTCTTGTTGTTCTTCTTCTGCACAGCTAAACTGGAAGTGGCATTTCCAGCTCGCAATCGTGCAGAGTTATCTCAAAGAAAGGGGCCACGGTGTTTCTGTATCTCTATTATGTTGGTGCGGCTTCGGAACTTTTAAATATCTTGATATATCTCGAGAACTACGCCTCTAATCGAAAAATATCATAGAACATAAAAAGTAGGAAACTTAATTCTCTACAAAAACGGTCTCTTAACATTTTGCCATAGCTCGCTTCGTTTCCGAGATATTTGCACATACATCTCAAGGGAAGGGGCCTGACGGACATATTTCGAGATATTTCTTCTTCTTTTTGTTCTTCTTCTGCACAGCTAAGCTGGAAGTGGCATTTGCGGCTCGCACTAGTGCACAGTTATCTCAAAGAAAGGGGCCACGGTGTTTCTGTATCTCTATTATGTTGGTGCGGCTTCGGAACTTTTAAATATCTTGATATATCTCGAGAACTACGCATCTGATCAAAAAATATCATAGAACATAAAAAGTAGGAAACTTAATTCTCTACAAAAAAGGTCTCTTAACATTTTGCCATACCTCGCTTCGTTTCCGAGATATTTGCATATTTATCTCAAGGGAAGGGGCCTGACGGACATATTTCGAGATATTTCTTCTTCTTGTTGTTCTTCTTCTGCACAGCTAAGCTGGAAGTGGCATTTGCGGCTCGCACTAGTGCAGAGTTATCTCAAAGAAAGGGGCCACGGTGTTTCTGTATCTCTATTATGTTGGTGCGGCTTCGGAACTTTTAAATATCTCGATATATATCGAAAACTACGCTTCTGATCAAAAAATATCATAGAACCTAAATTGTAGGAAACATAATTCTCTACAAAAAAGGTCTCTTAACATTTTGCCATAGCTCGCTTCGTTTCCGAGATATTTGCAGATATATCTCAAGGGAAGGGGCCTGACGGACATATTTCGAGATATTTCTTCTTCTTGTTGTTCTTCTTCTGCACAGCTAAACTGGAAGTGGCATTTCCAGCTCGCAATAGTGCAGAGTTATCTCAAAGAAAGGGGCCACGGTGTTTCTGTATCTCTATTATGTTGGTGCGGCTTCGGAACTTTTAAATATCTCGATATATCTCGAAAACTACGCATCTGATCAAAAAATATCATAGAACGTAAATTGTAGGAAACATTATTCTCTACAAAAAAGGTCTCTTAACATTTTGCCATAGCTCGCTTCGTTTCCGAGATATTTGCAGATTCATCTCAAGGGAAGGGGTCTGACGGACATATTTCGAGATATTTCTTCTTCTTGTTGTTCTTCTTCTGCACAGCTAAGCTGGAAGTGGCATTTGCGGCTCGCACTAGTGCACAGTTATCTCAAAGAAAGGGGCCACGGTGTTTCTGTATCTCTATTATGTTGGTGCGTCTTCGGAACTTTTAAATATCTCGATATATCTCGAAAACTACGCTTCTGATCAAAAAATATCATAGAACATAAATTGTAGGAAACATAATTCTCTACAAAAAACGTCTCTTAACATTTTGCCATAGCTCGCTTCGGTTCCGAGATATTTGCAGATTCAGCTCAAAGGAACTGGCCTGACGGACATGTTTCGAGATATTTCTTCTTCTTGTTGTTCTTCCTCTGCACAGCTAAGCTGGAAGTGGCATTTGCAGCTCGCAATAGTGCAGAGTTATCTCAAAGAAAGGGGCCACGGTGTTTCTGTATCTCTATTATGTTGGTGCGGCTTCGGAACTTTTAAATATCTTGATATATCTCGAGAACTACGCATCTGATCAAAAAATATCATAGAACATAAAAAGTAGGAAACTTAATTCTCTACAAAAAAGGTCTCTTAACATTTTGCCATACCTCGCTTCGTTTCCGAGATATTTGCATATTTATCTCAAGGGAAGGGGCCTGACGGACATATTTCGAGATATTTCTTCTTCTTGTTGTTCTTCTTCTGCACAGCTAAGCTGGAAGTGGCATTTGCGGCTCGCACTAGTGCAGAGTTATCTCAAAGAAAGGGGCCACGGTGTTTCTGTATCTCTATTATGTTGGTGCGGCTTCGGAACTTTTAAATATCTCGATATATATCGAAAACTACGCTTCTGATCAAAAAATATCATAGAACCTAAATTGTAGGAAACATAATTCTCTACAAAAAAGGTCTCTTAACATTTTGCCATAGCTCGCTTCGTTTCCGAGATATTTGCAGATATATCTCAAGGGAAGGGGCCTGACGGACATATTTCGAGATATTTCTTCTTCTTGTTGTTCTTCTTCTGCACAGCTAAACTGGAAGTGGCATTTCCAGCTCGCAATAGTGCAGAGTTATCTCAAAGAAAGGGGCCACGGTGTTTCTGTATCTCTATTATGTTGGTGCGGCTTCGGAACTTTTAAATATCTCGATATATCTCGAAAACTACGCTTCTGATCAAAAAATATCATAGAACGTAAATTGTAGGAAACATTATTCTCTACAAAAAAGGTCTCTTAACATTTTGCCATAGCTCGCTTCGTTTCCGAGATATTTGCAGATTCATCTCAAGGGAAGGGGTCTGACGGACATATTTCGAGATATTTCTTCTTCTTGTTGTTCTTCTTCTGCACAGCTAAGCTGGAAGTGGCATTTGCAGCTCGCAATAGTGCAGAGTTATCCCAAAGAAAGGGGCCACGGTGTTTCTGTATCTCTATTATGTTGGTGCGGCTTCGGAACTTTTAAATATCTTGATATATCTCGAGAACTACGCATCTGATCAAAAAATATCATGGAACATAAAAAGTAGGAAACTTAATTCTCTACAAAAAAGGTCTCTCAACATTTTGCCATACCTCGCTTCGTTTCCGAGATATTTGCATATTTATCTCAAGGGAAGGGGCCTGACGGACATATTTCGAGATATTTCTTCTTCTTGTTGTTCTTCTTCTGCACAGCAAAGCTGGAAGTGGCATTTGCAGCTCGCAATAGTGCAGAGTTATCTCAAAGAAAGGGGCCACGGTGTTTCTGTATCTCTATTATGTTGGTGCGGCTTCGGAACTTTTAAATATCTTGATATATCTCGAGAACTACGCGTCTGATCAAAAAACATCATAGAACATAAAAAGTAGGAAACTTAATTCTCTACAAAAACGGTCTCTTAACATTTTGCCATAGCTCGCTTCGTTTCCGAGATATTTGCAGATATATCTCAAGGGAAGGGGCCTGACGGACATATTTCGAGATATTTCTTCTTCTTGTTGTTCTTCTTCTGCACAGCTAAGCTGGAAGTGGCATTTGCGGCTCGCACTAGTGCACAGTTATCTCAAAGAAAGGGGCCGCGGTGTTTCTGTATCTCTATTATGTTGGTGCGTCTTCGGAACTTTTAAATATCTCGATATATCTCGAAAACTACGCTTCTGATCAAAAAATATCATAGAACATAAATTGTAGGAAACATAATTCTCTACAAAAAACGTCTCTTAACATTTTGCCATAGCTCGCTTCGTTTCCGAGATATTTGCAGATTCAGCTCAAAGGAACTGGCCTGACGGACATATTTCGAGATATTTCTTCTTCTTGTTGTTCTTCCTCTGCACAGCTAAGCTGGAAGTGGCATTTGCAGCTCGCAATAGTGCAGAGTTATCTCAAAGAAAGGGGCCACGGTGTTTCTGTATCTCTATTATGTTGGTGCGGCTTCGGAACTTTTAAATATCTTGATATATCTCGAGAACTACGCATCTGATCAAAAAATATCATAGAACATAAAAAGTAGGAAACTTAATTCTCTACAAAAAAGGTCTCTTAACATTTTGCCATAGCTCGCTTCGTTTCCGAGATATTTGCAGATTCAGCTCAAAGGAACTGGCCTGACGGACATGTTTCGAGATATTTCTTCTTCTTGTTGTTCTTCCTCTGCACAGCTAAGCTGGAAGTGGCATTTGCAGCTCGCAATAGTGCAGAGTTATCTCAAAGAAAGGGGCCACGGTGTTTCTGTATCTCTATTATGTTGGTGCGGCTTCGGAACTTTTAAATATCTTGATATATCTCGAGAACTACGCATCTGATCAAAAAATATCATAGAACATAAAAAGTAGGAAACTTAATTCTCTACAAAAAAGCTCTCTTAACATTTTGCCATACCTCGCTTCGTTTCCGAGATATTTGCATATTTATCTCAAGGGAAGGGGCCTGACGGACATATTTCGAGATATTTCTTCTTCTTGTTGTTCTTCTTCTGCACAGCTAAGCTGGAAGTGGCATTTGCGGCTCGCACTAGTGCAGAGTTATCTCAAAGAAAGGGGCCACGGTGTTTCTGTATCTCTATTATGTTGGTGCGGCTTCGGAACTTTTAAATGTCTCGATATATATCGAAAACTACGCTTCTGATCAAAAAATATCATAAAACCTAAATTGTAGGAAACATAATTCTCTACAAAAAAGGTCTCTTAACATTTTGCCATAGCTCGCTTCGTTTCCGAGATATTTGCAGATATATCTCAAGGGAAGGGGCCTGACGGACATATTTCGAGATATTTCTTCTTCTTGTTGTTCTTCTTCTGCACAGCTAAACTGGAAGTGGCATTTCCAGCTCGCAATAGTGCAGAGTTATCTCAAAGAAAGGGGCCACGGTGTTTCTGTATCTCTATTATGTTGGTGCGGCTTCGGAACTTTTAAATATCTCGATATATCTCGAAAACTACGCTTCTGATCAAAAAATATCATAGAACGTAAATTGTAGGAAACATTATTCTCTACAAAAAAGGTCTCTTAACATTTTGCCATAGCTCGCTTCGTTTCCGAGATATTTGCAGATTCATCTCAAGGGAAGGGGTCTGACGGACATATTTCGAGATATTTCTTCTTCTTGTTGTTCTTCTTCTGCACAGCTAAGCTGGAAGTGGCATTTGCAGCTCGCAATAGTTCAGAGTTATCCCAAAGAAAGGGGCCACGGTGTTTCTGTATCTCTATTATGTTGGTGCGGCTTCGGAACTTTTAAATATCTTGATATATCTCGAGAACTACGCATCTGATCAAAAAATATCATAGAACATAAAAAGTAGGAAACTTAATTCTCTACAAAAAAGGTCTCTCAACATTTTGCCATACCTCGCTTCGTTTCCGAGATATTTGCATATTTATCTCAAGGGAAGGGGCCTGACGGACATATTTCGAGATATTTCTTCTTCTTGTTGTTCTTCTTCTGCACAGCTAAGCTGGAAGTGGCATTTGCGGCTCGCACTAGTGCACAGTTATCTCAAAGAAAGGGGCCGCGGTGTTTCTGTATCTCTATTATGTTGGTGCGTCTTCGGAACTTTTAAATATCTCGATATATCTCGAAAACTACGCTTCTGATCAAAAAATATCATAGAACATAAATTGTAGGAAACATAATTCTCTACAAAAAACGTCTCTTAACATTTTGCCATAGCTCGCTTCGTTTCCGAGATATTTGCAGATTCAGCTCAAAGGAACTGGCCTGACGGACATATTTCGAGATATTTCTTCTTCTTGTTGTTCTTCCTCTGCACAGCTAAGCTGGAAGTGGCATTTGCAGCTCGCAATAGTGCAGAGTTATCTCAAAGAAAGGGGCCACGGTGTTTCTGTATCTCTATTATGTTGGTGCGGCTTCGGAACTTTTAAATATCTTGATATATCTCGAGAACTACGCATCTGATCAAAAAATATCATAGAACATAAAAAGTAGGAAACTTAATTCTCTACAAAAAAGGTCTCTTAACATTTTGCCATACCTCGCTTCGTTTCCGAGATATTTGCATATTTATCTCAAGGGAAGGGGCCTGACGGACATATTTCGAGATATTTCTTCTTCTTGTTGTTCTTCTTCTGCACAGCTAAGCTGGAAGTGGCATTTGCGGCTCGCACTAGTGGAGAGTTATCTCAAAGAAAGGGCCACGGTGTTTCTGTATCTCTATTATGTTGGTGCGGCTTCGGAACTTTTAAATATCTCGATATATCTCGAAAACTACGCTTCTGATCAAAAAATATCATAGAACATAAAAAGTAGGAAACTTAATTCTCTACAAAAAAGGTCTCTTAACATTTTGCCGTAGCTCGCTTCGTTTCCGAGATATTTGCAGATTTATCTCAAGGGAAGGGGCCTAACGGACATATTTCGAGATATTTCTTCTTCTTGTTGTTCTTCTTCTGCACAGCTAAACTGGAAGTGGCGTTTCCAGCTCGCAATAGTGGAGAGTTATCTCAAAGAAAGGGGCCACGGTGTTTCTGTATCTCTATTATGTTGGTGCGGGTTCGGAACTTTTAAATATCTTGATATATCTCGAGAACTACGCATCTGATCAAAAAATATCATAGAACATAAAAAGTAGGAAACTTAATTCTCTACAAAAAAGGTCTCTTAACATTTTGCCATAGCTCGCTTCGTTTCCGAGATATTTGCAGATTTATCTCAAGGGAAGGGGCCTGACGGACATATTTCGAGATACTTCTTCTTCTTGTTGTTCTTCTTCTGCACAGCTGAGCTGGAAGTGGCATTTGCAGGTCGCAATAGTGCAGAGTTATCTCAAAGAAAGGGGCCACGGTGTTTCTGTATCTCTATTATGTTGGTGCGGCTTCGGAACTTTTAAATATCTCGATGTATCTCGAAAACTACGCTTCTGATCAAAAAATATCATAGAACATAAATTGTAGGAAACATAATTCTCTACAAAAAAGGTCTCTCAACATTTTGCCATAGCTCGCTTCGTTTCCGAGATATTTGCAGATATATCTCAAGGGAAGGGGCCTGACGGACATATTTCGAGATATTTCTTCTTCTTGTTGTTCTTCTTCTGCACAGCTAAGCTGGAAGTGGCATTT
Source organism: Osmia lignaria lignaria (assembly GCF_051020975.1). Classification (NCBI taxonomy): domain Eukaryota; kingdom Metazoa; phylum Arthropoda; class Insecta; order Hymenoptera; family Megachilidae; genus Osmia; species Osmia lignaria. The sequence goes on from NW_027478161.1 coordinate 3,713,837, forward strand.
ACAGCTCGCAATAGTGCAGAGTTATCTCAAAGAAAGGGGCCACGGTGTTTCTGTATCTCTATTATGTTGGTGCGGCTTCGGAACTTTTAAATATCTTGATATATCTCGAGAACTACGCATCTGATCAAAAAATATCATAGAACATAAAAAGTAGGAAACTTAATTCTCTACAAAAAAGGTCTCTTAACATTTTGCCATAGCTCGCTTCGTTTCCGAGATATTTGCAGATTTATCTCAAGGGAAGGGGCCTGACGGACATATTTCGAGATATTTCTTCTTCTTGTTGTTCTTCTTCTGCACAGCTAAGCTGGAAGTGGCATTTGCGGCTCGCACTAGTGCAGAGTTATCTCAAAGAAAGGGGCCACGGTGTTTCTGTATCTCTATTATGTTGGTGCGGCTTCGGAACTGTTAAATATCTCGATATATCTCGAAAACTACGCTTCTGATCAAAAAATATCATAGAACATAAATTGTAGGAAACAGAATTCTCTACAAAAAAGGTCTCTTAACATTTTGCCATAGCTCGCTTCGTTTCCGAGATATTTGCAGATATATCTCAAGGGAAGGGGCCTGACGGACATATTTCGAGATATTTCTTCTTCTTGTTGTTCTTCTTCTGCAGAGCTAAGCTGGAAGTGGCATTTGCGGCTCGCACTAGTGCAGAGTTATCTCAAAGAAAGGGGCCACGGTGTTTCTGTATCTCTATTATGTTGGTGCGGCTTCGGAACTTTTAAATATCTCGATGTATCTCGAAAACTACGCTTCTGATCAAAAAATATTATAGAACATAAATTGTAGGAAACATAATTCTCTACAAAAAAGGTCTCTTAACATTTTGCCATAGCTCGCTTCGTTTCCGAGATATTTGCTGATATATCTGAAGGGAAGGGGCCTGACGGACATATTTCGAGATATTTCTTCTTCTTGTTGTTCTTCTTCTGCACAGCTAAGCTGGAAGTGGCATTTGCAGCTCGCAATAGTGCAGAGTTATCTCAAAGAAAGGGGCCACGGTGTTTCTGTATCTCTATTATGTTGGTGCGGCTTCGGAACTTTTAAATATCTCGATGTATCTCGAAAACTACGCTTCTGATCAAAAAATATCATAGAACATAAATCGTAGGAAACATAATTCTCTACAAAAAAGGTCTCTTAAGATTTTGCCATAGCTCGCTTCGTTTCCGAGATATTTGCATATTTATCTCAAGGGAAGGGGCCTGACGGACATATTTCGAGATATTTCTTCTTCTTGTTGTTCTTCTTCTGCACAGCTAAGCTGGAAGTGGCATTTGCGGCTCGCACTAGTGCAGAGTTATCTCAAAGAAAGGGGCCACGGTGTTTCTGTATCTCTATTATGTTGGTGCGGCTTCGGAACTTTTAAATATCTCGATATATCTCGAAAACTACGCTTCCGATCAAAAAATATCATAGAACATAAATTGTAGGAAACATAATTCTCTACAAAAAAGGTCTCTTAACATTTTGCCATAGCTCGCTTCGTTTCCGAGATATTTGCAGATTTATCTCAAGGGAAGGGGCCTGACGGACATATTTCGAGATATTTCTTCTTCTTGTTGTTCTTCTTCTGCACAGCTAAGCTGGAAGTGGCATTTGCGGCTCGCACTAGTGCAGAGTTATCTCAAAGAAAGGGGCCACGGTGTTTCTGTATCTCTATTATGTTGGTGCGGCTTCGGAACTTTTAAATATCTCGATATATCTCGAAAACTACGCTTCTGATCAAAAAATATCATAGAACATAAATTGTAGGAAACAGAATTCTCTACAAAAAAGGTCTCTTAACATTTTGCCATAGCTCGCTTCGTTTCCGAGATATTTGCAGATATATCTCAAGGGAAGGGGCCTGACGGACATATTTCGAGATATTTCGTCTTCTTGTTGTTCTTCTTCTGCACAGCTAAGCTGGAAGTGGCATTTGCGGCTCGCACTAGTGCAGAGTTATCTCAAAGAAAGGGGCCACGGTGTTTCTGTATCTCTATTATGTTGGTGCGGCTTTGGAACTTTTAAATATCTCGATATATCTCGAAAACTACGCTTCTGACCAAAAAATATCATAGAGAATAAATTGTAGGAAACATAATTCTCTACAAAAAAGGTCTCTTAACATTTTGCCATAGCTCGCTTCGTTTCCGAGATATTTGCAGATATATCTCAAGGGAAGGGGCCTGACGGACATATTTCGAGATATTTCTTCTTCTTGTTGTTCTTCTTCTGCACAGCTAAGCTGGAAGTGGCATTTGCGGCTCGCACTAGTGCAGAGTTATCTCAAAGAAAGGGGCCACGGTGTTTCTGTATTTCTATTATGTTGGTGCGGCTTCGGAACTTTTAAATATCTCGATATATCTCGAAAACTACGCTTCTGATCAAAAAATATCATAGAACATAAATTGTAGGAAACATAATTCTCTACAAAAAAGGTCTCTTAACATTTTGCCATAGCTCGCTTCGTTTCCGAGATATTTGCAGATATATCTCAAGGGAAGGGGCCTGACGGACATATTTCGAGATATTTCTTCTTCTTGTTGTTCTTCTTCTGCACAGCTAAGCTGGAAGTGGCATTTGCAGCTCGCAATAGTGCAGAGTTATCTCAAAGAAAGGGGCCACGGTGTTTCTGTATCTCTATTATGTTGGTGCGGCTTCGGAACTTTTAAATATCTTGATATATCTCGAGAACTACGCATCTGATCGAAAAATATCATAGAACATAAAAAGTAGGAAACTTAATTCTCTACAAAAAAGGTCTCTTAACATTTTGCCATAGCTCGCTTCGTTTCCGAGATATTTGCAGATTTATCTCAAGGGAAGGGGCCTAACGGACATATTTCGAGATATTTCTTCTTCTTGTTGTTCTTCTTCTGCACAGCTAAGCTGGAAGTGGCATTTGCGGCTCGAACTAGTGCAGAGTTATCTCACAGAAAGGGGTCACGGTGTTTATGTATCTCTATTATGTTGGTGCGGTTTCGGAACTTTTAAATATCTTGATATATCTCGAGAACTACGCATCTGATCAAAAAATATCATAGAACGTAAAAGGTAGGAAACTTAATTCTCTACAAAAAAGGTCTCTTAACATTTTGCCATAGCTCGCTTCGTTTCCGAGATATTTGCAGATTTATCTCAAGGGAAGGGGCCTAACGGACATATTTCGAGATATTTTTGCTTCTTGTTGTTCTTCTTCTGCACAGCTAAACTGGAAGTGGCATTTCCAGCTCGCAATAGTGCAGAGTTATCTCAAAGAGAGGGGCCACGGTGTTTCTGTATCTCTATTATGGTGGTGCGGCTTCGGAACTTTTAAATATCTTGATATATCTCGAGAACTACGCATCAGATCAAAAAATATCATAGAACATAAAAAGTAGGAAACTGAATTCTCTACAAAAAAGGTCTCTTAACATTTTGCCATAGCTCTCTTCGTTTCCGAGATATTTGCAGATTTATCTCAAGGGAAGGGGCCTGACGGACATATTTCGAGATATTTCTTCTTCTTGATGTTCTTCTTCTGCACAGCTAAGCTGGAAGTGGCATTTGCAGCTCGCAATAGTGCAGAGTTATCTCAAAGAAAGGGGCCACGGTGTTTCTGTATCTCTATTATGTTGGTGCGGCTTCGGAACTTTTAAATATCTTGATATATCTCGAGAACTACGCATCTGATCGAAAAATATCATAGAACATAAAAAGCAGGAAACTTAATTCTCTACAAAAAAGGTCTCTTAACATTTTGCCATAGCTCGCTTCGTTTCCGAGATATTTGCAGATTTATCTCAAGGGAAGGGGCCTAACGGACATATTTCGAGATATTTCTTCTTCTTGTTGTTCTTCTTCTGCACAGCTAAGCTGGAAGTGGCATTTGCGGCTCGCACTAGTGCAGAGTTATCTCAAAGAAAGGGGTCACGGTGTTTATGTATCTCTATTATGTTGGTGCGGTTTCGGAACTTTTAAATATCTTGATATATCTCGAGAACTACGCATCTGATCAAAAAATATCATAGAACGTAAAAGGTGTGAAACTTAATTCTCTACAAAAAAGGTCTCTTAACATTTTGCCATAGCTCGCTTCGTTTCCGAGATATTTGCAGATTTATCTCAAGGGAAGGGGCCTAACGGACATATTTCGAGATATTTTTGCTTCTTGTTGTTCTTCTTCTGCACAGCTAAACTGGAAGTGGCATTTCCAGCTCGCAATAGTGCAGAGTTATCTCAAAGAGAGGGGCCACGGTGTTTCTGTATCTCTATTATGGTGGTGCGGCTTCGGAACTTTTAAATATCTTGATATATCTCGAGAACTACGCATCAGATCAAAAAATATCATAGAACATAAAAAGTAGGAAACTTAATTCTCTACAAAAAAGATCTCTTAACATTTTGCCATAGCTCTCTTCGTTTCCGAGATATTTGCAGATTTATCTCAAGGGAAGGGGTCTGACGGACATATTTCGAGATATTTCTTCTTCTTGATGTTCTTCTTCTGCACAGCTAAGCTGGAAGTGGCATTTGCAGCTCGCAATAGTGCAGAGTTATCTCAAAGAAAGGGGCCACGGTGTTTCTGTATCTCTATTATGTTGGTGCGGCTTCGGAACTTTTAAATATCTTGATATATCTCGAGAACTACGCATCTGATCAAAAAATATCATAGAACATAAAAAGTAGGAAACTTAATTCTCTACAAAAAAGGTCTCTCAACATTTTGCCATAGCTCGCTTCGTTTCCGAGATATTTGCAGATTTATCTCAAGGGAAGGGGCCTGACGGACATATTTCGAGATACTTCTTCTTCTTGTTGTTCTTCTTCTGCACAGCTAAGCTGGAAGTGGCATTTGCGGCTCGCACTAGTGCAGAGTTATCTCAAAGAAAGGGGCCACGGTGTTTCTGTATCTCTATTATGTTGGTGCGGCTTTGGAACTTTTAAATATCTCGATATATCTCGAAAACTACGCTTCTGACCAAAAAATATCATAGAGAATAAATTGTAGGAAACATAATTCTCTACAAAAAAGGTCTCTTAACATTTTGCCATAGCTCGCTTCGTTTCCGAGATATTTGCAGATATATCTCAAGGGAAGGGGCCTGACGGACATATTTCGAGATATTTCTTCTTCTTGTTGTTCTTCTTCTGCACAGCTAAGCTGGAAGTGGCATTTGCGGCTCGCACTAGTGCAGAGTTATCTCAAAGAAAGGGGCCACGGTGTTTCTGTATCTCTATTATGTTGGTGCGGCTTCGGAACTTTTAAATATCTCGATATATCTCGAAAACTACGCTTCTGATCAAAAAATATCATAGAACATAAATTGTAGGAAACATAATTCTCTACAAAAAAGGTCTCTTAACATTTTGCCATAGCTCGCTTCGTTTCCGAGATATTTGCAGATATATCTCAAGGGAAGGGGCCTGACGGACATATTTCGAGATATTTCTTCTTCTTGTTGTTCTTCTTCTGCACAGCTAAGCTGGAAGTGGCATTTACAGCTCGCAATAGTGCAGAGTTATCTCAAAGAAAGGGGCCACGGTGTTTCTGTATCTCTATTATGTTGGTGCGGCTTCGGAACTTTTAAATATCTTGATATATCTCGAGAACTACGCATCTGATCAAAAAATATCATAGAACATAAAAAGTATGAAACTTAATTCTCTACAAAAAAGGTCTCTCAACATTTTGCCATAGCTCTCTTCGTTTCCGAGATATTTGCAGATTTATCTCAAGGGAAGGGGCCTGACGGACATATTTCGAGATATTTCTTCTTCTTGTTGTTCTTCTTCTGCACAGCTAAGCTGGAAGTGGCATTTGCGGCTCGCACTAGTGCAGAGTTATCTCAAAGAAAGGGGCCACGGTGTTTCTGTATCTCTATTATGTTGGTGCGGCTTTGGAACTTTTAAATATCTCGATATATCTCGAAAACTACGCTTCTGACCAAAAAATATCATAGAGAATAAATTGTAGGAAACATAATTCTCTACAAAAAAGGTCTCTTAACATTTTGCCATAGCTCGCTTCGTTTCCGAGATATTTGCAGATATATCTCAAGGGAAGGGGCCTGACGGACATATTTCGAGATATTTCTTCTTGTTGTTGTTCTTCTTCTGCACAGCTAAGCTGGAAGTGGCATTTGCGGCTCGCACTAGTGCAGAGTTATCTCAAAGAAAGGGGCCACGGTGTTTCTGTATCTCTATTATGGTGGTGCGGCTTCGGAACTTTTAAATATCTTGATATATCTCGAGAACTACGCATCAGATCAAAAAATATCATAGAACATAAAAAGTAGGAAACTTAATTCTCTACAAAAAAGGTCTCTTAACATTTTGCCATAGCTCTCTTCGTTTCCGAGATATTTGCAGATTTATCTCAAGGGAAGGGGTCTGACGGACATATTTCGAGATATTTCTTCTTCTTGATGTTCTTCTTCTGCACAGCTAAGCTGGAAGTGGCATTTGCAGCTCGCAATAGTGCAGAGTTATCTCAAAGAAAGGGGCCACGGTGTTTCTGTATCTCTATTATGTTGGTGCGGCTTCGGAACTTTTAAATATCTTGATATATCTCGAGAACTACGCATCTGATCAAAAAATATCATAGAACATAAAAAGTAGGAAACTTAATTCTCTACAAAAAAGGTCTCTCAACATTTTGCCATAGCTCGCTTCGTTTCCGAGATATTTGCAGATTTATCTCAAGGGAAGGGGCCTGACGGACATATTTCGAGATACTTCTTCTTCTTGTTGTTCTTCTTCTGCACAGCTAAGCTGGAAGTGGCATTTGCGGCTCGCACTAGTGCAGAGTTATCTCAAAGAAAGGGGCCACGGTGTTTCTGTATCTCTATTATGTTGGTGCGGCTTTGGAACTTTTAAATATCTCGATATATCTCGAAAACTACGCTTCTGACCAAAAAATATCATAGAGAATAAATTGTAGGAAACATAATTCTCTACAAAAAAGGTCTCTTAACATTTTGCCATAGCTCGCTTCGTTTCCGAGATATTTGCAGATATATCTCAAGGGAAGGGGCCTGACGGACATATTTCGAGATATTTCTTCTTCTTGTTGTTCTTCTTCTGCACAGCTAAGCTGGAAGTGGCATTTGCGGCTCGCACTAGTGCAGAGTTATCTCAAAGAAAGGGGCCACGGTGTTTCTGTATCTCTATTATGTTGGTGCGGCTTCGGAACTTTTAAATATCTCGATATATCTCGAAAACTACGCTTCTGATCAAAAAATATCATAGAACATAAATTGTAGGAAACATAATTCTCTACAAAAAAGGTCTCTTAACATTTTGCCATAGCTCGCTTCGTTTCCGAGATATTTGCAGATATATCTCAAGGGAAGGGGCCTGACGGACATATTTCGAGATATTTCTTCTTCTTGTTGTTCTTCTTCTGCACAGCTAAGCTGGAAGTGGCATTTACAGCTCGCAATAGTGCAGAGTTATCTCAAAGAAAGGGGCCACGGTGTTTCTGTATCTCTATTATGTTGGTGCGGCTTCGGAACTTTTAAATATCTTGATATATCTCGAGAACTACGCATCTGATCAAAAAATATCATAGAACATAAAAAGTATGAAACTTAATTCTCTACAAAAAAGGTCTCTTAACATTTTGCCATAGCTCTCTTCGTTTCCGAGATATTTGCAGATTTATCTCAAGGGAAGGGGCCTAACGGACATATTTCGAGATATTTTTGCTTCTTGTTGTTCTTCTTCTGCACAGCTAAACTGGAAGTGGCATTTCCAGCTCGCAATAGTGCAGAGTTATCTCAAAGAGAGGGGCCACGGTGTTTCTGTATCTCTATTATGGTGGTGCGGCTTCGGAACTTTTAAATATCTTGATATATCTCGAGAACTACGCATCAGATCAAAAAATATCATAGAACATAAAAAGTAGGAAACTTAATTCTCTACAAAAAAGGTCTCTTAACATTTTGCCATAGCTCTCTTCGTTTCCGAGATATTTGCAGATTTATCTCAAGGGAAGGGGCCTGACGGACATATTTCGAGATATTTCTTCTTCTTGATGTTCTTCTTCTGCACAGCTAAGCTGGAAGTGGCATTTGCAGCTCGCAATAGTGCAGAGTTATCTCAAAGAAAGGGGCCACGGTGTTTCTGTATCTCTATTATGTTGGTGCGGCTTCGGAACTTTTAAATATCTTGATATATCTCGAGAACTACGCATCTGATCAAAAAATATCATAGAACATAAAATGTAGGAAACTTAATTCTCTACAAAAAAGGTCTCTCAACATTTTGCCATAGCTCGCTTCGTTTCCGAGATATTTGCAGATTTATCTCAAGGGAAGGGGCCTGACGGACATATTTCGAGATATTTCTTCTTCTTGTTGTTCTTCTTCTGCACAGCTAAGCTGGAAGTGGCATTTGCGGCTCGCACTAGTGCAGAGTTATCTCAAAGAAAGGGGCCACGGTGTTTCTGTATCTCTATTATGTTGGTGCGGCTTTGGAACTTTTAAATATCTCGATATATCTCGAAAACTACGCTTCTGACCAAAAAATATCATAGAGAATAAATTGTAGGAAACATAATTCTCTACAAAAAAGGTCTCTTAACATTTTGCCATAGCTCGCTTCGTTTCCGAGATATTTGCAGATTTATCTCAAGGGAAGGGGCCTAACGGACATATTTCGAGATATTTTTGCTTCTTGTTGTTCTTCTTCTGCACAGCTAAACTGGAAGTGGCATTTCCAGCTCGCAATAGTGCAGAGTTATCTCAAAGAGAGGGGCCACGGTGTTTCTGTATCTCTATTATGGTGGTGCGGCTTCGGAACTTTTAAATATCTTGATATATCTCGAGAACTACGCATCAGATCAAAAAATATCATAGAACATAAAAAGTAGGAAACTTAATTCTCTACAAAAAAGGTCTCTTAACATTTTGCCATAGCTCTCTTCGTTTCCGAGATATTTGCAGATTTATCTCAAGGGAAGGGGTCTGACGGACATATTTCGAGATATTTCTTCTTCTTGATGTTCTTCTTCTGCACAGCTAAGCTGGAAGTGGCATTTGCAGCTCGCAATAGTGCAGAGTTATCTCAAAGAAAGGGGCCACGGTGTTTCTGTATCTCTATTATGTTGGTGCGGCTTCGGAACTTTTAAATATCTTGATATATCTCGAGAACTACGCATCTGATCAAAAAATATCATAGAACATAAAAAGTAGGAAACTTAATTCTCTACAAAAAAGGTCTCTCAACATTTTGCCATAGCTCGCTTCGTTTCCGAGATATTTGCAGATTTATCTCAAGGGAAGGGGCCTGACGGACATATTTCGAGATATTTCTTCTTCTTGTTGTTCTTCTTCTGCACAGCTAAGCTGGAAGTGGCATTTGCGGCTCGCACTAGTGCAGAGTTATCTCAAAGAAAGGGGCCACGGTGTTTCTGTATCTCTATTATGTTGGTGCGGCTTTGGAACTTTTAAATATCTCGATATATCTCGAAAACTACGCTTCTGACCAAAAAATATCATAGAGAATAAATTGTAGGAAACATAATTCTCTACAAAAAAGGTCTCTTAACATTTTGCCATAGCTCGCTTCGTTTCCGAGATATTTGCAGATATATCTCAAGGGAAGGGGCCTGACGGACATATTTCGAGATATTTCTTCTTGTTGTTGTTCTTCTTCTGCACAGCTAAGCTGGAAGTGGCATTTGCGGCTCGCACTAGTGCAGAGTTATCTCAAAGAAAGGGGCCACGGTGTTTCTGTATCTCTATTATGTTGGTGCGGCTTCGGAACTTTTAAATATCTCGATATATCTCGAAAACTACGCTTCTGATCAAAAAATATCATAGAACATAAATTGTAGGAAACATAATTCTCTACAAAAAAGGTCTCTTAACATTTTGCCATAGCTCGCTTCGTTTCCGAGATATTTGCAGATATATCTCAAGGGAAGGGGCCTGACGGACATATTTCGAGATATTTCTTCTTCTTGTTGTTCTTCTTCTGCACAGCTAAGCTGGAAGTGGCATTTACAGCTCGCAATAGTGCAGAGTTATCTCAAAGAAAGGGGCCACGGTGTTTCTGTATCTCTATTATGTTGGTGCGGCTTCGGAACTTTTAAATATCTTGATATATCTCGAGAACTACGCATCTGATCAAAAAATATCATAGAACATAAAAAGTATGAAACTTAATTCTCTACAAAAAAGGTCTCTTAACATTTTGCCATAGCTCTCTTCGTTTCCGAGATATTTGCAGATTTATCTCAAGGGAAGGGGCCTAACGGACATATTTCGAAATATTTCTTCATCTTGTTGTTCTTCTTCTGCACAGCTAAGCTGGAAGTGGCATTTGCAGCTCGCAATAGTGCAGAGTTATCTCAAAGAAAGGGGCCACGGTGTTTCTGTATCTCTATTATGTTGGTGCGGCTTCGGAACTTTTAAATATCTTGATATATCTCGAGAACTACGGGTCTTATCAAAAAATATCATAGAACGTGAATTGTAGGAAACACTATTCTCTACAAAAAAGGCCCCTTAACATTTTGCCATAGCTCGCTTCGTTTCCGAGATATTTGCAGATTTATCTCAAGGGAAGGGTCCTGATGGACATATTTCGAGATATTTCTTCTTCTTGTTGTTCTTCTTCTGCACAGCTAAACTGGAAGTGGCATTTCCAGCTCGCAATCGTGCAGAGTTATCTCAAAGAGAGGGGCCACGGTGTTTCTGTATCTCTATTATGGTGGTGCGGCTTCGGAACTTTTAAATATCTTGATATATCTCGAGAACTACGCATCAGATCAAAAAATATCATAGAACATAAACAGTAGGAAACTTAATTCTCTACAAAAAAGGTCTCTTAACATTTTGCCATAGCTCTCTTCGTTTCCGAGATATTTGCAGATTTATCTCAAGGGAAGGGGCCTGACGGACGTATTTCGAGATATTTCTTCTTCTTGATGTTCTTCTTCTGCACAGCTAAGCTGGAAGTGGCATTTGCAGCTCGCAATAGTGCAGAGTTATCTCAAAGAAAGGGGCCACGGTGTTTCTGTATCTCTATTATGTTGGTGCGGCTTCGGAACTTTTAAATATCTTGATATATCTCGAGAACTACGCATCTGATCAAAAAATATCATAGAACATAAAAAGTAGGAAACTTAATTCTCTACAAAAAAGGTCTCTCAACATTTTGCCATAGCTCGCTTCGTTTCCGAGATATTTGCAGATTTATCTCAAGGGAAGGGGCCTGACGGACATATTTCGAGATATTTCTTCTTCTTGTTGTTCTTCTTCTGCACAGCTAAGCTGGAAGTGGCATTTGCGGCTCGCACTAGTGCAGAGTTATCTCAAAGAAAGGGGCCACGGTGTTTCTGTATCTCTATTATGTTGGTGCGGCTTTGGAACTTTTAAATATCTCGATATATCTCGAAAACTACGCTTCTGACCAAAAAATATCATAGAGAATAAATTGTAGGAAACATAATTCTCTACAAAAAATGTCCCTTAACATTTTGCCATAGCTCGCTTCGTTTCCGAGATATTTGCAGATATATCTCAAGGGAAGGGGCCTGACGGACATATTTCGAGATATTTCTTCTTCTTGTTGTTCTTCTTCTGCACAGCTAAGCTGGAAGTGGCATTTGCGGCTCGCACTAGTGCAGAGTTATCTCAAAGAAAGGGGCCACGGTGTTTCTGTATCTCTATTATGTTGGTGCGGCTTCGGAACTTTTAAATATCTCGATATATCTCGAAAACTACGCTTCTGATCAAAAAATATCATAGAACATAAATTGTAAGAAACATAATTCTCTACAAAAAAGGTCTCTTAACATTTTGCCATAGCTCGCTTCGTTTCCGAGATATTTGCAGATTTATCTCAAGGGAAGGGGCCTGACGGACATATTTCGAGATATTTCTTCTTCTTGTTGTTCTTCTTCTGCACAGCTGAGCTGGAAGTGGCATTTGCAGGTCGCAATAGTGCAGAATTATCTCAAAGAAAGGGGCCACGGTGTTTCTGTATCTCTATTATGTTGGTGCGGCTTCGGAACTTTTAAATATCTCGATATATCTCGAAAACTACGCTTCTGATCAAAAAATATCATAGAACGTAAATTGTAGGAAACATTATTCTCTACAAAAAAGGTCCCTTAACATTTTGCCATAGCTCGCTTCGTTTCCGAGATATTTGCAGATATATCTCAAGGGAAGGGTCCTGGTGGACATATTTCGAGATATTTCTTCTTCTTGTTGTTCTTCTTCTGCACAGCTAAGCTGGAAGTGGCATTTGCAGCGCGCAATAGTGCAGAGTTATCTCAAAGAAAGGGGCCACGGTGTTTCTGTATCTCTATTATGTTGGTGCGGCTTCGGAACTTTTAAATATCTTGATATATCTCGAGAACTACGCATCTGATCAAAAAATATCATTCTACATAAAAAGTAGGAAACTTAATTCTCTACAAGAAAGGTCTCTAAACATTTTGCCATAGCTCGCTTCGTTTCCGAGATATTTGCAGATTTATCTCAAGGGAAGGGGCCTGACGGACATATTTTGAGATATTTCTTCTTCTTGTTGTTCTTCTTCTGCACAGCTAAGCTGGAAGTGGCATTTGCAGCTCGCAATAGTGCAGAGTTATCTCAGAGAAAGGGGCCACGGTGTTTCTGTATCTCTATTATGTTGGTGCGGCTTCGGAACTTTTAAATATCTTGATATATCTCGAGAACTACGCGTCTGATCAAAAAATATCATAGAAGATAAAAAGTAGGAAACTTAATTCTCTACAAAAACGGTCTCTTAACATTTTGCCATAGCTCGCTTCGTTTCCGAGATATTTGCAGATATATCTCAAGGGAAGGGGCCTGACGGACATATTTCGAGATATTTCTTCTTCTTGTTGTTCTTCTTCTGCACAGCTAAGCTGGAAGTGGCATTTGCGGCTCGCACTAGTGCACAGTTATCTCAAAGAAAGGGGCCACGGTGTTTCTGTATCTCTATTATCTTGGTGCGGCTTCGGAACTTTTAAATATCTTGATATATCTCGAGAACTACGCGTCTGATCAAAAAATATCATAGAAGATAAAAAGTAGGAAACTTAATTCTCTACAAAAACGGTCTCTTAACATTTTGCCATAGCTCGCTTCGTTTCCGAGATATTTGCAGATTTATCTCAAGGGAAGGGGCCTGACGGACATATTTCGAGATATTTCTTCTTCTTGTTGTTCTTCTTCTGCACAGCTAAGCTGGAAGTGGCATTTGCAGCTCGCAATAGTGCAGAGTTATCTCAAAGAGAGGGGCCACGGTGTTTCTGTATCTCTATTATGTTGGTGCGGCTTCGGAACTTTTAAATATCTTGATATATCTCGAGAACTACGCATCTGATCAAAAAATATCATAGAAGATAAAAAGTAGGAAACTTAATTCTCTACAAAAAAGGTCTCTTAACATTTCGCCATAGCTCGCTTCGTTTCCGAGATATTTGCAGATTTATCTCAAGGGAAGGGGCCTGTCGGACATTTTTCGAGATATTTCTTCTTCTTGTTGTTCTTCTTCTGCACAGCTAAGCTGGAAGTGGCATTTGCGGCTCGCACTAGTGCAGAGTTATCTCAAAGAAACGGGCCACGGTGTTTCTGTATCTCTATTAGGTTGGTGCGGCTTCGGAACTTTTAAATATCTTGATATATCTCGAGAACTACGCATCTGATCAAAAAATATCATACTACATAAAAAGTAGGAAACTTAATTCTCTACAAGAAAGGTCTCTAAACATTTTGCCATAGCTCGCTTCGTTTCCGAGATATTTGCAGATTTATCTCAAGGGAAGGGGCCTGACGGACATATTTCGAGATATTTCTTCTTCTTGTTGTTCTTCTTCTGCACAGCTAAGCTGGAAGTGGCATTTGCAGCTCGCAATAGTGCAGAGTTATCTCAAAGAGAGGGGCCACGGTGTTTCTGTATCTCTATTATGTTGGTGCGGCTTCGGAACTTTTAAATATCTTGATATATCTCGAGAACTCCGCATCTGATCAAAAAATATCATAGAAGATAAAAAGTAGGAAACTTAATTCTCTACAAAAAAGGTCTCTTAACATTTCGCCATACCTCGCTTCGTTTCCGAGATATTTGCAGATTTATCTCAAGGGAAGGGGCCTGTCGGACATATTTCGAGATATTTCTTCTTCTTGTTGTTCTTCTTCTGCGCAGCTAAGCTGGAAGTGGCATTTGCGGCTCGCACTAGTGCAGAGTTATCTCAAAGAAAGGGGCCACGGTGTTTCTGTATCTCTATTATGTTGGTGCGGCTTCGGAACTTTTAAATATCTTGATATATCTCGAGAACTACGCCTCTGATCGAAAAGTATCATAGAACATAAAAAGTAGGAAACTTAATTCTCTACAAAAAAGGTCTCTTTACATTTTCCCATAGCTCGCTTCGTTTCCGAGATATTTGCAGATTTCTCTCAAGGGAAGGGGCTTGACGGACATATTTCGAGATATTTCTTCTTCTTGTTGTTCTTCTTCTGCACAGCTAAGCTGGAAGTGGCATTTGCAGCGCGCAATAGTGCAGAGTTATCTCAAAGAAAGGGGCCACGGTGTTTCTGTATCTCTATTATATTGGTGCGGCTTCGGAACTTTTAAATATCTTGATATATCTCGAGAACTACGCATCTGATCAAAAAATATCATACTACATAAAAAGTAGGAAACTTAATTCTCTACAAGAAAGGTCTCTAAATATTTTGCCATAGCTCGCTTCGTTTCCGAGATATTTGCAGATTTATCTCAAGGGAAGGGGCCTGATAGACATATTTCGAGATATTTCTTCTTCTTGTTGTTCTTCTTCTGCACAGCTGAGCTGGAAGTGGCATTTGCAGGTCGCAATAGTGCAGAGTTATCTCAAAGAAAGGGGCCACGGTGTTTCTGTATCTCTATTATGTTGGTGCGGCTTCGGAACTTTTAAATATCTCGATATATCTCGAAAACTACGCTTCTGATCAAAAAATATCATAGAACGTAAATTGTAGGAAACATTATTCTCTACAAAAAAGGTCTCTTAACATTTTGCCATAGCTCGCTTCGTTTCCGAGATATTTGCAGATTTATCTCAAGGGAAGGGGCCTGACGGACATATTTCGAGATATTTCTTCTTCTTGTTGTTCTTCCTCTGCACAGCTAAGCTGGAAGTGGCATTTGCAGCGCGCAATAGTGCAGAGTTATCTCAAAGAAAGGGGCCACGGTGTTTCTGTATCTCTATTATGTTGGTGCGGCTTCGGAACTTTTAAATATCTTGATATATCTCGAGAACTACGCATCTGATCAAAAAATATCATACTACATAAAAAGTAGGAAACTTAATTGTCTACAAGAAAGGTCTCTAAAGATTTTGCCATAGCTCGCTTCGTTTCCGAGATATTTGCAGATTTATCTCAAGGGAAGGGGCCTGACGGACATATTTCGAGATATTTCTTCTTCTTGTTGTTCTTCTTCTGCACAGCTAAGCTGGAAGTGGCATTTGCAGCTCGCAATAGTGCAGAGTTATCTCAAAGAGAGGGGCCACGGTGTTTCTGTATCTCTATTATGTTGGTGCGGCTTCGGAACTTTTAACTATCTTGATATATCTCGAGAACTACGCATCTGATCAAAAAATATCATAGAAGATAAAAAGTAGGAAACTTAATTCTCTACAAAAAAGGTCTCTTAACATTTCGCCATAGCTCGCTTCGTTTCCGAGATATTTGCAGATTTATCTCAAGGGAAGGGGCCTGTCGGACATATTTCGAGATATTTCTTCTTCTTGTTGTTCTTCTTCTGCACAGCTAAGCTGGAAGTGGCATTTGCAGCTCGCAATAGTGCAGAGTTATCTCAAAGAAAGGGGCCACGGTGTTTCTGTATCTCTATTATGTTGGTGCGGCTTCGGAACTTTTAAATATCTTGATATATCTCGAGAACTACGCATCTGATCAAAAAATATCATAGAACATAAAAAGTAGGAAACTTAATTCTCTACAAAAAAGGTCTCTTCACATTTTGCCATAGCTCGCTTCGTTTCCGAGATATTTGCAGATTTATCTCAAGGGAAGGGGCCTGACGGACATATTTCGAGATATTTCTTCTTCTTGTTGTTCTTCTTCTGCACAGCTGAGCTGGAAGTGGCATTTGCAGGTCGCAATAGTGCAGAGTTATCTCAAAGAAAGGGGCCACGGTGTTTCTGTATCTCTATTATGTTGGTGCGGCCTCGGAACTTTTAAATATCTCGATATATCTCGAAAACTACGCTTCTGATCAAAAAATATCATAGAACGTAAATTGTAGGAAACATTATTCTCTACAAAAAAGGTCTCTTAACATTTTGCTATAGCTCGCTTCGTTTCCGAGATATTTGCAGATTTATCTCAAGGGAAGGGGCCTGACGGACATATTTCGAGATATTTCTTCTTCTTGTTGTTCTTCTTCTGCACAGCTAAGCTGGAAGTGGCATTTGCAGCTCGCAATAGTGCAGAGTTAGCTCAAAGAGAGGGGCCACGGTGTTTCTGTATCTCTATTATGTTGGTGCGGCTTCGGAACTTTTAAATATCTTGATATATCTCGAGAACTCCGCATCTGATCAAAAAATATCATAGAAGATAAAAAGTAGGAAACTTAATTCTCTACAAAAAAGGTCTCTTAACATTTCGCCATAGCTCGCTTCGTTTCCGAGATATTTGCAGATTTATCTCAAGGGAAGGGGCCTGTCGGACATATTTCGAGATATTTCTTCTTCTTGTTGTTCTTCTTCTGCGCAGCTAAGCTGGAAGTGGCATTTGCGGCTCGCACTAGTGCAGAGTTATCTCAAAGAAAGGGGCCACGGTGTTTCTGTATCTCTATTATGTTGGTGCGGCTTCGGAACTTTTAAATATCTTGATATATCTCGAGAACTACGCCTCTGATCGAAAAGTATCATAGAACATAAAAAGTAGGAAACTTAATTCTCTACAAAAAAGGTCTCTTTACATTTTCCCATAGCTCGCTTCGTTTCCGAGATATTTGCAGATTTATCTCAAGGGAAGGGGCTTGACGGACATATTTCGAGATATTTCTTCTTCTTGTTGTTCTTCTTCTGCACAGCTAAGCTGGAAGTGGCATTTGCAGCGCGCAATAGTGCAGAGTTATCTCAAAGAAAGGGGCCACGGTGTTTCTGTATCTCTATTATATTGGTGCGGCTTCGGAACTTTTAAATATCTTGATATATCTCGAGAACTACGCATCTGATCAAAAAATATCATACTACATAAAAAGTAGGAAACTTAATTCTCTACAAGAAAGGTCTCTAAATATTTTGCCATAGCTCGCTTCGTTTCCGAGATATTTGCAGATTTATCTCAAGGGAAGGGGCCTGATAGACATATTTCGAGATATTTCTTCTTCTTGTTGTTCTTCTTCTGCACAGCTGAGCTGGAAGTGGCATTTGCAGGTCGCAATAGTGCAGAGTTATCTCAAAGAAAGGGGCCACGGTGTTTCTGTATCTCTATTATGTTGGTGCGGCCTCGGAATTTTTAAATGTCTCGATATATCTCGAGAACTACGCCTCTGATCGAAAAGTATCATAGAACATAAATTGTAGGAAACGTAATTCTCTACAAAAAAGTCTGTTAACATTTTGCCATAGCTCGCTTCGTTTCCGAGATATTTGCAGATTCAGCTCAAAGGAACTGGCCTGACGGACATATTTCGAGATATTTCTTCTTCTTGTTGTCCTTCCTCTGCACAGCTAAGCTGGAAGTGGCATTTGCAGCTCGCAATAGTGCAGAGTTATCTCAAAGAAAGGGGCCACGGTGTTTCTGTATCTCTATTATGTTGGTGCGGCTTCGGAACTTTTTAATATCTTGATATATCTCGAGAACTACGCATCTGATCAAAAAATATCATAGAACATAAAAAGTAGGAAACTTAATTCTCTACAAAAAAGGTCTCTTAACATTTTGCCATAGCTCGCTTCGTTTCCGAGATATGTGCAGATATATCTCAAGGGAAGGGGCCTGACGGACATATTTCGAAATATTTCTTCTTCTTGTTGTTCTTCTACTGCACAGCTAAGCTGGAAGTGGCATTTGCGGCTCGCACTAGTGCAGAGTTATCTCAAAGAAAGGGGCCACGGTGTTTCTGTATCCCTATTATGTTGGTGCGGCTTCGGAACTTTTAAATATCTCGATATATCTCGAAAACTACGCTTCTGATCAAAAAATATCATAGAACATAAATTGTAGCAAACATAATTCTGTATAGAAAACGTCTCTTAACATTTTGCCATAGCTCGCTTCGTTTCCGAGATATTTGCAGATTCAGCTCAAAGGAACTGGCCTGACGGACATATTTCGAGATATTTCTTCTTCTTGTTGTTCTTCTTCTGCACAGCTAAGCTGGAAGTGGCATTTGCGGCTCGCACTAGTGCAGAGTTATCTCAAAGAAAGGGGCCACGGTGTTTCTGTATCTCTATTATGTTGGTGCGGCTTCGGAACTTTTAAATATCTCGATATATCTCGAAAACTACGCTTCTGATCAAAAAATATCATAGAACATAAATTGTAGGAAACATAATTCTCTACAAAAAAGGTCTCTTAACATTTTGCCATAGCTGGCTTCGTTTCCGAGATATTTGCAGATATATCTCAAGGGAAGGGGCCTGACGGACATATTTCGAGATATTTCTTCTTCTTGTTGTTCTTCTTCTGCACAGCTAAGCTGGAAGTGGCATTTGCGGCTCGCACTAGTGCAGAGTTATCTCAAAGAAAGGGGCCACGGTGTTTCTGTATCTCTATTATGTTGGTGCGGCTTCGGAACTTTTAAATATCTCGATACATCCCGAAAACTACGCTTCTGATCAAAAAATATCATAGAACCTAAATTGTAGGAAACATAATTCTCTACAAAAAAGGTCTCTTAACATTTTGCCATAGCTCGCTTCGTTTCCGAGATATTTGCAGATATATCTCAAGGGAAGGGGCCTGACGGACATATTTCGAGATATTTCTTCTTCTTGTTATTCTTCTTCTGCACAGCTAAGCTGCAAGTGGCATTTACAGCTCGCAATAGTGCAGAGTTATCTCAAAGAAAGGGGCCACGGTGTTTCTGTATCTCTATTATGTTGGTGCGGCTCCGGAACTTTTAAATATCTTGATATATCTCGAGAACTACGCATCTGATCAAAAAATATCATAGAACATAAAAAGTAGGAAACTTAATTCTCTACAAAAAAGGTCTCTTAACATTTTGCCATAGCTCGCTTCGTTTCCGAGATATTTGCAGATTTATCTCAAGGGAAGGGGCCTGACGGACATATTTCGAGATATTTCTTCTTCTTGTTGTTCTTCTTCTGCACAGCTAAGCTGGAAGTGGCATTTGCGGCTTGCACTAGTGCAGAGTTATCTCAAAGAAAGGGGCCACGGTGTTTCTGTATCCCTATTATGTTGGTGCGGCTTCGGAACTTTTAAATATCTCGATATATCTCGAGAACTACGCTTCTGATCAAAAAATATCATAGAACATAAATTGTAGGAAACGTAATTCTCTACAAAAAAGTCTGTTAACATTTTGCCATAGCTCGCTTCGTTTCCGAGATATTTGCAGATTCAGCTCAAAGGAACTGGCCTGACGGACATATTTCGAGATATTTCTTCTTCTTGTTGTCCTTCCTCTGCACAGCTAAGCTGGAAGTGGCATTTGCAGCTCGCAATAGTGCAGAGTTATCTCAAAGAAAGGGGCCACGGTGTTTCGGTATCTCTATTATGTTGGTGCGGCTTCGGAACTTTTTAATATCTTGATATATCTCGAGAACTACGCATCTGATCAAAAAATATTATAGAACATAAAAAGTAGGAAACTTAATTCTCTACAAAAAAGGTCTCTTAACATTTTGCCATAGCTCGCTTCGTTTCCGAGATATGTGCAGATTTATCTCAAGGGAAGGGGCCTGACGGACATATTTCGAAATATTTCTTCTTCTTGTTGTTCTTCCTCTGCACAGCTAAGCTGGAAGTGGCATTTGCGGCTCGCACTAGTGCAGAGTTATCTCAAAGAAAGGGGCCACGGTGTTTCTGTATCCCTATTATGTTGGTGCGGCTTCGGAACTTTTAAATATCTCGATATATCTCGAAAACTACGCTTCTGATCAAAAAATATCATAGAACATAAATTGTAGCAAACATAATTCTGTATAAAAAACGTCTCTTAACATTTTGCCATAGCTCGCTTCGTTTCCGACATATTTGCAGATTCAGCTCAAAGGAACTGGCCTGACGGACATATTTCGAGATATTTCTTCTTCTTGTTGTTCTTCCTCTGCACAGCTAAGCTGGAAGTGGCATTTGCAGCTCGCAATAGTGCAGAGTTATCTCAAAGAAAGGGGCCACGGTGTTTCTGTATCTCTATTGTGTTGGTGCGGGTTCGGAACTTTTAAATATCTCGATATATCTCGAGAACTACGCATCTGATCAAAAAATATCATAGAACATAAAAAGTAGGAAACTTAATTCTCTACAAAAAAGGTCTCTTAATATTTTGCCATAGCTCGCTTCGTTTCCGAGATATTTGCAGGTTTATCTCAAGGGAAGGGGCCTGACGGACATATTTCGAGATATTTCTTCTTCTTGTTGTTCTTCTTCTGCACAGCTAAGCTGGAAGTGGCATTTGCGGCTCGCACTAGTGCAGAGTTATCTCAAAGAAAGGGGCCACGGTGTTTCTGTATCTCTATTATGTTGGTGCGGCTTCGGAACTTTTAAATATCTCGATATATCTCGAAAACTACGCTTCTGATCAAAAAATATCATAGAACATAAATTGTAGGAAACATAATTCTCTACAAAAAAGGTCTCTTAACATTTTGCCATAGCTCGCTTCGTTTCCGAGATATTTGCAGATATATCTCAAGGGAAGGGGCCTGACGGACATATTTCGAGATATTTCTTCTTCTTCTTGTTCTTCTTCTGCACAGCTAAGCTGGAAGTGGCATTTGCGGCTCGCACTAGTGCAGAGTTATCTCAAAGAAAGGGGCCATGGTGTTTCTGTATCCCTATTATGTTGGTGCGGCTTCGGAACTTTTAAATATCTCGATATATCTCGAGAACTACGCTTCTGATCAAAAAATATCATAGAACATAAATTGTAGGAAACATAATTCTCTACAAAAAACGTCTCTTAACATTTTGCCATAGCTCGCTTCGTTTCCGAGATATTTGCAGATTCAGCTCAAAGGAACTGGCCTGACGGACATATTTCGAGATATTTCTTCTTCTTGTTGTTCTTCCTCTGCACAGCTAAGCTGGAAGTGGCATTTGCAGCTCGCAATAGTGCAGAGTTATCTCAAAGAAAGGGGCCACGGTGTTTCTGTATCTCTATTATGTTGGTGCGGCTTCGGAACTTTTAAATATCTTGATATATCTCGAGAACTACGCATCTGATCAAAAAATATCATAGAACATAAAAAGTAGGAAACTTAATTCTCTACAAAAAAGGTCTCTTAACATTTTGCCATAGCTCGCTTCGTTTCCGAGATATTTGCAGATTCAGCTCAAAGGAACTGGCCTGACGGACATATTTCGAGATATTTCTTCTTCTTGTTGTTCTTCTTCTGCACAGCTAAGCTGGAAGTGGCATTTGCGGCTCGCACTAGTGCAGAGTGATCTCAAAGAAAGGGGCCACGGTGTTTCTGTATCTCTATTATGTTGGTGCGGCTTCGGAACTTTTACATATCTCGATACATCTCGAAAACTACGCTTCTGATCAAAAAATATCATAGAACCTAAATTGTAGGAATCATAATTCTCTACAAAAAAGGTCTCTTAACATTTTGCCATAGCTCGCTTCGTTTCCGAGATATTTGCAGATTTATCTCAAGGGAAGGGGCCTGACGGACATATTTCGAGATATTTCTTCTTCTTGTTGTTCTTCTTCTGCACAGCTAAGCTGGAAGTGGCATTTGCGGCATGCACTAGTGCAGAGTTATCTCAAAGAAAGGGGCCACGGTGTTTCTGTATCCCTATTATGTTGGTGCGGCTTCGGAACTTTTAAATATCTCGATATATCTCGAGAACTACGCTTCTGATCAAAAAATATCATAGAACATAAATTGTAGGAAACGTAATTCTCTATAAAAAACGTCTGTTAACATTTTGCCATAGCTCGCTTCGTTTCCGAGATATTTGCAGATTCAGCTCAAAGGAACTGGCCTGACGGACATATTTCGAGATATTTCTTCTTCTTGTTGTTCTTCCTCTGCACAGCTAAGCTGGAAGTGGCATTTGCGGCTCGCACTAGTGCAGAGTTATCTCAAAGAAAGGGGCCACGGTGTTTCTGTATCCCTATTATGTTGGTGCGGCTTCGGAACTTTTAAATATCTCGATATATCTCGAAAACTACGCTTCTGATCAAAAAATATCATAGATCATAAA
Organism: Osmia lignaria lignaria; assembly: GCF_051020975.1. Lineage (NCBI taxonomy): Eukaryota > Metazoa > Arthropoda > Insecta > Hymenoptera > Megachilidae > Osmia > Osmia lignaria. Next base: position 3,736,201 of record NW_027478161.1, read on the forward strand.
TTGTAGCAAACATAATTCTGTATAAAAAACGTCTCTTAACATTTTGCCATAGCTCGCTTCGTTTCCGACATATTTGCAGATTCAGCTCAAAGGAACTGGCCTGACGGACATATTTCGAGATATTTCTTCTTCTTGTTGTTCTTCCTCTGCACAGCTAAGCTGGAAGTGGCATTTGCAGCTCGCAATAGTGCAGAGTTATCTCAAAGAAAGGGGCCACGGTGTTTCTGTATCTCTATTGTGTTGGTGCGGGTTCGGAACTTTTAAATATCTCGATATATCTCGAGAACTACGCATCTGATCAAAAAATATCATAGAACATAAAAAGTAGGAAACTTAATTCTCTACAAAAAAGGTCTCTTAATATTTTGCCATAGCTCGCTTCGTTTCCGAGATATTTGCAGGTTTATCTCAAGGGAAGGGGCCTGACGGACATATTTCGAGATATTTCTTCTTCTTGTTGTTCTTCTTCTGCACAGCTAAGCTGGAAGTGGCATTTGCGGCTCGCACTAGTGCAGAGTTATCTCAAAGAAAGGGGCCACGGTGTTTCTGTATCTCTATTATGTTGGTGCGGCTTCGGAACTTTTAAATATCTCGATATATCTCGAAAACTACGCTTCTGATCAAAAAATATCATAGAACATAAATTGTAGGAAACATAATTCTCTACAAAAAAGGTCTCTTAACATTTTGCCATAGCTCGCTTCGTTTCCGAGATATTTGCAGATATATCTCAAGGGAAGGGGCCTGACGGACATATTTCGAGATATTTCTTCTTCTTCTTGTTCTTCTTCTGCACAGCTAAGCTGGAAGTGGCATTTGCGGCTCGCACTAGTGCAGAGTTATCTCAAAGAAAGGGGCCATGGTGTTTCTGTATCCCTATTATGTTGGTGCGGCTTCGGAACTTTTAAATATCTCGATATATCTCGAGAACTACGCTTCTGATCAAAAAATATCATAGAACATAAATTGTAGGAAACATAATTCTCTACAAAAAACGTCTCTTAACATTTTGCCATAGCTCGCTTCGTTTCCGAGATATTTGCAGATTCAGCTCAAAGGAACTGGCCTGACGGACATATTTCGAGATATTTCTTCTTCTTGTTGTTCTTCCTCTGCACAGCTAAGCTGGAAGTGGCATTTGCAGCTCGCAATAGTGCAGAGTTATCTCAAAGAAAGGGGCCACGGTGTTTCTGTATCTCTATTATGTTGGTGCGGCTTCGGAACTTTTAAATATCTTGATATATCTCGAGAACTACGCATCTGATCAAAAAATATCATAGAACATAAAAAGTAGGAAACTTAATTCTCTACAAAAAAGGTCTCTTAACATTTTGCCATAGCTCGCTTCGTTTCCGAGATATTTGCAGATTCAGCTCAAAGGAACTGGCCTGACGGACATATTTCGAGATATTTCTTCTTCTTGTTGTTCTTCTTCTGCACAGCTAAGCTGGAAGTGGCATTTGCGGCTCGCACTAGTGCAGAGTGATCTCAAAGAAAGGGGCCACGGTGTTTCTGTATCTCTATTATGTTGGTGCGGCTTCGGAACTTTTACATATCTCGATACATCTCGAAAACTACGCTTCTGATCAAAAAATATCATAGAACCTAAATTGTAGGAATCATAATTCTCTACAAAAAAGGTCTCTTAACATTTTGCCATAGCTCGCTTCGTTTCCGAGATATTTGCAGATTTATCTCAAGGGAAGGGGCCTGACGGACATATTTCGAGATATTTCTTCTTCTTGTTGTTCTTCTTCTGCACAGCTAAGCTGGAAGTGGCATTTGCGGCATGCACTAGTGCAGAGTTATCTCAAAGAAAGGGGCCACGGTGTTTCTGTATCCCTATTATGTTGGTGCGGCTTCGGAACTTTTAAATATCTCGATATATCTCGAGAACTACGCTTCTGATCAAAAAATATCATAGAACATAAATTGTAGGAAACGTAATTCTCTATAAAAAACGTCTCTTAACATTTTGCCATAGCTCGCTTCGTTTCCGAGATATTTGCAGATTCAGCTCAAAGGAACTGGCCTGACGGACATATTTCGAGATATTTCTTCTTCTTGTTGTTCTTCCTCTGCACAGCTAAGCTGGAAGTGGCATTTGCAGCTCGCAATAGTGCAGAGTTATCTCAAAGAAAGGGGCCACGGTGTTTCTGTATCTCTATTGTGTTGGTGCGGGTTCGGAACTTTTAAATATCTTGATATATCTCGAGAACTACGCATCTGATCAAAAAATATCATAGAACATAAAAAGTAGGAAACTTAATTCTCTACAAAAAAGGTCTCTTAACATTTTGCCATAGCTCGCTTCGTTTCCGAGATATGTGCAGATATATCTCAAGGGAAGGGGCCTGACGGACATATTTCGAAATATTTCTTCTTCTTGTTGTTCTTCTACTGCACAGCTAAGCTGGAAGTGGCATTTGCGGCTCGCACTAGTGCAGAGTTATCTCAAAGAAAGGGGCCACGGTGTTTCTGTATCCCTATTATGTTGGTGCGGCTTCGGAACTTTTAAATATCTCGATATATCTCGAAAACTACGCTTCTGATCAAAAAATATCATAGAACATAAATTGTAGCAAACATAATTCTGTATAGAAAACGTCTCTTAACATTTTGCCATAGCTCGCTTCGTTTCCGAGATATTTGCAGATTCAGCTCAAAGGAACTGGCCTGACGGACATATTTCGAGATATTTCTTCTTCTTGTTGTTCTTCTTCTGCACAGCTAAGCTGGAAGTGGCATTTGCGGCTCGCACTAGTGCAGAGTTATCTCAAAGAAAGGGGCCACGGTGTTTCTGTATCTCTATTATGTTGGTGCGGCTTCGGAACTTTTAAATATCTCGATATATCTCGAAAACTACGCTTCTGATCAAAAAATATCATAGAACATAAATTGTAGGAAACATAATTCTCTACAAAAAAGGTCTCTTAACATTTTGCCATAGCTGGCTTCGTTTCCGAGATATTTGCAGATATATCTCAAGGGAAGGGGCCTGACGGACATATTTCGAGATATTTCTTCTTCTTGTTGTTCTTCTTCTGCACAGCTAAGCTGGAAGTGGCATTTGCGGCTCGCACTAGTGCAGAGTTATCTCAAAGAAAGGGGCCACGGTGTTTCTGTATCTCTATTATGTTGGTGCGGCTTCGGAACTTTTAAATATCTCGATACATCCCGAAAACTACGCTTCTGATCAAAAAATATCATAGAACCTAAATTGTAGGAAACATAATTCTCTACAAAAAAGGTCTCTTAACATTTTGCCATAGCTCGCTTCGTTTCCGAGATATTTGCAGATATATCTCAAGGGAAGGGGCCTGACGGACATATTTCGAGATATTTCTTCTTCTTGTTATTCTTCTTCTGCACAGCTAAGCTGCAAGTGGCATTTACAGCTCGCAATAGTGCAGAGTTATCTCAAAGAAAGGGGCCACGGTGTTTCTGTATCTCTATTATGTTGGTGCGGCTCCGGAACTTTTAAATATCTTGATATATCTCGAGAACTACGCATCTGATCAAAAAATATCATAGAACATAAAAAGTAGGAAACTTAATTCTCTACAAAAAAGGTCTCTTAACATTTTGCCATAGCTCGCTTCGTTTCCGAGATATTTGCAGATTTATCTCAAGGGAAGGGGCCTGACGGACATATTTCGAGATATTTCTTCTTCTTGTTGTTCTTCTTCTGCACAGCTAAGCTGGAAGTGGCATTTGCGGCTTGCACTAGTGCAGAGTTATCTCAAAGAAAGGGGCCACGGTGTTTCTGTATCCCTATTATGTTGGTGCGGCTTCGGAACTTTTAAATATCTCGATATATCTCGAGAACTACGCTTCTGATCAAAAAATATCATAGAACATAAATTGTAGGAAACATAATTCTCTACAAAAAACGTCTCTTAACATTTTGCCATAGCTCGCTTCGTTTCCGAGATATTTGCAGATTCAGCTCAAAGGAACTGGCCTGACGGACATATTTCGAGATATTTCTTCTTCTTGTTGTTCTTCCTCTGCACAGCTAAGCTGGAAGTGGCATTTGCAGCTCGCAATAGTGCAGAGTTATCTCAAAGAAAGGGGCCACGGTGTTTCTGTATCTCTATTATGTTGGTGCGGCTTCGGAACTTTTAAATATCTCGATATATCTCGAAAACTACGCTTCTGATCAAAAAATATCATAGAACATAAATTGTAGGAAACATAATTCTCTACAAAAAAGGTCTCTTAACATTTTGCCATAGCTCGCTTCGTTTCCGAGATATTTGCAGATATATCTCAAGGGAAGGGGCCTGACGGACATATTTCGAGATATTTCTTCTTCTTGTTGTTCTTCTTCTGCACAGCTAAGCTGGAAGTGGCATTTGCGGCTCGCACTAGTGCAGAGTTATCTCAAAGAAAGGGGCCACGGTGTTTCTGTATCTCTATTATGTTGGTGCGGCTTCGGAACTTTTAAATATCTCGATACATCTCGAAAACTACGCTTCTGATCAAAAAATATCATAGAACCTAAATTGTAGGAAACATAATTCTCTACAAAAAAGGTCTCTTAACATTTTGCCATAGCTCGCTTCGTTTCCGAGATAATTGCAGATATATCTCAAGGGAAGGGGCCTGACGGACATATTTCGAGATATTTCTTCTTCTTGTTATTCTTCTTCTGCACAGCTAAGCTGGAAGTGGCATTTACAGCTCGCAATAGTGCAGAGTTATCTCAAAGAAAGGGGCCACGGTGTTTCTGTATCTCTATTATGTTGGTGCGGCTTCGGAACTTTTAAATATCTTGATATATCTCGAGAACTACGCATCTGATCAAAAAATATCATACAAGATAAAAAGTAGGAAACTTAATTCTCTACAAAAAAGGTCTCTTAACATTTTGCCATAGCTCGCTTCGTTTCCGAGATATTTGCAGATTTATCTCAAGGGAAGGGGCCTGACGGACATATTTCGAGATATTTCTTCTTCTTGTTGTTCTTCTTCTGCACAGCTAAGCTGGAAGTGGCATTTACAGCTCGCAATAGTGCAGAGTTATCTCAAAGAAAGGGGCCACGGTGTTTCTGTATCTCTATTATGTTGGTGCGGCTTCGGAACTTTTAAATATCTTGATATATCTCGAGAACTACGCATCTGATCCAAAAATATCATAGAACATAAAAAGTAGGAAACTTAATTCTCTACAAAAAAGGTCTCTTAACATTTTGCCACAGCTCGCTTCGTTTCCGAGATATTTGCAGATTTATCTCAAGGGAAGGGGCCTGACGGACATATTTCGAGATATTTCTTCTTCTTGTTGTTCTTCTTCTGCACAGCTAAGCTGGAAGTGGCATATGCGGCTCGCACTAGTGCAGAGTTATCTCAACGAAAGGGGCCACGGTGTTTCTGTATCTCTATTATGTTGGTGCGGCTTCGGAACTTTTAAATATCTCGATATATCTCGAAAACTACGCTTCTGATCAAAAAATATCATAGAACATAAATCGTAGGAAACATAATTCTCTACAAAAAAGGTCTCTTAACATTTTGCCATAGCTCGCTTCGTTTCCGAGATATTTGCAGATATATCTCAAGGGAAGGGGCCTGACGGACATATTTCGAGATATTTCTTCTTCTTGTTGTTCTTCTTCTGCACAGCTAAGCTGGAAGTGGCATTTGCGGCTCGCACTAGTGCAGAGTTATCTCAAAGAAAGGGGCCACGGTGTTTCTGTATCTCTATTATGTTGGTGCGGCTTCGGAACTTTTAAATATCTCGATATATCTCGAAAACTACGCTTCTGATCAAAAAATATCATAGAACATAAATTGTAGGAAACATAATTCTCTACAAAAAAGGTCTCTTAACATTTTGCCATAGCTCGCTTCGTTTCCGAGATATTTGCAGATATATCTCAAGGGAAGGGGCCTGACGGACATATTTCGAGATATTTCTTCTTCTTGTTGTTCTTCTTCTGCACAGCTAAGCTGGAAGTGGCATTTGCGGCTCGCACTAGTGCAGAGTTATCTCAAAGAAAGGGGCCACAGTGTTTCTGTATCCCTATTATGTTGGTGCGGCTTCGGAACTTTTAAATATCTCGATATATCTCGAAAACTACGCTTCGGATCAAAAAATATCATAGAACATAAAAAGTAGGAAACTTAATTCTGTACAAAAAAGGTCTCTTAACATTTTGCCATAGCTCGCTTCGTTTCCGAGATATTTGCAGGTTTATCTCAAGGGTAGGGGCCTGACGGACATATTTCGAGATATTTCTTCTTCTTGTTGTTCTTCTTCTGCACAGCTAAGCTGGAAGTGGCATTTGCGGCTCGCACTAGTGCAGAGTTATCTCAAAGAAAGGGGCCACGGTGTTTCTGTATCTCTATTATGTTGGTGCGGCTTGGGAACTTTTAAATATCTCGATATATCTCGAAAACTACGCTTCTGATCAAAAAATATCATAGAACATAAATTGTAGGAAACATAATTCTCTACAAAAAAGGTCTCTTAACATTTTGCCATAGCTCGCTTCGTTTCCGAGATATTTGCAGATATATCTCAAGGGAAGGGGCCTGACGGACATATTTCGAGATATTTCTTCTTCTTGTTGTTCTTCTTCTGCACAGCTGAGCTGGTAGTGGCATTTGCGGCTCGCACTAGTGCAGAGTTATCTCAAAGAAAGGGGCCACGGTGTTTCTGTATCCCTATTATGTTGGTGCGGCTTCGGAACTTTTAAATATCTCGATATATCTCGAGAACTACGCTTCTGATCAAAAAATATCATAGAACATAAATTGTAGGAAACATAATTCTCTACAAAAAACGTCTCTTAACATTTTGCCATAGCTCGCTTCGTTTCCGAGATATTTGCAGATTCAGCTCAAAGGAACTGGCCTGACGGACATATTTCGAGATATTTCTTCTTCTTGTTGTTCTTCCTCTGCACAGCTAAGCTGGAAGTGGCATTTGCAGCTCGCAATAGTGCAGAGTTATCTCAAAGAAAGGGGCCACGGTGTTTCTGTATCTCTATTATGTTGGTGCGGCTTCGGAACTTTTAAATATCTCGATACATCTCGAAAACTACGCTTCTGATCAAAAAATATCATAGAACCTAAATTGTAGGAAACATAATTCTCTACAAAAAAGGTCTCTTAACATTTTGCCATAGCTCGCTTCGTTTCCGAGATAATTGCAGATATATCTCAAGGGAAGGGGACTGACGGACATATTTCGAGATATTTCTTCTTCTTGTTATTCTTCTTCTGCACAGCTAAGCTGGAAGTGGCATTTACAGCTCGCAATAGTGCAGAGTTATCTCAAAGAAAGGGGCCACGGTGTTTCTGTATCTCTATTATGTTGGTGCGGCTTCGGAACTTTTAAATATCTTGATATATCTCGAGAACTACGCATCTGATCAAAAAATATCATACAAGATAAAAAGTAGGAAACTTAATTCTCTACAAAAAAGGTCTCTTAACATTTTGCCATAGCTCGCTTCGTTTCCGAGATATTTGCAGATTTATCTCAAGGGAAGGGGCCTGACGGACATATTTCGAGATATTTCTTCTTCTTGTTGTTCTTCTTCTGCACAGCTAAGCTGGAAGTGGCATTTACAGCTCGCAATAGTGCAGAGTTATCTCAAAGAAAGGGGCCACGGTGTTTCTGTATCTCTATTATGTTGGTGCGGCTTCGGAACTTTTAAATATCTTGATATATCTCGAGAACTACGCATCTGATCCAAAAATATCATAGAACATAAAAAGTAGGAAACTTAATTCTCTACAAAAAAGGTCTCTTAACATTTTGCCACAGCTCGCTTCGTTTCCGAGATATTTGCAGATTTATCTCAAGGGAAGGGGCCTGACGGACATATTTCGAGATATTTCTTCTTCTTGTTGTTCTTCTTCTGCACAGCTAAGCTGGAAGTGGCATATGCGGCTCGCACTAGTGCAGAGTTATCTCAACGAAAGGGGCCACGGTGTTTCTGTATCTCTATTATGTTGGTGCGGCTTCGGAACTTTTAAATATCTCGATATATCTCGAAAACTACGCTTCTGATCAAAAAATATCATAGAACATAAATCGTAGGAAACATAACTCTCTACAAAAAAGGTCTCTTAACATTTTGCCATAGCTCGCTTCGTTTCCGAGATATTTGCAGATATATCTCAAGGGAAGGGGCCTGACGGACATATTTCGAGATATTTCTTCTTCTTGTTGTTCTTCTTCTGCACAGCTAAGCTGGAAGTGGCATTTGCGGCTCGCACTAGTGCAGAGTTATCTCAAAGAAAGGGGCCACGGTGTTTCTGTATCTCTATTATGTTGGTGCGGCTTCGGAACTTTTAAATATCTCGATATATCTCGAAAACTACGCTTCTGATCAAAAAATATCATAGAACATAAATTGTAGGAAACATAATTCTCTACAAAAAAGGTCTCTTAACATTTTGCCATAGCTCGCTTCGTTTCCGAGATATTTGCAGATATATCTCAAGGGAAGGGGCCTGACGGACATATTTCGAGATATTTCTTCTTCTTGTTGTTCTTCTTCTGCACAGCTAAGCTGGAAGTGGCATTTGCGGCTCGCACTAGTGCAGAGTTATCTCAAAGAAAGGGGCCACAGTGTTTCTGTATCCCTATTATGTTGGTGCGGCTTCGGAACTTTTAAATATCTCGATATATCTCGAAAACTACGCTTCTGATCAAAAAATATCATAGAACATAAAAAGTAGGAAACTTAATTCTGTACAAAAAAGGTCTCTTAACATTTTGCCATAGCTCGCTTCGTTTCCGAGATATTTGCAGGTTTATCTCAAGGGAAGGGGCCTGACGGACATATTTCGAGATATTTCTTCTTCTTGTTGTTCTTCTTCTGCACAGCTAAGCTGGAAGTGGCATTTGCGGCTCGCACTAGTGCAGAGTTATCTCAAAGAAAGGGGCCACGGTGTTTCTGTATCTCTATTATGTTGGTGCGGCTTGGGAACTTTTAAATATCTCGATATATCTCGAAAACTACGCTTCTGATCAAAAAATATCATAGAACATAAATTGTAGGAAACATAATTCTCTACAAAAAAGGTCTCTTAACATTTTGCCATAGCACGCTTCGTTTCCGAGATATTTGCAGATATATCTCAAGGGAAGGGGCCTGACGGACATATTTCGAGATATTTCTTCTTCTTGTTGTTCTTCTTCTGCACAGCTGAGCTGGAAGTGGCATCTGCGGCTCGCACTAGTGCAGAGTTATCTCAAAGAAAGGGGCCACGGTGTTTCTGTATCCCTATTATGTTGGTGCGGCTTCGGAACTTTTAAATATCTCGATATATCTCGAGAACTACGCTTCTGATCAAAAAATATCATAGAACATAAATTGTAGGAAACATAATTCTCTACAAAAAACGTCTCTTAACATTTTGCCATAGCTCGCTTCGATTCCGAGATATTTGCAGATTCAGCTCAAAGGAACTGGCCTGACGGACATATTTCGAGATATTTCTTCTTCTTGTTGTTCTTCCTCTGCACAGCTAAGCTGGAAGTGGCATTTGCAGCTCGCAATAGTGCAGAGTTATCTCAAAGAAAGGGGCCACGGTGTTTCTGTATCTCTATTATGTTGGTGCGGCTTCGGAACTTTTAAATATCTTGATATATCTCGAGAACTACGCATCTGATCAAAAAATATCATAGAACATAAAAAGTAGGAAACTTAATTCTCTACAAAAAAGGTCTCTTAACATTTTGCCATAGCTCGCTTCGTTTCCGAGATATTTGCAGATTCAGCTCAAAGGAACTGGCCTGACGGACATATTTCGAGATATTTCTTCTTCTTGTTGTTCTTCTTCTGCACAGCTAAGCTGGAAGTGGCATTTGCGGCTCGCACTAGTGCAGAGTTATCTCAAAGAAAGGGGCCACGGTGTTTCTGTATCTCTATTATGTTGGTGCTGCTTCGGAACTTTTAAATATCTCGATATATCTCGAAAACTACGCTTCTGATCAAAAAATATCATAGAACATAAATTGTAGGAAACAGAATTCTCTACAAAAAAGGTCTCTTAACATTTTGCCATAGCTCGCTTCGTTTCCGAGATATTTGCAGATATATCTCAAGGGAAGGGGCCTGACGGACATATTTCGAGATATTTCTTCTTCTTGTTGTTCTTCTTCTGCACAGCTAAGCTGGAAGTGGCATTTGCGGCTCGCACTAGTGCAGAGTTATCTCAAAGAAAGGGGCCGCGGTGTTTCTGTATCTCTATTATGTTGGTGCGGCTTCGGAACTTTTAAATATCTCGATACATCTCGAAAACTACGCTTCTGATCAAAAAATATCATAGAACCTAAATTGTAGGAAACATAATTCTCTACAAAAAAGGTCTCTTAACATTTTGCCATAGCTCGCTTCGTTTCCGAGATATTTGCAGATATATCTCAAGGGAAGGGGCCTGACGGACATATTTCGAGATATTTCTTCTTCTTGTTATTCTTCTTCTGCACAGCTAAGCTGGAAGTGGCATTTACAGCTCGCAATAGTGCAGAGTTATCTCAAAGAAAGGGGCCACGGTGTTTCTGTATCTCTATTATGTTGGTGCGGCTTCGGAACTTTTAAATACCTTGATATATCTCGAGAACTACGCATCTGATCAAAAAATATCATACAAGATAAAAAGTAGGAAACTTCATTCTCTACAAAAAAGGTCTCTTAACATTTTGCCATAGCTCGCTTCGTTTCCGAGATATTTGCAGATTTATCTCAAGGGAAGGGGCCTGACGGACATATTTCGAGATATTTCTTCTTCTTGTTGTTCTTCTTCTGCACAGCTAAGCTGGAAGTGGCATTTGCGGCTCGCACTAGTGCAGAGTTATCTCAAAGAAAGGGGCCACGGTGTTTCTGTATCCCTATTATGTTGGTGCGGCTTCGGAACTTTTAAATATCTCGATATATCTCGAGAACTACGCTTCTGATCAAAAAATATCATAGAACATAAATTGTAGGAAACATAATTCTCTACAAAAAACGTCTCTTAACATTTTGCCATAGCTCGCTTCGTTTCCGAGATATTTGCAGATTCAGCTCAAAGGAACTGGCCTGACGGACATGTTTCGAGATATTTCTTCTTCTTGTTGTTCTTCCTCTGCACAGCTAAGCTGGAAGTGGCATTTGCGGCTCGCACTAGTGCAGAGTTATCTCAAAGAAAGGGGCCACGGTGTTTCTGTATCCCTATTATGTTGGTGCGGCTTCGGAACTTTTAAATATCTCGATATATCTCGAGAACTACGCTTCTGATCAAAAAATATCATAGAACATAAATTGTAGGAAACATAATTCTCTACAAAAAACGTCTCTTAACATTTTGCCATAGCTCGCTTCGTTTCCGAGATATTTGCAGATTCAGCTCAAAGGAACTGGCCTGACGGACATATTTCGAGATATTTCTTCTTCTTGTTGTTCTTCCTCTGCACAGCTAAGCTGGAAGTGGCATTTGCAGCTCGCAATAGTGCAGAGTTATCTCAAAGAAAGGGGCCACGGTGTTTCTGTATCTCTATTATGTTGGTGCGGCTTCGGAACTTTTAAATATCTTGATATATCTCGAGAACTACGCATCTGATCAAAAAATATCATAGAACATAAAAAGTAGGAAACTTAATTCTCTACAAAAAAGGTCTCTTAACATTTTGCCATAGCTCGCTTCGTTTCCGAGATATTTGCAGATTCAGCTCAAAGGAACTGGCCTGACGGACATATTTCGAGATATTTCTTCTTCTTGTTGTTCTTCTTCTGCACAGCTAAGCTGGAAGTGGCATTTGCGGCTCGCACTAGTGCAGAGTTATCTCAAAGAAAGGGGCCACGGTGTTTCTGTATCTCTATTATGTTGGTGCGGCTTCGGAACTTTTAAATATCTCGATATATCTCGAAAACTACGCTTCTGATCAAAAAATATCATAGAACGTAAATTGTAGGAAACAGAATTCTCTACAAAAAAGGTCTCTTAACATTTTGCCATAGCTCGCTTCGTTTCCGAGATATTTGCAGATATATCTCAAGGGAAGGGGCCTGACGGACATATTTCGAGATATTTCTTCTTCTTGTTGTTCTTCTTCTGCACAGCTGAGCTGGAAGTGGCATTTGCGGCTCGCACTAGTGCAGAGTTATCTCAAAGAAAGGGGCCACGGTGTTTCTGTATCCCTATTATGTTGGTGCGGCTTCGGAACTTTTAAATATCTCGATATATCTCGAGAACTACGCTTCTGATCAAAAAATATCATAGAACATAAATTGTAGGAAACATAATTCTCTACAAAAAACGTCTCTTAACATTTTGCCATAGCTCGCTTCGTTTCCGAGATATTTGCAGATTCAGCTCAAAGGAACTGGCCTGACGGACATATTTCGAGATATTTCTTCTTCTTGTTGTTCTTCCTCTGCACAGCTAAGCTGGAAGTGGCATTTGCGGCTCGCACTAGTGCAGAGTTATCTCAAAGAAAGGGGCCACGGTGTTTCTGTATCCCTATTATGTTGGTGCGGCTTCGGAACTTTTAAATATCTCGATATATCTCGAGAACTACGCTTCTGATCAAAAAATATCATAGAACATAAATTGTAGGAAACATAATTCTCTACAAAAAACGTCTCTTAACATTTTGCCATAGCTCGCTTCGTTTCCGAGATATTTGCAGATTCAGCTCAAAGGAACTGGCCTGACGGACATATTTCGAGATATTTCTTCTTCTTGTTGTTCTTCCTCTGCACAGCTAAGCTGGAAGTGGCATTTGCAGCTCGCAATAGTGCAGAGTTATCTCAAAGAAAGGGGCCACGGTGTTTCTGTATCTCTATTATGTTGGTGCGGCTTCGGAACTTTTAAATATCTTGATATATCTCGAGAACTACGCATCTGATCAAAAAATATCATAGAACATAAAAAGTAGGAAACTTAATTCTCTACAAAAAAGGTCTCTTAACATTTTGCCACAGCTCGCTTCGTTTCCGAGATATTTGCAGATTTATCTCAAGGGAAGGGGCCTGACGGACATATTTCGAGATATTTCTTCTTCTTGTTGTTCTTCTTCTGCACAGCTAAGCTGGAAGTGGCATTTGCGGCTCGCACTAGTGCAGAGTTATCTCAAAGAAAGGGGCCACAGTGTTTCTGTATCCCTATTATGTTGGTGCGGCTTCGGAACTTTTAAATATCTCGATATATCTCGAAAACTACGCTTCTGATCAAAAAATATCATAGAACATAAAAAGTAGGAAACTTAATTCTGTACAAAAAAGGTCTCTTAACATTTTGCCATAGCTCGCTTCGTTTCCGAGATATTTGCAGATTCAGCTCAAAGGAACTGGCCTGACGGACATATTTCGAGATATTTCTTCTTCTTGTTGTTCTTCTTCTGCACAGCTAAGCTGGAAGTGGCATTTGCGGCTCGCACTAGTGCAGAGTTATCTCAAAGAAAGGGGCCACGGTGTTTCGGTATCTCTATTATGTTGGTGCTGCTTCGGAACTTTTAAATATCTCGATATATCTCGAAAACTACGCTTCTGATCAAAAAATATCATAGAACATAAATTGTAGGAAACAGAATTCTCTACAAAAAAGGTCTCTTAACATTTTGCCATAGCTCGCTTCGTTTCCGAGATATTTGCAGATATATCTCAAGGGAAGGGGCCTGACGGACATATTTCGAGATATTTCTTCTTCTTGTTGTTCTTCTTCTGCACAGCTAAGCTGGAAGTGGCATTTGCGGCTCGCACTAGTGCAGAGTTATCTCAAAGAAAGGGGCCGCGGTGTTTCTGTATCTCTATTATGTTGGTGCGGCTTCGGAACTTTTAAATATCTCGATACATCTCGAAAACTACGCTTCTGATCAAAAAATATCATAGAACCTAAATTGTAGGAAACATAATTCTCTACAAAAAAGGTCTCTTAACATTTTGCCATAGCTCGCTTCGTTTCCGAGATATTTGCAGATATATCTCAAGGGAAGGGGCCTGACGGACATATTTCGAGATATTTCTTCTTCTTGTTATTCTTCTTCTGCACAGCTAAGCTGGAAGTGGCATTTACAGCTCGCAATAGTACAGAGTTATCTCAAAGAAAGGGGCCACGGTGTTTCTGTATCTCTATTATGTTGGTGCGGCTTCGGAACTTTTAAATATCTTGATATATCTCGAGAACTACGCATCTGATCAAAAAATATCATACAAGATAAAAAGTAGGAAACTTCATTCTCTACAAAAAAGGTCTCTTAACATTTTGCCATAGCTCGCTTCGTTTCCGAGATATTTGCAGATTTATCTCAAGGGAAGGGGCCTGACGGACATATTTCGAGATATTTCTTCTTCTTGTTGTTCTTCTTCTGCACAGCTAAGCTGGAAGTGGCATTTGCGGCTCGCACTAGTGCAGAGTTATCTCAAAGAAAGGGGCCACGGTGTTTCTGTATCCCTATTATGTTGGTGCGGCTTCGGAACTTTTAAATATCTCGATATATCTCGAGAACTACGCTTCTGATCAAAAAATATCATAGAACATAAATTGTAGGAAACATAATTCTCTACAAAAAACGTCTCTTAACATTTTGCCATAGCTCGCTTCGTTTCCGAGATATTTGCAGATTCAGCTCAAAGGAACTGGCCTGACGGACATATTTCGAGATATTTCTTCTTCTTGTTGTTCTTCCTCTGCACAGCTAAGCTGGAAGTGGCATTTGCGGCTCGCACTAGTGCAGAGTTATCTCAAAGAAAGGGGCCACGGTGTTTCTGTATCCCTATTATGTTGGTGCGGCTTCGGAACTTTTAAATATCTCGATATATCTCGAGAACTACGCTTCTGATCAAAAAATATCATAGAACATAAATTGTAGGAAACATAATTCTCTACAAAAAACGTCTCTTAACATTTTGCCATAGCTCGCTTCGTTTCCGAGATATTTGCAGATTCAGCTCAAAGGAACTGGCCTGACGGACATATTTCGAGATATTTCTTCTTCTTGTTGTTCTTCCTCTGCACAGCTAAGCTGGAAGTGGCATTTGCAGCTCGCAATAGTGCAGAGTTATCTCAAAGAAAGGGGCCACGGTGTTTCTGTATCTCTATTATGTTGGTGCGGCTTCGGAACTTTTAAATATCTTGATATATCTCGAGAACTACGCATCTGATCAAAAAATATCATAGAACATAAAAAGTAGGAAACTTAATTCTCTACAAAAAAGGTCTCTTAACATTTTGCCATAGCTCGCTTCGTTTCCGAGATATTTGCAGATTCAGCTCAAAGGAACTGGCCTGACGGACATATTTCGAGATATTTCTTCTTCTTGTTGTTCTTCTTCTGCACAGCTAAGCTGGAAGTGGCATTTGCGGCTCGCACTAGTGCAGAGTTATCTCAAAGAAAGGGGCCACGGTGTTTCTGTATCTCTATTATGTTGGTGCGGCTTCGGAACTTTTAAATATCTCGATATATCTCGAAAACTACGCTTCTGATCAAAAAATATCATAGAACGTAAATTGTAGGAAACAGAATTCTCTACAAAAAAGGTCTCTTAACATTTTGCCATAGCTCGCTTCGTTTCCGGGATATTTGCAGATATATCTCAAGGGAAGGGGCCTGACGGACATATTTCGAGATATTTCTTCTTCTTGTTGTTCTTCTTCTGCACAGCTAAGCTGGAAGTGGCATTTGCGGCTCGCACTAGTGCAGAGTTATCTCAAAGAAAGGGGCCACGGTGTTTCTGTATCCCTATTATGTTGGTGCGGCTTCGGAACTTTTAAATATCTCGATATATCTCGAGAACTACGCTTCTGATCAAAAAATATCATAGAACATAAATTGTAGGAAACATAATTCTCTACAAAAAACGTCTCTTAACATTTTGCCATAGCTCGCTTCGTTTCCGAGATATTTGCAGATTCAGCTCAAAGGAACTGGCCTGACGGACATATTTCGAGATATTTCTTCTTCTTGTTGTTCTTCCTCTGCACAGCTAAGCTGGAAGTGGCATTTGCGGCTCGCACTAGTGCAGAGTTATCTCAAAGAAAGGGGCCACGGTGTTTCTGTATCCCTATTATGTTGGTGCGGCTTCGGAACTTTTAAATATCTCGATATATCTCGAGAACTACGCTTCTGATCAAAAAATATCATAGAACATAAATTGTAGGAAACATAATTCTCTACAAAAAAGGTCTCTTAACATTTTGCCATAGCTCGCTTCGTTTCCGAGATATTTGCAGATATATCTCAAGGGAAGGGGCCTGACGGACATATTTCGAGATATTTCTTCTTCTTGTTGTTCTTCTTCTGCACAGCTAAGCTGGAAGTGGCATTTACAGCTCGCAATAGTGCAGCGTTATCTCAAAGAAAGGGGCCACGGTGTTTCTGTATCTCTATTATGTTGGTGCGGCTTCGGAACTTTTAAATATCTCGATATATCTCGAAAACTACGCTTCTGATCAAAAAATATCATAGAACATAAATTGTAGGAAACATAATTCTCTACAAAAAAGGTCTCTTAACATTTTGCCATAGCTCGCTTCGTTTCCGAGATATTTGCAGATATATCTCAAGGGAAGGGGCCTGACGGACATATTTCGAGATATTTCTTCTTCTTGTTGTTCTTCTTCTGCACAGCTGAGCTGGAAGTGGCATTTGCGGCTCGCACTAGTGCAGAGTTATCTCAAAGAAAGGGGCCACGGTGTTTCTGTATCCCTATTATGTTGGTGCGGCTTCGGAACTTTTAAATATCTCGATATATCTCGAGAACTACGCTTCTGATCAAAAAATATCATAGAACATAAATTGTAGGAAACATAATTCTCTACAAAAAACGTCTCTTAACATTTTGCCATAGCTCGCTTCGTTTCCGAGATATTTGCAGATTCAGCTCAAAGGAACTGGCCTGACGGACATATTTCGAGATATTTCTTCTTCTTGTTGTTCTTCCTCTGCACAGCTAAGCTGGAAGTGGCATTTGCAGCTCGCAATAGTGCAGAGTTATCTCAAAGAAAGGGGCCACGGTGTTTCTGTATCTCTATTATGTTGGTGCGGCTTCGGAACTTTTAAATATCTTGATATATCTCGAGAACTACGCATCTGATCAAAAAATATCATAGAACATAAAAAGTAGGAAACTTAATTCTCTACAAAAAAGGTCTCTTAACATTTTGCCATAGCTCGCTTCGTTTCCGAGATATTTGCAGATTCAGCTCAAAGGAACTGGCCTGACGGACATATTTCGAGATATTTCTTCTTCTTGTTGTTCTTCTTCTGCACAGCTAAGCTGGAAGTGGCATTTGCGGCTCGCACTAGTGCAGAGTTATCTCAAAGAAAGGGGCCACGGTGTTTCTGTATCTCTATTATGTTGGTGCTGCTTCGGAACTTTTAAATATCTCGATATATCTCGAAAACTACGCTTCTGATCAAAAAATATCATAGAACATAAATTGTAGGAAACAGAATTCTCTACAAAAAAGGTCTCTTAACATTTTGCCATAGCTCGCTTCGTTTCCGAGATATTTGCAGATATATCTCAAGGGAAGGGGCCTGACGGACATATTTCGAGATATTTCTTCTTCTTGTTGTTCTTCTTCTGCACAGCTAAGCTGGAAGTGGCATTTGCGGCTCGCACTAGTGCAGAGTTATCTCAAAGAAAGGGGCCGCGGTGTTTCTGTATCTCTATTATGTTGGTGCGGCTTCGGAACTTTTAAATATCTCGATACATCTCGAAAACTACGCTTCTGATCAAAAAATATCATAGAACCTAAATTGTAGGAAACATAATTCTCTACAAAAAAGGTCTCTTAACATTTTGCCATAGCTCGCTTCGTTTCCGAGATATTTGCAGATATATCTCAAGGGAAGGGGCCTGACGGACATATTTCGAGATATTTCTTCTTCTTGTTATTCTTCTTCTGCACAGCTAAGCTGGAAGTGGCATTTACAGCTCGCAATAGTGCAGAGTTATCTCAAAGAAAGGGGCCACGGTGTTTCTGTATCTCTATTATGTTGGTGCGGCTTCGGAACTTTTAAATATCTTGATATATCTCGAGAACTACGCATCTGATCAAAAAATATCATACAAGATAAAAAGTAGGAAACTTCATTCTCTACAAAAAAGGTCTCTTAACATTTTGCCATAGCTCGCTTCGTTTCCGAGATATTTGCAGATTTATCTCAAGGGAAGGGGCCTGACGGACATATTTCGAGATATTTCTTCTTCTTGTTGTTCTTCTTCTGCACAGCTAAGCTGGAAGTGGCATTTGCGGCTCGCACTAGTGCAGAGTTATCTCAAAGAAAGGGGCCACGGTGTTTCTGTATCCCTATTATGTTGGTGCGGCTTCGGAACTTTTAAATATCTCGATATATCTCGAGAACTACGCTTCTGATCAAAAAATATCATAGAACATAAATTGTAGGAAACATAATTCTCTACAAAAAACGTCTCTTAACATTTTGCCATAGCTCGCTTCGTTTCCGAGATATTTGCAGATTCAGCTCAAAGGAACTGGCCTGACGGACATATTTCGAGATATTTCTTCTTCTTGTTGTTCTTCCTCTGCACAGCTAAGCTGGAAGTGGCATTTGCGGCTCGCACTAGTGCAGAGTTATCTCAAAGAAAGGGGCCACGGTGTTTCTGTATCCCTATTATGTTGGTGCGGCTTCGGAACTTTTAAATATCTCGATATATCTCGAGAACTACGCTTCTGATCAAAAAATATCATAGAACATAAATTGTAGGAAACATAATTCTCTACAAAAAACGTCTCTTAACATTTTGCCATAGCTCGCTTCGTTTCCGAGATATTTGCAGATTCAGCTCAAAGGAACTGGCCTGACGGACATATTTCGAGATATTTCTTCTTCTTGTTGTTCTTCCTCTGCACAGCTAAGCTGGAAGTGGCATTTGCAGCTCGCAATAGTGCAGAGTTATCTCAAAGAAAGGGGCCACGGTGTTTCTGTATCTCTATTATGTTGGTGCGGCTTCGGAACTTTTAAATATCTTGATATATCTCGAGAACTACGCATCTGATCAAAAAATATCATAGAACATAAAAAGTAGGAAACTTAATTCTCTACAAAAAAGGTCTCTTAACATTTTGCCATAGCTCGCTTCGTTTCCGAGATATTTGCAGATTCAGCTCAAAGGAACTGGCCTGACGGACATATTTCGAGATATTTCTTCTTCTTGTTGTTCTTCTTCTGCACAGCTAAGCTGGAAGTGGCATTTGCGGCTCGCACTAGTGCAGAGTTATCTCAAAGAAAGGGGCCACGGTGTTTCTGTATCTCTATTATGTTGGTGCGGCTTCGGAACTTTTAAATATCTCGATATATCTCGAAAACTACGCTTCTGATCAAAAAATATCATAGAACGTAAATTGTAGGAAACAGAATTCTCTACAAAAAAGGTCTCTTAACATTTTGCCATAGCTCGCTTCGTTTCCGAGATATTTGCAGATATATCTCAAGGGAAGGGGCCTGACGGACATATTTCGAGATATTTCTTCTTCTTGTTGTTCTTCTTCTGCACAGCTAAGCTGGAAGTGGCATTTGCGGCTCGCACTAGTGCAGAGTTATCTCAAAGAAAGGCGCCACGGTGTTTCTGTATCTCTATTATGTTGGTGCGGCTTCGGAACTTTTAAATATCTCGATACATCTCGAAAACTACGCTTCTGATCAAAAAATATCATAGAACCTAAATTGTAGGAAACATAATTCTCTACAAAAAGGTCTCTTAACATTTTGCCATAGCTCGCTTCGTTTCCGAGATATTTGCAGACCTATCTCAAGGGAAGGGGCCTGACGGACATATTTCCAGATATTTCTTCTTCTTGTTGTTCTTCTTCTGCACAGCTAAGCTGGAAGTGGCATTTACAGCTCGCAATAGTGCAGAGTTATCTCAAAGAAAGGGGCCACGGTGTTTCTGTATCTCTATTATGTTGGTGCGGCTTCGGAACTTTTAAATATCTTGATATATCTCGAGAACTACGCATCAGATCAAAAAATATCATAGAACATAAAAAGTAGGAAACTTAATTCTCTACAAAAAAGGTCTCTTAACATTTTGCCATAGCTCTCTTCGTTTCCGAGATATTTGCAGATTTATCTCAAGGGAAGGGGCCTGACGGACATATTTCGAGATATTTCTTCTTCTTGTTGTTCTTCTTCTGCACAGCTAAGCTGGAAGTGGC
The DNA here is from genome assembly GCF_051020975.1 of Osmia lignaria lignaria. Lineage (NCBI taxonomy): Eukaryota > Metazoa > Arthropoda > Insecta > Hymenoptera > Megachilidae > Osmia > Osmia lignaria. The sequence continues at coordinate 3,756,334 of NW_027478161.1, forward strand.
ATTTGCAGCTCGCAATAATGCAGAGTTATCTCAAAGAAAGGGGCCACGGTGTTTCTGTATCTCTATTATGTTGGTGCGGCTTCGGAACTTTTAAATATCTTGATATATCTCGAGAACTACGCATCTGATCAAAAAATATCATAGAACATAAAAAGTAGGAAACTTAATTCTCTACAAAAAAGGTCTCTCAACATTTTGCCATAGCTCGCTTCGTTTCCGAGATATTTGCAGATATATCTCAAGGGTAGGGGCCTGACGGACATATTTCGAGATATTTCTTCTTCTTGTTGTTCTTCTTCTGCACAGCTAAGCTGGAAGTGGCATTTGCGGCTCGCACTAGTGCAGAGTTATCTCAAAGAAAAGGGCCACGGTGTTTCTGTATCTCTATTATGTTGGTGCGGCTTCGGAACTTTTAAATATCTTGATATATCTCAAGAACTACGCATCTGATCAAAAAATATCATAGAACATAAAAAGTAGGAAACTTAATTCTCTACAAAAAAGGTCTCTTAACATTTTGCCATAGCTCGCTTCGTTTCCGAGATATGTGCAGATTTATCTCAAGGGAAGGGGCCTGACGGACATATTTCGAGATATTTCTGCTTCTTGTTGTTCTTCTTCTGCACAGCTAAGCTGGAAGTGGCATTTGCGGCTCGCACTACTGCAGAGTTATCTCAACGAAAGGGGCCACGGTGTTTCTGTATCTCTATTATGTTGGTGCGGCTTCGGAACTTTTAAATATCTCGATATATCTCGAAAACTACGCTTCTGATCAAAAAATATCATAGAACATAAATTGTAGGAAACATAATTCTCTACAAAAAAGGTCTCTTAACATTTTGCCATAGCTCGCTTCGTTTCCGAGATATTTGCAGATTCAGCTCAAAGGAACTGGCCTGACGGACATATTTCGAGATATTTCTTCTTCTTGTTGTTCTTCCTCTGCACAGCTAAGCTGGAAGTGGCATTTGCAGCTCGCACTAGTGCAGAGTTATCTCAAAGAAAGGGGCCACGGTGTTTCTGTATCTCTATTATGTTGGTGCGGCTTCGGAACTTTTAAATATCTTGATATATCTCGAGAACTACGCATCTGATCAAAAAATATCATAGAACATAAAAAGTAGGAAACTTAATTCTCTACAAAAAAGGTCTCTTAACATTTTGCCATAGCTCGCTTCGTTTCCGAGATATTTGCAGATTCAGCTCAAAGGAACTGGCCTGACGGACATATTTCGAGATATTTCTTCTTCTTGTTGTTCTTCTTCTGCACAGCTAAGCTGGAAGTGGCATTTGCGGCTCGCACTAGTGCAGAGTTATCTCAAAGAAAGGGGCCACGGTGTTTCTGTATCTCTATTATGTTGGTGCTGCTTCGGAACTTTTAAATATCTCGATATATCTCGAAAACTACGCTTCTGATCAAAAAATATCATAGAACATAAATTGTAGGAAACAGAATTCTCTACAAAAAAGGTCTCTTAACATTTTGCCATAGCTCGCTTCGTTTCCGAGATATTTGCAGATATATCTCAAGGGAAGGGGCCTGACGGACATATTTCGAGATATTTCTTCTTCTTGTTGTTCTTCTTCTGCACAGCTAAGCTGGAAGTGGCATTTGCGGCTCGCACTAGTGCAGAGTTATCTCAAAGAAAGGGGCCGCGGTGTTTCTGTATCTCTATTATGTTGGTGCGGCTTCGGAACTTTTAAATATCTCGATACATCTCGAAAACTACGCTTCTGATCAAAAAATATCATAGAACCTAAATTGTAGGAAACATAATTCTCTACAAAAAAGGTCTCTTAACATTTTGCCATAGCTCGCTTCGTTTCCGAGATATTTGCAGATATATCTCAAGGGAAGGGGCCTGACGGACATATTTCGAGATATTTCTTCTTCTTGTTATTCTTCTTCTGCACAGCTAAGCTGGAAGTGGTATTTACAGCTCGCAATAGTGCAGAGTTATCTCAAAGAAAGGGGCCACGGTGTTTCTGTATCTCTATTATGTTGGTGCGGCTTCGGAACTTTTAAATATCTTGATATATCTCGAGAACTACGCATCTGATCAAAAAATATCATACAAGATAAAAAGTAGGAAACTTCATTCTCTACAAAAAAGGTCTCTTAACATTTTGCCATAGCTCGCTTCGTTTCCGAGATATTTGCAGATTTATCTCAAGGGAAGGGGCCTGACGGACATATTTCGAGATATTTCTTCTTCTTGTTGTTCTTCTTCTGCACAGCTAAGCTGGAAGTGGCATTTGCGGCTCGCACTAGTGCAGAGTTATCTCAAAGAAAGGGGCCACGGTGTTTCTGTATCCCTATTATGTTGGTGCGGCTTCGGAACTTTTAAATATCTCGATATATCTCGAGAACTACGCTTCTGATCAAAAAATATCATAGAACATAAATTGTAGGAAACATAATTCTCTACAAAAAACGTCTCTTAACATTTTGCCATAGCTCGCTTCGTTTCCGAGATATTTGCAGATTCAGCTCAAAGGAACTGGCCTGACGGACATATTTCGAGATATTTCTTCTTCTTGTTGTTCTTCCTCTGCACAGCTAAGCTGGAAGTGGCATTTGCGGCTCGCACTAGTGCAGAGTTATCTCAAAGAAAGGGGCCACGGTGTTTCTGTATCCCTATTATGTTGGTGCGGCTTCGGAACTTTTAAATATCTCGATATATCTCGAGAACTACGCTTCTGATCAAAAAATATCATAGAACATAAATTGTAGGAAACATAATTCTCTACAAAAAACGTCTCTTAACATTTTGCCATAGCTCGCTTCGTTTCCGAGATATTTGCAGATTCAGCTCAAAGGAACTGGCCTGACGGACATATTTCGAGATATTTCTTCTTCTTGTTGTTCTTCCTCTGCACAGCTAAGCTGGAAGTGGCATTTGCAGCTCGCAATAGTGCAGAGTTATCTCAAAGAAAGGGGCCACGGTGTTTCTGTATCTCTATTATGTTGGTGCGGCTTCGGAACTTTTAAATATCTTGATATATCTCGAGAACTACGCATCTGATCAAAAAATATCATAGAACATAAAAAGTAGGAAACTTAATTCTCTACAAAAAAGGTCTCTTAACATTTTGCCATAGCTCGCTTCGTTTCCGAGATATTTGCAGATTCAGCTCAAAGGAACTGGCCTGACGGACATATTTCGAGATATTTCTTCTTCTTGTTGTTCTTCTTCTGCACAGCTAAGCTGGAAGTGGCATGTGCGGCTCGCACTAGTGCAGAGTTATCTCAAAGAAAGGGGCCACGGTGTTTCTGTATCTCTATTATGTTGGTGCGGCTTCGGAACTTTTAAATATCTCGATATATCTCGAAAACTACGCTTCTGATCAAAAAATATCATAGAACGTAAATTGTAGGAAACAGAATTCTCTACAAAAAAGGTCTCTTAACATTTTGCCATAGCTCGCTTCGTTTCCGAGATATTTGCAGATATATCTCAAGGGAAGGGGCCTGACGGACATATTTCGAGATATTTCTTCTTCTTGTTGTTCTTCTTCTGCACAGCTAAGCTGGAAGTGGCATTTGCGGCTCGCACTAGTGCAGAGTTATCTCAAAGAAAGGCGCCACGGTGTTTCTGTATCTCTATTATGTTGGTGCGGCTTCGGAACTTTTAAATATCTCGATACATCTCGAAAACTACGCTTCTGATCAAAAAATATCATAGAACGTAAATTGTAGGAAACATAATTCTCTACAAAAAAGGTCTCTTAACATTTTGCCATAGCTCGCTTCGTTTCCGAGATATTTGCAGATATATCTCAAGGGAAGGGGCCTGACGGACATATTTCCAGATATTTCTTCTTCTTGTTGTTCTTCTTCTGCACAGCTAAGCTGGAAGTGGCATTTACAGCTCGCAATAGTGCAGAGTTATCTCAAAGAAAGGGGCCACGGTGTTTCTGTATCTCTATTATGTTGGTGCGGCTTCGGAACTTTTAAATATCTTGATATATCTCGAGAACTACGCATCAGATCAAAAAATATCATAGAACATGAAAAGTAGGAAACTTAATTCTCTACAAAAAAGGTCTCTTAACATTTTGCCATAGCTCTCTTCGTTTCCGAGATATTTGCAGATTTATCTCAAGGGAAGGGGCCTGACGGACATATTTCGAGATATTTCTTCTTCTTGTTGTTCTTCTTCTGCACAGCTAAGCTGGAAGTGGCATTTGCAGCTCGCAATAGTGCAGAGTTATCTCAAAGAAAGGGGCCACGGTGTTTCTGTATCTCTATTATGTTGGTGCGGCTTCGGAACTTTTAAATATCTTGATATATCTCGAGAACTACGCATCTGATCAAAAAATATCATAGAACATAAAAAGTAGGAAACTTAATTCTCTACAAAAAAGGTCTCTCAACATTTTGCCATAGCTCGCTTCGTTTCCGAGATATTTGCAGATATATCTCAAGGGTAGGGGCCTGACGGACATATTTCGAGATATTTCTTCTTCTGCACAGCTAAGCTGGAAGTGGCATTTGCGGCTCGCACTAGTGCAGAGTTATCTCAAAGAAAAGGGCCACGGTGTTTCTGTATCTCTATTATGTTGGTGCGGCTTCGGAACTTTTAAATATCTTGATATATCTCAAGAACTACGCATCTGATCAAAAAATATCATAGAACATAAAAAGTAGGAAACTTAATTCTCTACAAAAAAGGTCTCTTAACATTTTGCCATAGCTCGCTTCGTTTCCGAGATATGTGCAGATTTATCTCAAGGGAAGGGGCCTGACGGACATATTTCGAGATATTTCTGCTTCTTGTTGTTCTTCTTCTGCACAGCTAAGCTGGAAGTGGCATTTGCGGCTCGCACTACTGCAGAGTTATCTCAACGAAAGGGGCCACGGTGTTTCTGTATCTCTATTATGTTGGTGCGGCTTCGGAACTTTTAAATATCTCGATATATCTCGAAAACTACGCTTCTGATCAAAAAATATCATAGAACATAAATTGTAGGAAACATAATTCTCTACAAAAAAGGTCTCTTAACATTTTGCCATAGCTCGCTTCGTTTCCGAGATATTTGCAGATATATCTCAAGGGAAGGGGCCTGACGGACATATTTCGAGATATTTCTTCTTCTTGTTGTTCTTCTTCTGCACAGCTAAGCTGGAAGTGGCATTTACAGCTCGCAATAGTGCAGAGTTATCTCAAAGAAAGGGGCTACGGTGTTTCTGTATCTCTATTATGTTGGTGCGGCTTCGGAACTTTTAAATATCTCGATATATCTCGAAAACTACGCTTCTGATCAAAAAATATCATAGAACGTAAATTGTAGGAAACAGAATTCTCTACAAAAAAGGTCTCTTAACATTTTGCCATAGCTCGCTTCGTTTCCGAGATATTTGCAGATATATCTCAAGGGAAGGGGCCTGACGGACATATTTCGAGATATTTCTTCTTCTTGTTGTTCTTCTTCTGCACAGCTAAGCTGGAAGTGGCATTTGCGGCTCGCACTAGTGCAGAGTTATCTCAAAGAAAGGCGCCACGGTGTTTCTGTATCTCTATTATGTTGGTGCGGCTTCGGAACTTTTAAATATCTCGATACATCTCGAAAACTACGCTTCTGATCAAAAAATATCATAGAACCTAAATTGTAGGAAACATAATTCTCTACAAAAAAGGTCTCTTAACATTTTGCCATAGCTCGCTTCGTTTCCGAGATATTTGCAGATATATCTCAAGGGAAGGGGCCTGACGGACATATTTCCAGATATTTCTTCTTCTTGTTGTTCTTCTTCTGCACAGCTAAGCTGGAAGTGGCATTTACAGCTCGCAATAGTGCAGAGTTATCTCAAAGAAAGGGGCCACGGTGTTTCTGTATCTCTATTATGTTGGTGCGGCTTCGGAACTTTTAAATATCTTGATATATCTCGAGAACTACGCATCAGATCAAAAAATATCATAGAACATAAAAAGTAGGAAACTTAATTCTCTACAAAAAAGGTCTCTTAACATTTTGCCATAGCTCTCTTCGTTTCCGAGATATTTGCAGATTTATCTCAAGGGAAGGGGCCTGACGGACATATTTCGAGATATTTCTTCTTCTTGTTGTTCTTCTTCTGCACAGCTAAGCTGGAAGTGGCATTTGCAGCTCGCAATAGTGCAGAGTTATCTCAAAGAAAGGGGCCACGGTGTTTCTGTATCTCTATTATGTTGGTGCGGCTTCGGAACTTTTAAATATCTTGATATATCTCGAGAACTACGCATCTGATCAAAAAATATCATAGAACATAAAAAGTAGGAAACTTAATTCTCTACAAAAAAGGTCTCTCAACATTTTGCCATAGCTCGCTTCGTTTCCGAGATATTTGCAGATATATCTCAAGGGTAGGGGCCTGACGGACATATTTCGAGATATTTCTTCTTCTTGTTGTTCTTCTTCTGCACAGCTAAGCTGGAAGTGGCATTTGCGGCTCGCACTAGTGCAGAGTTATCTCAAAGAAAAGGGCCACGGTGTTTCTGTATCTCTATTATGTTGGTGCGGCTTCGGAACTTTTAAATATCTTGATATATCTCAAGAACTACGCATCTGATCAAAAAATATCATAGAACATAAAAAGTAGGAAACTTAATTCTCTACAAAAAAGGTCTCTTAACATTTTGCCATAGCTCGCTTCGTTTCCGAGATATGTGCAGATTTATCTCAAGGGAAGGGGCCTGACGGACATATTTCGAGATATTTCTGCTTCTTGTTGTTCTTCTTCTGCACAGCTAAGCTGGAAGTGGCATTTGCGGCTCGCACTACTGCAGAGTTATCTCAACGAAAGGGGCCACGGTGTTTCTGTATCTCTATTATGTTGGTGCGGCTTCGGAACTTTTAAATATCTCGATATATCTCGAAAACTACGCTTCTGATCAAAAAATATCATAGAACATAAATTGTAGGAAACATAATTCTCTACAAAAAAGGTCTCTTAACATTTTGCCATAGCTCGCTTCGTTTCCGAGATATTTGCAGATATATCTCAAGGGAAGGGGCCTGACGGACATATTTCGAGATATTTCTTCTTCTTGTTGTTCTTCTTCTGCACAGCTAAGCTGGAAGTGGCATTTACAGCTCGCAATAGTGCAGAGTTATCTCAAAGAAAGGGGCCACGGTGTTTCTGTATCTCTATTATGTTGGTGCGGCTTCGGAACTTTTAAATATCTCGATATATCTCGAAAACTACGCTTCTGATCAAAAAATATCATAGAACATAAATTGTAGGAAACATAATTCTCTACAAAAAAGGTCTCTTAACATTTTGCCATAGCTCGCTTCGTTTCCGAGATATTTGCAGATTCAGCTCAAAGGAACTGGCCTGACGGACATATTTCGAGATATTTCTTCTTCTTGTTGTTCTTCCTCTGCACAGCTAACCTGGAAGTGGCATTTGCGGCTCGCACTACTGCAGAGTTATCTCAACGAAAGGGGCCACGGTGTTTCTGTATCTCTATTATGTTGGTGCGGCTTCGGAACTTTTAAATATCTCGATATATCTCGAAAACTACGCTTCTGATCAAAAAATATCATAGAACATAAATTGTAGGAAACATAATTCTCTACAAAAAAGGTCTCTTAACATTTTGCCATAGCTCGCTTCGTTTCCGAGATATTTGCAGATTCAGCTCAAAGGAACTGGCCTGACGGACATATTTCGAGATATTTCTGCTTCTTGTTGTTCTTCTTCTGCACAGCTAAGCTGGAAGTGGCATTTGCGGCTCGCACTACTGCAGAGTTATCTCAACGAAAGGGGCCACGGTGTTTCTGTATCTCTATTATGTTGGTGCGGCTTCGGAACTTTTAAATATCTCGATATATCTCGAAAACTACGCTTCTGATCAAAAAATATCATAGAACATAAATTGTAGGAAACATAATTCTCTACAAAAAAGGTCTCTTAACATTTTGCCATAGCTCGCTTCGTTTCCGAGATATTTGCAGATATATCTCAAGGGAAGGGGCCTGACGGACATATTTCGAGATATTTCTTCTTCTTGTTGTTCTTCTTCTGCACAGCTAAGCTGGAAGTGGCATTTACAGCTCGCAATAGTGCAGAGTTATCTCAAAGAAAGGGGCTACGGTGTTTCTGTATCTCTATTATGTTGGTGCGGCTTCGGAACTTTTAAATATCTCGATATATCTCGAAAACTACGCTTCTGATCAAAAAATATCATAGAACGTAAATTGTAGGAAACAGAATTCTCTACAAAAAAGGTCTCTTAACATTTTGCCATAGCTCGCTTCGTTTCCGAGATATTTGCAGATATATCTCAAGGGAAGGGGCCTGACGGACATATTTCGAGATATTTCTTCTTCTTGTTGTTCTTCTTCTGCACAGCTAAGCTGGAAGTGGCATTTGCGGCTCGCACTAGTGCAGAGTTATCTCAAAGAAAGGCGCCACGGTGTTTCTGTATCTCTATTATGTTGGTGCGGCTTCGGAACTTTTAAATATCTCGATACATCTCGAAAACTACGCTTCTGATCAAAAAATATCATAGAACCTAAATTGTAGGAAACATAATTCTCTACAAAAAAGGTCTCTTAACATTTTGCCATAGCTCGCTTCGTTTCCGAGATATTTGCAGATATATCTCAAGGGAAGGGGCCTGACGGACATATTTCCAGATATTTCTTCTTCTTGTTGTTCTTCTTCTGCACAGCTAAGCTGGAAGTGGCATTTACAGCTCGCAATAGTGCAGAGTTATCTCAAAGAAAGGGGCCACGGTGTTTCTGTATCTCTATTATGTTGGTGCGGCTTCGGAACTTTTAAATATCTTGATATATCTCGAGAACTACGCATCAGATCAAAAAATATCATAGAACATAAAAAGTAGGAAACTTAATTCTCTACAAAAAAGGTCTCTTAACATTTTGCCATAGCTCTCTTCGTTTCCGAGATATTTGCAGATTTATCTCAAGGGAAGGGGCCTGACGGACATATTTCGAGATATTTCTTCTTCTTGTTGTTCTTCTTCTGCACAGCTAAGCTGGAAGTGGCATTTGCAGCTCGCAATAGTGCAGAGTTATCTCAAAGAAAGGGGCCACGGTGTTTCTGTATCTCTATTATGTTGGTGCGGCTTCGGAACTTTTAAATATCTTGATATATCTCGAGAACTACGCATCTGATCAAAAAATATCATAGAACATAAAAAGTAGGAAACTTAATTCTCTACAAAAAAGGTCTCTCAACATTTTGCCATAGCTCGCTTCGTTTCCGAGATATTTGCAGATATATCTCAAGGGTAGGGGCCTGACGGACATATTTCGAGATATTTCTTCTTCTTGTTGTTCTTCTTCTGCACAGCTAAGCTGGAAGTGGCATTTGCGGCTCGCACTAGTGCAGAGTTATCTCAAAGAAAAGGGCCACGGTGTTTCTGTATCTCTATTATGTTGGTGCGGCTTCGGAACTTTTAAATATCTTGATATATCTCAAGAACTACGCATCTGATCAAAAAATATCATAGAACATAAAAAGTAGGAAACTTAATTCTCTACAAAAAAGGTCTCTTAACATTTTGCCATAGCTCGCTTCGTTTCCGAGATATGTGCAGATTTATCTCAAGGGAAGGGGCCTGACGGACATATTTCGAGATATTTCTGCTTCTTGTTGTTCTTCTTCTGCACAGCTAAGCTGGAAGTGGCATTTGCGGCTCGCACTACTGCAGAGTTATCTCAACGAAAGGGGCCACGGTGTTTCTGTATCTCTATTATGTTGGTGCGGCTTCGGAACTTTTAAATATCTCGATATATCTCGAAAACTACGCTTCTGATCAAAAAATATCATAGAACATAAATTGTAGGAAACATAATTCTCTACAAAAAAGGTCTCTTAACATTTTGCCATAGCTCGCTTCGTTTCCGAGATATTTGCAGATATATCTCAAGGGAAGGGGCCTGACGGACATATTTCGAGATATTTCTTCTTCTTGTTGTTCTTCTTCTGCACAGCTAAGCTGGAAGTGGCATTTACAGCTCGCAATAGTGCAGAGTTATCTCAAAGAAAGGGGCCACGGTGTTTCTGTATCTCTATTATGTTGGTGCGGCTTCGGAACTTTTAAATATCTCGATATATCTCGAAAACTACGCTTCTGATCAAAAAATATCATAGAACATAAATTGTAGGAAACATAATTCTCTACAAAAAAGGTCTCTTAACATTTTGCCATAGCTCGCTTCGTTTCCGAGATATTTGCAGATTCAGCTCAAAGGAACTGGCCTGACGGACATATTTCGAGATATTTCTTCTTCTTGTTGTTCTTCCTCTGCACAGCTAACCTGGAAGTGGCATTTGCGGCTCGCACTACTGCAGAGTTATCTCAACGAAAGGGGCCACGGTGTTTCTGTATCTCTATTATGTTGGTGCGGCTTCGGAACTTTTAAATATCTCGATATATCTCGAAAACTACGCTTCTGATCAAAAAATATCATAGAACATAAATTGTAGGAAACATAATTCTCTACAAAAAAGGTCTCTTAACATTTTGCCATAGCTCGCTTCGTTTCCGAGATATTTGCAGATTCAGCTCAAAGGAACTGGCCTGACGGACATATTTCGAGATATTTCTGCTTCTTGTTGTTCTTCTTCTGCACAGCTAAGCTGGAAGTGGCATTTGCGGCTCGCACTACTGCAGAGTTATCTCAACGAAAGGGGCCACGGTGTTTCTGTATCTCTATTATGTTGGTGCGGCTTCGGAACTTTTAAATATCTCGATATATCTCGAAAACTACGCTTCTGATCAAAAAATATCATAGAACATAAATTGTAGGAAACATAATTCTCTACAAAAAAGGTCTCTTAACATTTTGCCATAGCTCGCTTCGTTTCCGAGATATTTGCAGATATATCTCAAGGGAAGGGGCCTGACGGACATATTTCGAGATATTTCTTCTTCTTGTTGTTCTTCTTCTGCACAGCTAAGCTGGAAGTGGCATTTACAGCTCGCAATAGTGCAGAGTTATCTCAAAGAAAGGGGCTACGGTGTTTCTGTATCTCTATTATGTTGGTGCGGCTTCGGAACTTTTAAATATCTCGATATATCTCGAAAACTACGCTTCTGATCAAAAAATATCATAGAACGTAAATTGTAGGAAACAGAATTCTCTACAAAAAAGGTCTCTTAACATTTTGCCATAGCTCGCTTCGTTTCCGAGATATTTGCAGATATATCTCAAGGGAAGGGGCCTGACGGACATATTTCGAGATATTTCTTCTTCTTGTTGTTCTTCTTCTGCACAGCTAAGCTGGAAGTGGCATTTGCGGCTCGCACTAGTGCAGAGTTATCTCAAAGAAAGGCGCCACGGTGTTTCTGTATCTCTATTATGTTGGTGCGGCTTCGGAACTTTTAAATATCTCGATATATCTCGAAAACTACGCTTCTGATCAAAAAATATCATAGAACATAAATTGTAGGAAACATAATTCTCTACAAAAAACGTCTCTTAACATTTTGCCATAGCTCGCTTCGTTTCCGAGATATTTGCAGATTCAGCTCAAAGGAACTGGCCTGACGGACATATTTCGAGATATTTCTTCTTCTTGTTGTTCTTCCTCTGCACAGCTAAGCTGGAAGTGGCATTTGCAGCTCGCACTAGTGCAGAGTTATCTCAAAGAAAGGGGCCACGGTGTTTCTGTATCTCTTTTATGTTGGTGCGGCTTCGGAACTTTTAAATATCTTGATATATCTCGAGAACTACGCATCTGATCAAAAAATATCATAGAACATAAAAAGTAGGAAACTTAATTCTCTACAAAAAAGGTCTCTTAACATTTTGCCATAGCTCTCTTCGTTTCCGAGATATTTGCAGATTTATCTCAAGGGAAGGGGCCTGACGGACATATTTCGAGATATTTCTTCTTCTTGTTGTTCTTCTTCTGCACAGCTAAGCTGGAAGTGGCATTTGCAGCTCGCAATAGTGCAGAGTTATCTCAAAGAAAGGGGCCACGGTGTTTCTGTATCTCTATTATGTTGGTGCGGCTTCGGAACTTTTAAATATCTCGATATATCTCGAAAACTACGCTTCTGATCAAAAAATATCATAGAACGTAAATTGTAGGAAACATAATTCTCTACAAAAAAGGTCTCTTAACATTTTCCCATAGCTGGCATCGTTTCCGAGATATTTGCAGGTTTATCTCAAGGGAAGGGGCCTGACGGACATATTCCGAGATATTTCCTCTTCTTGTTGTTCCTCTTCTGCACAGCTAAGCTGGAAGTGGCATTTGCAGCTCGCAATAGTGCAGAGTTATCTCAAAGAAAGAGGCCACGGTGTTTCTGTACCTCTATTATGTTGGTGCAGCTTCGGTACTTTTAAATATCTTGATATATCTCGAGAACTACGCATCTGATCAAAAAATATCATAGAACATAAAAAGTAGGAAACCTAATTTTCTACAAAAAAGGTCTCTTAACATTTTGCCGTAGCTCGCTTCGTTTCCGAGATATTTGCAGATTTATCTCAAGGGAAGGGGCCTGACGGACATATTTCGAAATATTTCTTATTCTTGTTGTTCTTCTTCTGCACAGCTAAGCTGGAAGTGGCATTTCCAGCTCGCAATATGCAGAGTTATCTCAAAGAAAGGGGCCACGGTGTTTCTGTATCTCTATTATGTTGGTGCGGCTTCGGAACTTTTAAATATCTTGATATATCTCGAGAACTACGCATCTGATCAAATAATATCACAGAACATAAAAAGTAGGAAACTTAATTCTCTACAAATAAGGTCTCTTAACATTTTGCCATAGCTCGCTTCGTTTCCGAGATATTTGCAGATTTATCTCAAGGGAAGGGTCATGACGGACATATTTCGAGATATTTCTTCTTCTTGTTGTTTTCTTCTGCACAGCTAAACTGGAAGTGGCATTTCCAGCTCGCAATAGTGCAGAGTTATCTGAAAGAAAGGGGCCACGGTGTTTCTGTATCCCTGTTATGTTGGTGCGGCTTGGGAACTTTTAAATATCTCGATATATCTCGAAAACTACGCTTCTGATCAAAAAATATCATAGAACATAAATTGTAGGAAACATAATTCTCTACAAAAAACGTCTCTTAACATTTTGCCATAGCTCGCTTCGTTTCCGAGATATTTGCAGATTCAGCTCAAAGGAACTGGCCTGACGGACATATTTCGAGATATTTCTTCTTCTTGTTGTTCTTCCTCTGCACAGCTAAGCTGGAAGTGGCATTTGCAGCTCGCAATACTGCAGAGTTATCTCAAAGAAAGGGGCCACGGTGTTTCTGTATCTCTATTATGTTGGTGCGGCTTCGGAACTTTTAAATATCTTGATATATCTCGAGAACTACGCATCTGATCAAATAATATCATAGAACATAAATTGTAGGAAACATAATTCTCTACAAAAAAGGTCTCTTAAGATTTTGCCATAGCTCGTTTCGTTTCCGAGATATTTGCAGATATATCTCAAGGGAAGGGGCCTGACGGACATATTTCGAGATATTTCTTCTTCTTGTTGTTCTTCTTCTGCACAGCTAAGCTGGAAGTGGCATTTGCAGCTCGCAATAGTGCAGAGTTATCTCAAAGAAAGGGGCCACGGTGTTTCTGTATCTCTATTATGTTGGTGCGGCTTCGGAACTTTTAAATATCTTGATATATCTCGAGAACTACGCATCTGATCAAAAAATATCATAGAAAATAAAAAGTAGGACACTTAATTCTCTACAAAAAAGGTCTCTTAACATTTTGCCATAGCTCGCTTCGTTTCCGAGATATTTGCAGATTTATCTCAAGGGAAGGGGCCTGACGGACATATTTCGAGATATTTCTTCTTCTTGTTGTTCTTCTTCTGCACAGCTAAGCTGGAAGTGGCATTTGCAGGTCGCAATAGTGCAGAGTTATCTCAAAGAAAGAGCCCACGGTGTTCTGTATCTCTATTATGTTGGTGCGGCTTCGGAACTTTTAAATATCTCGATATATCTCGAAAACTACGCTTCTGATCAAAAAATATCATAGAACATAAAAAGTAGGAAACTTATTTCTCTACAAAAAAGGTCTCTTAACATTTTGCCATAGCTTGCTTCGTTTTCGAGATATTTGCAGATTTATCTCAAGGGAAGGGGACTGACGGACATATTTCGAGATATTTCTTCTTCTTGTTGTTCTTCTTCTGCACAGCTAAACTGGAAGTGGCATTTCCAGCTCGCAATAGTGCAGAGTTATCTGAAAGAAAGGGGCCACGGTGTTTCTGTATCTCTATTATGTTGGTGCGGCTTCGGAACTTTTAAATATCTTGATATATCTCGAGAACTACGCTTCTGATCAAAAAATATCATAGAACATAAATTGTAGGAAACATAATTCTCTACAAAAAAGGTCTCTTAAGATTTTGCCATAGCTCGTTTCGTTTCCGAGATATTTGCAGATATATCTCAAGGGAAGGGGCCTGACGGACATATTTCGAGATATTTCTTCTTCTTGTTGTTCTTCTTCTGCACAGCTAAACTGGAAGTGGCATTTCCAGCTCGCAATAGTGCAGAGTTATCTCAAAGAATGGGGCCACGGTGTTTCTGTATCTCTATTATGTTGGTGCGGCTTCGGAACTTTTAAATATCTTGATATATCTCGAGAACTACGCATCTGATCAAAAAATATCATAGAACATAAAAAGTAGGTAACTTAATACTCTACAAAAAAGATCTCCTAACATTTTGCCATAGCTCGCTTCGTTTCCGAGATATTTGCAGATTTATCTCAAGAGAAGGGGCCTGACGGACATATTTCGAGATATTTCTTCTTCTTGTTGTTCTTCTTCTGCACAGCTAAGCTGGAAGTGGCATTTGCAGCTCGCAATAGTGCAGAGTTATCTCAAAGAAAGGGGCCACGGTGTTTCTGTATCTCTATTATGTTGGTGCGGCTTCGGAACTTTTAAATATCTTGATATATCTCGAGAACTACGCATCTGATCAAAAAATATCATAGAAAATAAAAAGTAGGACACTTAATTCTCTACAAAAAAGGTCTCTTAACATTTTGCCATAGCTCGGTTCGTTTCCGAGATATTTGCAGATTTATCTCAAGGGAAGGGGCCTGACGGACATATTTCGAGATATTTCTTCTTCTTGTTGTTCTTCTTCTGCACAGCTAAGCTGGAAGTGGCATTTGCAGGTCGCAATAGTGCAGAGTTATCTCAAAGAAAGAGCCCACGGTGTTCTGTATCTCTATTATGTTGGTGCGGCTTCGGAACTTTTAAATATCTCGATATATCTCGAAAACTACGCTTCTGATCAAAAAATATCATAGAACATAAAAAGTAGGAAACTTAATTCTCTACAAAAAAGGTCTCTTAACATTTTGCCATAGCTTGCTTCGTTTTCGAGATATTTGCAGATTTATCTCAAGGGAAGGGGACTGACGGACATATTTCGAGATATTTCTTCCTCTTGTTGTTCTTCTTCTGCACAGCTAAGCTGGAAGTGGCATTTGCAGCTCGCAATAGTGCAGAGTTATCTCAAAGAAAGAGGCCACGGTGTTTCTGTACCTCTATTATGTCGGTGCAGCTTCGGAACTTTTAAATATCTTGATATATCTCGAGAACTACGCATCTGATCAAAAAATATCATAGAACATAAAAAGTAGAAAACTTAATTCTCTACAAAAAAGGTCTCTCAACATTTTGCCATAGCTCGCTTCGTTTCCGAGATATATGCAGATTTATCTCAAGGGAAGGGGCCTGACGGACATATTTCGAGATATTTCTTCTTCTTGTTGTTCTTCTTCTGCACAGCTAAACTGGAAGTGGCATTTCCAGCTCGCAATAGTGCAGAGTTATCTGAAAGAAAGGGGCCACGGTGTTTCTGTATCTCTATTATGTTGGTGCGGCTTCGGAACTTTTAAATATCTTGATATATCTCGAGAACTACGCTTCTGATCAAAAAATATCATAGAACATAAATTGTAGGAAACATAATTCTCTACAAAAAAGGTCTCTTAAGATTTTGCCATAGCTCGTTTCGTTTCCGAGATATTTGCAGATATATCTCAAGGGAAGGGGCCTGACGGACATATTTCGAGATATTTCTTCTTCTTGTTGTTCTTCTTCTGCACAGCTAAACTGGAAGTGGCATTTCCAGCTCGCAATAGTGCAGAGTTATCTCAAAGAATGGGGCCACGGTGTTTCTGTATCTCTATTATGTTGGTGCGGCTTCGGAACTTTTAAATATCTTGATATATCTCGAGAACTACGCATCTGATCAAAAAATATCATAGAACATAAAAAGTAGGCAACTTAATACTCTACAAAAAAGATCTCCTAACATTTTGCCATAGCTCGCTTCGTTTCCGAGATATTTGCAGATTTATCTCAAGAGAAGGGGCCTGACGGACATATTTCGAGATATTTCTTCTTCTTGTTGTTCTTCTTCTGCACAGCTAAGCTGGAAGTGGCATTTGCAGCTCGCAATAATGCAGAGTTATCTCAAAGAAAGGGGCCACGGTGTTTCTGTATCTCTATTATGTTGGTGCGGCTTCGGAACTTTTAAATATCTCGATATATCTCGAAAACTACGCTTCTGATCAAAAAATATCATAGAACATAAATTGTAGGAAACATAATTCTCTACAAAAAAGGTCTCTTAACGTTTTGCCATAGCTCGCTTCCTTTCCGAGATATTTGCAGATGTATCTCAAGGGAAGGGTCCTAACGGACATATTTCGAGATATTTCTTCTTCTTGTTGTTCTTCTTCTGCACAGCTAAACTGGAAGTGGCATTTCCAGCTCGCAATAGTGCAGAGTTATCCCGAAGAAAGGGGCCACGGTGTTTCTGAATCTGTATTATGTTGGTGCGGCTTCGGAACTTTTAAATATCTCGATATATCTCGAAAACTGCGCTTCTGATCAAAAAATATCATAGAACATAAATTGTAGGAAACATAATTCTCTACAAAAAAGGTCTCTCAACATTTTGCCATAGCTCGCTTCGTTTCCGAGATATTTGCAGATTTATCTCAAGGGAAGGGTCCTGACGGACATATTTCGGGGTATTTCTTCTTCTTGTTGTTCTTCTTCTGCACAGTTAAACTGGAAGTGGCATTTCCAGCTCGCAATAGTGCAGAGTTATCTCAAAGAAAGGGGCCACTGTGTTTCTGTATCTATTATGTTGGTGCGGCTTCGGAACTTTTAAATATCTTGATATATCTCGAGAACTACGCATCTGATCGAAAAATATCATAGAACATAAAAAGAAGGAAACTTAATTCTCTACAAAAAAGGTCTCTTAACATTTTGCCATAGCTCGCTTCGTTTCCGAGATATTTGCAGATTTATCTCAAGGGAAGGGGCCTGACGGACATATTTCGAGATATTTCTTCTTCTTGTTGTTCTTCTTCTGCACAGCCAAGCTGGAAGTGGCATTTGCAGCTCGCAATAGTGCAGAGTTACCTCAAAGAAAGGGGCCACGGTGTTTCTGTATCTCTATTATGTTGGTGCCGCTTCGGAACTTTTAAATATCTGGATATATCTCGAGAACTACGCATCTGATCAAAAAATATCATAGAACATAAATTGTAGGAAACATAATTCTCTACAAAAAAGGTCTCTTAAGATTTTGCCATAGCTCGTTTGGTTTCCGAGATATTTGCAGATATATCTCAAGGGAAGGGGCCTGACGGACATATTTCGAGATATTTCTTCTTCTTGTTGTTCTTCTTCTGCACAGCTAAGCTGGAAGTGGCATTTGCAGCTCGCAATAGTGCAGAGTTATCTCAAAGAAAGGGGCCACGGTGTTTCTGTATCTCTATTATGTTGGTGCGGCTTCGGAACTTTTAAATATCTTGATATATGTCGAGAACTACGCATCTGATCAAAAAATATCACAGAACATAAAAAGTAGGAAACTTAATTCTCTACCAAAAAGGTCCCTTAACATTTTGCCATAGCTCGCTTCGTTTCCGAGATATTTGCAGATCTATCTCAAGGGAAGGGGCCTGGCGGACATATTTCGAGATATTTCTTCTTCTTGTCGTTCTTCTTCTGCACAGCTAAACTGGAAGTGGCATTTCCAGCTCGCAATAGTGCAGAGTTATCTCAAAGAAAGGGGCCACGGTGTTTCTGTATCTCTATTATGTTGGTGCGGCTTCGGAACTTTTAAATATCTTGATATATCTAGAGAACTACGCATCTGATCAAAAAATATCATAGAAGATAAATAGTAGGAAACTTAATTCTCTACAAAAAAGGTCTCTCAACATTTTGCCATAGCTCGCTTCGTTTCCGAGATATTTGCACATATATCTCAAGGGAAGGGGCCTAACGGACATATTTCGAGATATTTCTTCTTCTTGTTGTTCTTCTTCTGCACAGCTAAGCTGGAAGTGGCATTTGCGGCTCGCACTAGTGCAGAGTTAGCTCAAAGAAAGGGGCCACGGTGTTTCTGTATCTCTATTATGTTGGTGCAGCTTCGGAACTTTTAAATATCTTGATATATCTCGAGAACTACGCATCTGATCAAAAAATATCATGCAACATAAAAAGTAGAAAACTTAATTCTCTACAAAAAAGGTCTCTTAACATTTTGCCATAGCTCGCTTCGTTTCCGAGATATTTGCAGATTTATCTCAAGGGAAGGGGCCTGACGGACATATTTCGAGATATTTCTTCTTCTTGGTGTTCTTTTTCTGCACAGCTAAGCTGCAAGTGGCACTTGCAGCTCGCAATAGTGCAGAGTTATCTCAAAGAAAGAGGCCACAGTGTTTCTGTACCTCTATTATGTTGGTGCAGCTTCGGAACTTTTAAATATCTTGATATATCTCGAGAACTACGCATCTGATCAAAAAATATCATAGAACATAAAAAGTAGAAAACTTAATTCTCTACAAAAAAGGTCTCTCAACATTTTGCCATAGCTCGCTTCGTTTCCGAGATATATGCAGATTTATCTCAAGGGAAGGGGCCTGACGGACATATTTCGAGATATTTCTTCTTCTTGTTGTTCTTCTTCTGCACAGCTAAACTGGAAGTGGCATTTCCAGCTCGCAATAGTGCAGAGTTATCTGAAAGAAAGGGGCCACGGTGTTTCTGTATCTCTATTATGTTGGTGCGGCTTCGGAACTTTTAAATATCTTGATATATCTCGAGAACTACGCTTCTGATCAAAAAATATCATAGAACATAAATTGTAGGAAACATAATTCTCTACAAAAAAGGTCTCTTAAGATTTTGCCATAGCTCGTTTCGTTTCCGAGATATTTGCAGATATATCTGAAGGGAAGGGGCCTGACGGACATATTTCGAGATATTTCTTCTTCTTGTTGTTCTTCTTCTGCACAGCTAAACTGGAAGTGGCATTTCCAGCTCGCAATAGTGCAGAGTTATCTCAAAGAATGGGGCCACGGTGTTTCTGTATCTCTATTATGTTGGTGCGGCTTCGGAACTTTTAAATATTTTGATATATCTCGAGAACTACGCATCTGATCAAAAAATATCATAGAACATAAAAAGTAGGTAACTTAATTCTCTACAAAAAAGGTCTCTTAACATTTTGCCATAGCTCGCTTCGTTTCCGAGATATGTGCAGATTTATCGCAAGGGAAGGGGCCTGACGGACATATTTCGAGATATTTCTTCTTCTTGTTGTTCTTCTTCTGCACAGCTAAACTGGAAGTGGCATTTCCAGCTCGGAATAGTGCAGAGTTATCTGAAAGAAAGGGGCCACGGTGTTTCTGTATCTCTATTATGTTGGTGCGGCTTCGGAACTTTTAAATATCTTGATATATCTCGAGAACTACGCTTCTGATCAAAAAATATCATAGAACATAAATTGTAGGAAACATAATTCTCTACAAAAAAGGTCTCTTAAGATTTTGCCATAGCTCGTTTCGTTTCCGAGATATTTGCAGATATATCTCAAGGGAAGGGGCCTGACGGACATATTTCGAGATATTTCTTCTTCTTGTTGTTCTTCTTCTGCACAGCTAAACTGGAAGTGGCATTTCCAGCTCGCAATAGTGCAGAGTTATCTCAAAGAATGGGGCCACGGTGTTTCTGTATCTCTATTATGTTGGTGCGGCTTCGGAACTTTTAAATATCTTGATATATCTCGAGAACTACGCATCTGATCAAAAAATATCATAGAACGTAAAAAGTAGGAAACTTAATTCTCAACAAATAAAGTCTCTCAACATATTGCCATAGCTCGCTTCGTTTCCGAGATATTTGCAGGTTTATCTCAAGGGAAGGTGCCTAACGGACATATTTCGAGATATTTCTTCTTCTTGTTGTTCTTCTTCTGCACAGCTAAACTGGAAGCGGCATTTCCAGCTCGCAATAGTGCAGAGTTATCTCAAAGAAAGGAGCCACGGTGTTTCTGTATCTCTATTCTGTTGGTGCGGCTTCGGAACTTTCAAATATCTTGATATATCTCGAGAACTACGCATCTGATCAAAAAATATCATAGAACATAAAAAGTAGGAAACTTAATTCTCTACAAAAAAGGTCTCTTAACATTTTGCCATAGCTCGCTTCCTTTTCGAGATATTTGCAGATTTATCTCAAGGGAAGGGGCCTGACGGACATATTTCGAGATATTTCTTCTTCTTGTTGTTCTTCTTCTGCACAGCTAAGCTGGAAGTGGCATTTGCGGCTCGCACTAGTGCAGAGTTATCTCAAAGAAAGGGGCCACGGTGTTTCTGTATCTCTATTATGTTGGTGCGGCTTCGGAACTTTTAAATATCTCGATATATCTCGAAAACTACGCTTCTGAGCAAAAAATATCATAGAACATAAATTGTAGGAAACATAATTCTCTACAAAAAAGGTCTGTTAACATTTTGCCATAGCTCGCTTCGTTTCCGAGATATTTGCAGATATATCTCAAGGGAAGGGGCCTGACGGACATATTTCGAGATATATCTTCTTCTTGTTGTACTTCTTCTGCACAGCTAAGCTGGAAGTGGCATTTACAGCTCGCAATAGTGCAAAGTTATCTCAAAGAAAGGGGCGACGGTGTTTCTGTATCTCTATTATGTTGGTGCGGCTTCGGAACTTTTAAATATCCTGATATATCTCGAGAACTACGCATCTGATCAAAAAATATCATACAACATAAAAAGTAGGAAACTTAATTCTCTACAAAAAAGGTCTCTTAACATTTTGCCATAGCTCGCTTCGTTTCCGAGATATTTGCAGGTTTATCTCAAGGGAAGGGGCCTAACGGACATATTTCGAGATATTTCGTCTTCTTGTTGTTCTTCTTCTGCACAGCTAAACTGGAAGTGGCATTTCCAGCTCGCAATAGTGCAGAGTTATCTCAAAGAAAGGAGCCACGGTGTTTCTGTATCTCTATTCTGTTGGTGCGGCTTCGGAACTTTTAAATATCTTGATATATCTCGAGAACTACGCATCTGATCAAAAAATATCATAGAACATAATAAGTAGGAAACTTAATTCTCTACCAAAAAGGTCCCTTAACATTTTGCCATAGCTCGCTTCGTTTCCGAGATATTTGCAGATCTATCTCAAGGGAAGGGGCCTGGCGGACATATTTCGAGATATTTCTTCTTCTTGTCGTTCTTCTTCTGCACAGCTAAACTGGAAGTGGCATTTCCAGCTCGCAATAGTGCAGAGTTATCTCAAAGAAAGGGGCCACGGTGTTTCTGTATCTCTATTATGTTGGTGCGGCTTCGGAACTTTTAAATATCTTGATATATCTAGAGAACTACGCATCTGATCAAAAAATATCATAGAAGATAAATAGTAGGAAACTTAATTCTCTACAAAAAAGGTCTCTCAACATTTTGCCATAGCTCGCTTCGTTTCCGAGATATTTGCACATATATCTCAAGGGAAGGGGCCTAACGGACATATTTCGAGATATTTCTTCTTCTTGTTGTTCTTCTTCTGCACAGCTAAGCTGGAAGTGGCATTTGCGGCTCGCACTAGTGCAGAGTTAGCTCAAAGAAAGGGGCCACGGTGTTTCTGTATCTCTATTATGTTGGTGCAGCTTCGGAACTTTTAAATATCTTGATATATCTCGAGAACTACGCATCTGATCAAAAAATATCATGCAACATAAAAAGTAGAAAACTTAATTCTCTACAAAAAAGGTCTCTTAACATTTTGCCATAGCTCGCTTCGTTTCCGAGATATTTGCAGATTTATCTCAAGGGAAGGGGCCTGACGGACATATTTCGAGATATTTCTTCTTCTTGGTGTTCTTTTTCTGCACAGCTAAGCTGCAAGTGGCACTTGCAGCTCGCAATAGTGCAGAGTTATCTCAAAGAAAGAGGCCACAGTGTTTCTGTACCTCTATTATGTTGGTGCAGCTTCGGAACTTTTAAATATCTTGATATATCTCGAGAACTACGCATCTGATCAAAAAATATCATAGAACATAAAAAGTAGAAAACTTAATTCTCTACAAAAAAGGTCTCTCAACATTTTGCCATAGCTCGCTTCGTTTCCGAGATATATGCAGATTTATCTCAAGGGAAGGGGCCTGACGGACATATTTCGAGATATTTCTTCTTCTTGTTGTTCTTCTTCTGCACAGCTAAACTGGAAGTGGCATTTCCAGCTCGCAATAGTGCAGAGTTATCTGAAAGAAAGGGGCCACGGTGTTTCTGTATCTCTATTATGTTGGTGCGGCTTCGGAACTTTTAAATATCTTGATATATCTCGAGAACTACGCTTCTGATCAAAAAATATCATAGAACATAAATTGTAGGAAACATAATTCTCTACAAAAAAGGTCTCTTAAGATTTTGCCATAGCTCGTTTCGTTTCCGAGATATTTGCAGATATATCTGAAGGGAAGGGGCCTGACGGACATATTTCGAGATATTTCTTCTTCTTGTTGTTCTTCTTCTGCACAGCTAAACTGGAAGTGGCATTTCCAGCTCGCAATAGTGCAGAGTTATCTCAAAGAATGGGGCCACGGTGTTTCTGTATCTCTATTATGTTGGTGCGGCTTCGGAACTTTTAAATATTTTGATATATCTCGAGAACTACGCATCTGATCAAAAAATATCATAGAACATAAAAAGTAGGTAACTTAATTCTCTACAAAAAAGGTCTCTTAACATTTTGCCATAGCTCGCTTCGTTTCCGAGATATGTGCAGATTTATCGCAAGGGAAGGGGCCTGACGGACATATTTCGAGATATTTCTTCTTCTTGTTGTTCTTCTTCTGCACAGCTAAACTGGAAGTGGCATTTCCAGCTCGGAATAGTGCAGAGTTATCTGAAAGAAAGGGGCCACGGTGTTTCTGTATCTCTATTATGTTGGTGCGGCTTCGGAACTTTTAAATATCTTGATATATCTCGAGAACTACGCTTCTGATCAAAAAATATCATAGAACATAAATTGTAGGAAACATAATTCTCTACAAAAAAGGTCTCTTAAGATTTTGCCATAGCTCGTTTCGTTTCCGAGATATATGCAGATATATCTCAAGGGAAGGGGCCTGACGGACATATTTCGAGATATTTCTTCTTCTTGTTGTTCTTCTTCTGCACAGCTAAACTGGAAGTGGCATTTCCAGCTCGCAATAGTGCAGAGTTATCTCAAAGAATGGGGCCACGGTGTTTCTGTATCTCTATTATGTTGGTGCGGCTTCGGAACTTTTAAATATCTTGATATATCTCGAGAACTACGCATCTGATCAAAAAATATCATAGAACGTAAAAAGTAGGAAACTTAATTCTCTACAAAAAAGGTCTCTTAACATTTTGCCATAGCTCGCTTCGTTTCCGAGATATTTGCAGATTTATCTCAAGGGAAGGGGCCTGACGGACATATTTCGAGATATTTCTTCTTCTTGTTGTTCTTCTTCTGCACAGCTAAGCTGGAAGTGGCATTTGCAGCTCGCGATAGTGCAGAGTTATCTCAAAGAAAGGGGCCACGGTGTTTCTGTATCTCTATTATGTTTGTGCGGCTTCGGAACTTTTAAGTATCTCAATATATCTCGAAAACTACGCGTCTGATCAAAAAATATCATAGAAGGTAAATTGTAGGAAACATAATTCTCTACAAAAAAGGTCTCTTAACATTTTGCCATAGCTCGCTTCGTTTCCGAGATATTTGCAGATTTATCTCAAGGGAAGGGGCCTGACGGACATATTTCTAGATATTTCTTCTTCTTGTTGTTCTTCTTCTGCACAGCTAAGCTGGAAGTGGCATTTGCGGCTCGCACTAGTGCAGAGTTATCTCAAAGAAAGGGGCCACGGTGTTTCTGTATCTCTATTATGTTGGTGCGGCTTCGGAACTTTTAAATATCTCGATATATCTCGAAAACTACGCTTCTGATCAAAAAATATCATAGAACATAAATTGTAGGAAACATAATTCTCTACAAAAAAGGTCTCTTAGCATTTTGCCATAGCTCGCTTCGTTTCCGAGATATTTGCAGATTTATCTCAAGGGAAGGGGCCTGACGGACATATTTCGAGATATTTCTTCTTCTTGTTGTTCTTCTTCTGCACAGCTAAGCTGGAAGTGGCATTTGCGGCTCGCACTAGTGCAGCGTTATCTCAAAGAAGGGGGCCACGGTGTTTCTGTATCTCTATTATGTTGGTGCGGCTTCGGAACTTTTAAATATCTTGATATATCTCGAGAACTACGCATCTGATCAAAAAATATCATAGAACATAAAAAGTAGGAAACTTAATTCTCTACAAAAAAGGTCTCTTAACATTTTGCCATAGCTCGCTTCGTTTCCGAGATATTTGCAGATTTATCTCAAGGGAAGGGGCCTGACGGACATATTTCGAGATATTTCTTCTTCTTGTTGTTCTTCTTCTGCACAGCTAAGCTGGAAGTGGCATTTGCGGCTCGCACTAGTGCACAGTTATCTCAAAGAAAGGGGCCACGGTGTTTCTGTATCTGTATTATGTTGGTGCGGCTTCGGAACTTTTAAGTATCTCGATATATCTCGAAAACTACGCTTGTGATCAAAAAATATCATAGGACATAAATTGTAGGAAACATAATTCTCTACAAAAAAGGTCTGTTAACATTTTGCCATAGCTCGCTTCGTTTCCGAGATATTTGCAGATTTATCTCAAGGGAAGGGGCCTGACGGACATATTTCGAGATATTTCTTCTTCTTGTTGTTCTTCTTCTGCACAGCTAAGCTGGAAGTGGCATTTGCGGCTCGCACTAGTGCAGAGTTATCTCAAAGAAAGGGGCCACGGTGTTTCTGTATCTCTATTATGTTGGTGCGGCTTTGGAACTTTTAAATATCTTGATATATCTCGAGAACTACGCATCTGATCAAAAAATATTATGGAACATAAAAAGTAGGAAACTTAATTCTCAACAAATAAAGTCTCTCAACATATTGCCATAGCTCGCTTCGTTTCCGAGATATTTGCAGGTTTATCTCAAGGGAAGGTGCCTAACGGACATATTTCGAGATATTTCTTCTTCTTGTTGTTCTTCTTCTGCACAGCTAAACTGGAAGCGGCATTTCCAGCTCGCAATAGTGCAGAGTTATCTCAAAGAAAGGAGCCACGGTGTTTCTGTATCTCTATTCTGTTGGTGCGGCTTCGGAACTTTCAAATATCTTGATATATCTCGAGAACTACGCATCTGATCAAAAAATATCATAGAACATAAAAAGTAGGAAACTTAATTCTCTACAAAAAACGTCTCTTAACATTTTGCCATAGCTCGCTTCCTTTCCGAGATATTTGCAGATTTATCTCAAGGGAAGGGGCCTGACGGACATATTTCGAGATATTTCTTCTTCTTGTTGTTCTTCTTCTGCACAGCTAAGCTGGAAGTGGCATTTGCGGCTCGCACTAGTGCAGAGTTATCTCAAAGAAAGGGGCCACGGTGTTTCTGTATCTCTATTATGTTGGTGCGGCTTCGGAACTTTTAAATATCTCGATATATCTCGAAAACTACGCTTCTGAGCAAAAAATATCATAGAACATAAATTGTAGGAAACATAATTCTCTACAAAAAAGGTCTGTTAACATTTTGCCATAGCTCGCTTCGTTTCCGAGATATTTGCAGATATATCTCAAGGGAAGGGGCCTGACGGACATATTTCGAGATATATCTTCTTCTTGTTGTACTTCTTCTGCACAGCTAAGCTGGAAGTGGCATTTACAGCTCGCAATAGTGCAAAGTTATCTCAAAGAAAGGGGCGACGGTGTTTCTGTATCTCTATTATGTTGGTGCGGCTTCGGAACTTTTAAATATCCTGATATATCTCGAGAACTACGCATCTGATCAAAAAATATCATACAACATAAAAAGTAGGAAACTTAATTCTCTACAAAAAAGGTCTCTTAACATTTTGCCATAGCTCGCTTCGTTTCCGAGATATTTGCAGGTTTATCTCAAGGGAAGGGGCCTAACGGACATATTTCGAGATATTTCGTCTTCTTGTTGTTCTTCTTCTGCACAGCTAAACTGGAAGTGGCATTTCCAGCTCGCAATAGTGCAGAGTTATCTCAAAGAAAGGAGCCACGGTGTTTCTGTATCTCTATTCTGTTGGTGCGGCTTCGGAACTTTTAAATATCTTGATATATCTCGAGAACTACGCATCTGATCAAAAAATATCATAGAACATAATAAGTAGGAAACTTAATTCTCTACAAAAAAGGTCTCTTAACATTTTGCCATAGCTCGCTTCGTTTCCGAGATATTTGCAGATTTATCTCAAGGGAAGGGGCCTGACGGACATATTTCGAGATATTTCTTCTTCTTGTTGTTCTTCTTCTGCACAGCTAAGCTGGAAGTGGCATTTGCGGCTCGCACTAGTGCAGCGTTATCTCAAAGAAAGGGGCCACGGTGTTTCTGTATCTCTATTATGTTGGTGCGGCTTCGGAACTTTTAAATATCTTGATATATCTCGAGAACTACGCATCTGATCAAAAAATATCATAGAACATAAAAAGTAGGAAACTTAATTCTCTACAGAAAAGGTCTCTTAACATTTTGCCATAGCTCGCTTCGTTTCCGAGATATTTGCAGATATATCTCAAGGGAAGGGGCCTGACGGACATATTTCGAGATATTTCTTCTTCTTGTTGTTCTTCTTCTGCACAGCTAAGCTGGAAGTGGCATTTGCAGCTCGCAATAGTGCAGAGTTATCTCAAAGAAAGGAGCCACGGTGTTTCTGTATCTCTATTCTGTTGGTGCGGCTTCGGAACTTTTAAATATCTTGATATATCTCGAGAACTACGCATCTGATCAAAAAATATCATAGAACATAATAAGTAGGAAACTTAATTCTCTACAAAAAAGGTCTCTTAACATTTTGCCATAGCTCGCTTCGTTTCCGAGATATTTGCAGATTTATCTCAAGGGAAGGGGCCTGACGGACATATTTCGAGATATTTCTTCTTCTTGTTGTTCTTCTTCTGCACAGCTAAGCTGGAAGTGGCATTTGCGGCTCGCACTAGTGCAGCGTTATCTCAAAGAAAGGGGCCACGGTGTTTCTGTATCTCTATTATGTTGGTGCGGCTTCGGAACTTTTAAATATCTTGATATATCTCGAGAACTACGCATCTGATCAAAAAATATCATAGAACATAAAAAGTAGGAAACTTAATTCTCTACAGAAAAGGTCTCTTAACATTTTGCCATAGCTCGCTTCGTTTCCGAGATATTTGCAGATATATCTCAAGGGAAGGGGCCTGACGGACATATTTCGAGATATTTCTTCTTCTTGTTGTTCTTCTTCTGCACAGCTAAGCTGGAAGTGGCATTTGCAGCTCGCAATAGTGCAGAGTTATCTCAAAGAAAGGGGCCACGGTGTTTCTGTATCTCTATTATGTTGGTGCGGCTTCGGAACTTTTAAATATCTTGATATATCTCGAGAACTACGCATCTGATCAAAAAATATCATAGAACATAAAAAGTAGGAAACTTAATTCTCTACAAAAAAGGTCTCTTAACATTTTGCCATAGCTCGCTTCGTTTCCGAGATATTTGCAGATTTATCTCAAGGGAAGGGGCATGACTGACATATTTCGAGATATTTCTTCTTCTTGTTGCTCTTCTTCTGCACAGCTAAGCTGGAAGTGGCATTTGCGGCTCGCACTAGTGCAGAGTTATCTCAAAGAAAGGGGCCACGGTGTTTCTGTATCTCTATTATGTTGGTGCGGCTTCGGAACTTTTAAATATCCTGATATATCTCGAGAACTACGCATCTGATCAAAAAATATCATAGAACATAAAAAGTAGGAAACTTAATTCTCTACAGAAAAGGTCTCTTAACATTTTGCCATAGCTCGCTTCGTTTCCGAGATATTTGCAGATATATCTCAAGGGAAGGGGCCTGACGGACATATTTCGAGATATTTCTTCTTCTTGTTGTTCTTCTTCTGCACAGCTAAGCTGGAAGTGGCATTTGCAGCTCGCAATAGTGCAGAGTTATCTCAAAGAAAGGGGCCACGGTGTTTCTGTATCTCTATTATGTTGGTGCGGCTTCGGAACTTTTAAATATCTTGATATATCTCGAGAACTACGCATCTGATCAAAAAATATCATAGAACATAAAAAGTAGGAAACTTAATTCTCTACAAAAAAGGTCTCTTAACATTTTGCCATAGCTCGCTTCGTTTCCGAGATATTTGCAGATTTATCTCAAGGGAAGGGGCATGACTGACATATTTCGAGATATTTCTTCTTCTTGTTGCTCTTCTTCTGCACAGCTAAGCTGGAAGTGGCATTTGCGGCTCGCACTAGTGCAGAGTTATCTCAAAGAAAGGGGCCACGGTGTTTCTGTATCTCTATTATGTTGGTGCGGCTTCGGAACTTTTAAATATCCTGATATATCTCGAGAACTACGCATCTGATCAAAAAATATCATACAACATAAAAAGTAGGAAACTTAATTCTCTACAAAAAAGGTCTCTTAACATTTTGCCATAGCTCGCTTCGTTTCCGAGATATTTGCAGATTTATCTCAAGGGAAGGGGCCTGACGGACATATTTCGAGATATTTCTTCTTCTTGTTGTTCTTCTTCTGCACAGCTAAGCTGGAAGTGGCATTTGCGGCTCGCACTAGTGCAGCGTTATCTCAAAGAAGGGGGCCACGGTGTTTCTGTATCTCTATTATGTTGGTGCGGCTTCGGAACTTTTAAATATCTTGATATATCTCGAGAACTACGCATCTGATCAAAAAATATCATAGAACATAAAAAGTAGGAAACTTAATTCTCTACAAAAAAGGTCTCTTAACATTTTGCCATAGCTCGCTTCGTTTCCGAGATATTTGCAGATTTATCTCAAGGGAAGGGGCCTGACGGACATATTTCGAGATATTTCTTCTTCTTGTTGTTCTTCTTCTGCACAGCTAAGCTGGAAGTGGCATTTGCGGCTCGCACTAGTGCACAGTTATCTCAAAGAAAGGGGCCACGGTGTTTCTGTATCTGTATTATGTTGGTGCGGCTTCGGAACTTTTAAGTATCTCGATATATCTCGAAAACTACGCTTGTGATCAAAAAATATCATAGGACATAAATTGTAGGAAACATAATTCTCTACAAAAAAGGTCTGTTAACATTTTGCCATAGCTCGCTTCGTTTCCGAGATATTTGCAGATTTATCTCAAGGGAAGGGGCCTGACGGACATATTTCGAGATATTTCTTCTTCTTGTTGTTCTTCTTCTGCACAGCTAAGCTGGAAGTGGCATTTGCGGCTCGCACTAGTGCAGAGTTATCTCAAAGAAAGGGGCCACGGTGTTTCTGTATCTCTATTATGTTGGTGCGGCTTCGGAACTTTTAAATATCTTGATATATCTCGAGAACTACGCATCTGATCAAAAAATATTATGGAACATAAAAAGTAGGAAACTTAATTCTCAACAAATAAAGTCTCTCAACATATTGCCATAGCTCGCTTCGTTTCCGAGATATTTGCAGGTTTATCTCAAGGGAAGGTGCCTAACGGACATATTTCGAGATATTTCTTCTTCTTGTTGTTCTTCTTCTGCACAGCTAAACTGGAAGCGGCATTTCCAGCTCGCAATAGTGCAGAGTTATCTCAAAGAAAGGAGCCACGGTGTTTCTGTATCTCTATTCTGTTGGTGCAGCTTCGGAACTTTCAAATATCTTGATATATCTCGAGAACTACGCATCTGATCAAAAAATATCATAGAACATAAAAAGTAGGAAACTTAATTCTCTACAAAAAAGGTCTCTTAACATTTTGCCATAGCTCGCTTCCTTTCCGAGATATTTGCAGATTTATCTCAAGGGAAGGGGCCTGACGGACATATTTCGAGATATTTCTTCTTCTTGTTGTTCTTCTTCTGCACAGCTAAGCTGGAAGTGGCATTTGCGGCTCGCACTAGTGCAGAGTTATCTCAAAGAAAGGGGCCACGGTGTTTCTGTATCTCTATTATGTTGGTGCGGCTTCGGAACTTTTAAATATCTCGATATATCTCGAAAACTACGCTTCTGAGCAAAAAATATCATAGAACATAAATTGTAGGAAACATAATTCTCTACAAAAAAGGTCTGTTAACATTTTGCCATAGCTCGCTTCGTTTCCGAGATATTTGCAGATATATCTCAAGGGAAGGGGCCTGACGGACATATTTCGAGATATATCTTCTTCTTGTTGTACTTCTTCTGCACAGCTAAGCTGGAAGTGGCATTTACAGCTCGCAATAGTGCAAAGTTATCTCAAAGAAAGGGGCGACGGTGTTTCTGTATCTCTATTATGTTGGTGCGGCTTCGGAACTTTTAAATATCCTGATATATCTCGAGAACTACGCATCTGATCAAAAAATATCATACAACATAAAAAGTAGGAAACTTAATTCTCTACAAAAAAGGTCTCTTAACATTTTGCCATAGCTCGCTTCGTTTCCGAGATATTTGCAGGTTTATCTCAAGGGAAGGGGCCTAACGGACATATTTCGAGATATTTCGTCTTCTTGTTGTTCTTCTTCTGCACAGCTAAACTGGAAGTGGCATTTCCAGCTCGCAATAGTGCAGAGTTATCTCAAAGAAAGGAGCCACGGTGTTTCTGTATCTCTATTCTGTTGGTGCGGCTTCGGAACTTTTAAATATCTTGATATATCTCGAGAACTACGCATCTGATCAAAAAATATCATAGAACATAATAAGTAGGAAACTTAATTCTCTACAAAAAAGGTCTCTTAACATTTTGCCATAGCTCGCTTCGTTTCCGAGATATTTGCAGATTTATCTCAAGGGAAGGGGCCTGACGGACATATTTCGAGATATTTCTTCTTCTTGTTGTTCTTCTTCTGCACAGCTAAGCTGGAAGTGGCATTTGCGGCTCGCACTAGTGCAGCGTTATCTCAAAGAAAGGGGCCACGGTGTTTCTGTATCTCTATTATGTTGGTGCGGCTTCGGAACTTTTAAATATCTTGATATATCTCGAGAACTACGCATCTGATCAAAAAATATCATAGAACATAAAAAGTAGGAAACTTAATTCTCTACAGAAAAGGTCTCTTAACATTTTGCCATAGCTCGCTTCGTTTCCGAGATATTTGCAGATATATCTCAAGGGAAGGGGCCTGACGGACATATTTCGAGATATTTCTTCTTCTTGTTGTTCTTCTTCTGCACAGCTAAGCTGGAAGTGGCATTTGCAGCTCGCAATAGTGCAGAGTTATCTCAAAGAAAGGAGCCACGGTGTTTCTGTATCTCTATTCTGTTGGTGCGGCTTCGGAACTTTTAAATATCTTGATATATCTCGAGAACTACGCATCTGATCAAAAAATATCATAGAACATAATAAGTAGGAAACTTAATTCTCTACAAAAAAGGTCTCTTAACATTTTGCCATAGCTCGCTTCGTTTCCGAGATATTTGCAGATTTATCTCAAGGGAAGGGGCCTGACGGACATATTTCGAGATATTTCTTCTTCTTGTTGTTCTTCTTCTGCACAGCTAAGCTGGAAGTGGCATTTGCGGCTCGCACTAGTGCAGCGTTATCTCAAAGAAAGGGGCCACGGTGTTTCTGTATCTCTATTATGTTGGTGCGGCTTCGGAACTTTTAAATATCTTGATATATCTCGAGAACTACGCATCTGATCAAAAAATATCATAGAACATAAAAAGTAGGAAACTTAATTCTCTACAGAAAAGGTCTCTTAACATTTTGCCATAGCTCGCTTCGTTTCCGAGATATTTGCAGATATATCTCAAGGGAAGGGGCCTGACGGACATATTTCGAGATATTTCTTCTTCTTGTTGTTCTTCTTCTGCACAGCTAAGCTGGAAGTGGCATTTGCAGCTCGCAATAGTGCAGAGTTATCTCAAAGAAAGGGGCCACGGTGTTTCTGTATCTCTATTATGTTGGTGCGGCTTCGGAACTTTTAAATATCTTGATATATCTCGAGAACTACGCATCTGATCAAAAAATATCATAGAACATAAAAAGTAGGAAACTTAATTCTCTACAAAAAAGGTCTCTTAACATTTTGCCATAGCTCGCTTCGTTTCCGAGATATTTGCAGATTTATCTCAAGGGAAGGGGCATGACTGACATATTTCGAGATATTTCTTCTTCTTGTTGCTCTTCTTCTGCACAGCTAAGCTGGAAGTGGCATTTGCGGCTCGCACTAGTGCAGAGTTATCTCAAAGAAAGGGGCCACGGTGTTTCTGTATCTCTATTATGTTGGTGCGGCTTCGGAACTTTTAAATATCCTGATATATCTCGAGAACTACGCATCTGATCAAAAAATATCATACAACATAAAAAGTAGGAAACTTAATTCTCTACAAAAAAGGTCTCTTAACATTTTGCCATAGCTCGCTTCGTTTCCGAGATATTTGCAGGTTTATCTCAAGGGAAGGGGCCTAACGGACATATTTCGAGATATTTCGTCTTCTTGTTGTTCTTCTTCTGCACAGCTAAACTGGAAGTGGCATTTCCAGCTCGCAATAGTGCAGAGTTATCTCAAAGAAAGGAGCCACGGTGTTTCTGTATCTCTATTCTGTTGGTGCGGCTTCGGAACTTTTAAATATCTTGATATATCTCGAGAACTACGCATCTGATCAAAAAATATCATAGAACATAATAAGTAGGAAACTTAATTCTCTACAAAAAAGGTCTCTTAACATTTTGCCATAGCTCGCTTCGTTTCCGAGATATTTGCAGATTTATCTCAAGGGAAGGGGCCTGACGGACATATTTCGAGATATTTCTTCTTCTTGTTGTTCTTCTTCTGCACAGCTAAGCTGGAAGTGGCATTTGCGGCTCGCACTAGTGCAGCGTTATCTCAAAGAAAGGGGCCACGGTGTTTCTGTATCTCTATTATGTTGGTGCGGCTTCGGAACTTTTAAATATCTTGATATATCTCGAGAACTACGCATCTGATCAAAAAATATCATAGAACATAAAAAGTAGGAAACTTAATTCTCTACAAAAAAGGTCTCTTAACATTTTGCCATAGCTCGCTTCGTTTCCGAGATATTTGCAGGTTTATCTCAAGGGAAGGGGCCTAACGGACATATTTCGAGATATTTCTTCTTCTTGTTGTTCTTCTTCTGCACAGCTAAACTGGAAGTGGCATTTCCAGCTCGCAATAGTGCAGAGTTATCTCAAAGAAAGGAGCCACGGTGTTTCTGTATCTCTATTCTGTTGGTGCGGCTTCGGAACTTTTAAATATCTTGATATATCTCGAGAACTACGCATCTGATCAAAAAATATCATAGAACATAATAAGTAGGAAACTTAATTCTCTACAAAAAAGGTCTCTTAACATTTTGCCATAGCTCGCTTCGTTTCCGAGATATTTGCAGATTTATCTCAAGGGAAGGGGCCTGACGGACATATTTCGAGATATTTCTTCTTCTTGTGGTTCTCCTTCTGCACAGCTAAGCTGGAAGTGGCATTTGCGGCTCGCACTAGTGCAGCGTTATCTCAAAGAAAGGGGCCACGGTGTTTCTGTATCTCTATCATGTTGGTGCGGCTTCGGAACTTTTAAATATCTCGATATATCTCGAAAACTACGCTTCTGATCAAAAAATATCATAGAATATAAATTGTAGGAAACATAATTCTCTACAAAAAAGGTCTCTTAACATTTTGCCATAGCTCGCTTCGTTTCCGAGATATTTGCAGATATATCTCAAGGGAAGGGGCCTGACGGACATATTTCGAGATATTTCTTCTTCTTGTTGCTCTTCTTCTGCACAGCTAAGCTGGAAGTGGCATTTGCGGCTCGCACTAGTGCAGAGTTATCTCAAAGAAAGGGGCCACGGTGTTTCTGTATCTCTATTATGTTGGTGCGGCTTCGGAACTTTTAAATATCTTGATATATCTCGAGAACTACGCATCTGATCAAAAAATATCATACAACATAAAAAGTAGGAAACTTAATTCTCTACAAAAAAGGTCTCTTAACATTTTGCCATAGCTCGCTTCGTTTCCGAGATATTTGCAGGTTTATCTCAAGGGAAGGGGCCTAACGGACATATTTCGAGATATTTCGTCTTCTTGTTGTTCTTCTTCTGCACAGCTAAACTGGAAGTGGCATTTCCAGCTCGCAATAGTGCAGAGTTATCTCAAAGAAAGGGGCCACGGTGTTTCTGTATCTCTATTATGTTGGTGCGGCTTCGGAACTTTTAAATATCTCGATATATCTCGAAAACTACGCTTCTGATCAAAAAATATCATAGAACATAAATTGTAGGAAACTTAATTCTCTACAAAAAAGGTCTCTTAACATTTTGCCATAGCTCTCTTCGTTTCCGAGATATTTGCAGATTTATCTCAAGGGAAGGGGCCTGACGGACATATTTCGAGATATTTCTTCTTCTTGTTGTTCTTCTTCTGCACAGCTAAGCTGGAAGTGGCATTTGCAGCTCGCAATAGTGCAGAGTTATCTCAAAGAAAGGGGCCACGGTGTTTCTGTATCTCTATTATGTTGGTGCGGCTTCGGAACTTTTAAATATCTTGATATATCTCGAGAACTACGCATCTGATCAAAAAATATCATACAACATAAAAAGTAGGAAACTTAATTCTCTACAAAAAAGGTCTCTTAACATTTTGCCATAGCTCGCTTCGTTTCCGAGATATTTGCAGGTTTATCTCAAGGGAAGGGGCCTAACGGACATATTTCGAGATATTTCGTCTTCTTGTTGTTCTTCTTCTGCACAGCTAAACTGGAAGTGGCATTTCCAGCTCGCAATAGTGCAGAGTTATCTCAAAGAAAGGGGCCACGGTGTTTCTGTATCTCTATTATGTTGGTGCGGCTTCGGAACTTTTAAATATCTCGATATATCTCGAAAACTACGCTTCTGATCAAAAAATATCATAGAACATAAATTGTAGGAAACTTAATTCTCTACAAAAAAGGTCTCTTAACATTTTGCCATAGCTCTCTTCGTTTCCGAGATATTTGCAGATTTATCTCAAGGGAAGGGGCCTGACGGACATATTTCGAGATATTTCTTCTTCTTGTTGTTCTTCTTCTGCACAGCTAAGCTGGAAGTGGCATTTGCAGCTCGCAGTAGTGCAGAGTTATCTCAAAGAAAGGGGCCACGGTGTTTCTGTATCTCTATTATGTTGGTGCGGCTTCGGAACTTTTAAATATCTTGATATATCTCGAGAACTACGCATCTGATCAAAAAATATCATACAACATAAAAAGTAGGAAACTTAATTCTCTACAAAAAAGGTCTCTTAACATTTTGCCATAGCTCGCTTCGTTTCCGAGATATTTGCAGATTTATCTCAAGGGAAGGGGCCTGACGGACATATTTCGAGATATTTCTTCTTCTTGTGGTTCTTCTTCTGCACAGCTAAGCTGGAAGTGGCATTTGCGGCTCGCACTAGTGCAGCGTTATCTCA
Organism: Osmia lignaria lignaria; assembly: GCF_051020975.1. Taxonomy (NCBI): domain Eukaryota; kingdom Metazoa; phylum Arthropoda; class Insecta; order Hymenoptera; family Megachilidae; genus Osmia; species Osmia lignaria. Next base: position 3,792,088 of record NW_027478161.1, read on the forward strand.
AAGAAAGGGGCCACGGTGTTTCTGTATCTCTATTATGTTGGTGCGGCTTCGGAACTTTTAAATATCTTGATATATCTCGAGAACTACGCATCTGATCAAAAAATATCATAGAACATAATAAGTAGGAAACTTAATTCTCTACAAAAAAGGTCTCGTAACATTTTGCCATAGCTCGCTTCGTTTCCGAGATATTTGCAGATTTATCTCAAGGGAAGGGGCCTGACGGACATATTTCGAGATATTTCTTCTTCTTGTTGTTCTTCTTCTGCACAGCTAAGCTGGAAGTGGCATTTGCGGCTCGCACTAGTGCAGCGTTATCTCAAAGAAAGGGGCCACGGTGTTTCTGTATCTCTATTATGTTGGTGCGGCTTCGGAACTTTTAAATATCTTGATATATCTCGAGAACTACACATCTGATCAAAAAATATCATAGAACATAAAAAGTAGGAAACTTAATTCTCTACAGAAAAGGTCTCTTAACATTTTGCCATAGCTCGCTTCGTTTCCGAGATATTTGCAGATATATCTCAAGGGAAGGGGCCTGACCGACATATTTCGAGATATTTCTTCTTCTTGTTGTTCTTCTTCTGCACAGCTAAGCTGGAAGTGGCATTTGCGGCTCGCACTAGTGCAGAGTTATCTCAAAGAAAGGGGCCACGGTGTTTCTGTATCTCTATTATGTTGGTGCGGCTTCGGAACTTTTAAATATCTCGATATATCTCGAGAACTACGCTTCTGATCAAAAAATATCATAGAACATAAATTGTAGGGAACATAATTCTCTACAAAAAAGGTCTCTTAACATTTTGCCATAGCTCGCTTCGTTTCCGAGATATTTGCAGATATATCTCAAGGGAAGGGGCCTGACGGACATATTTCGAGATATTTCTTCTTCTTGTTGTTCTTCTTCTGCACAGCTAAGCTGAAAGTGGCATTTACAGCTCGCAATAGTGCAAAGTTATCTCAAAGAAAGGGGCCACGGTGTTTCTGTATCTCTATTATGTTGGTGCGGCTTCGGAACTTTTAAATATCTCGATATATCTCGAAAACTACGCTTCTGATCAAAAAATATCATAGAACATAAATTGTAGGAAACTTAATTCTCTACAAAAAAGGTCTCTTAACATTTTGCCATAGCTCTCTTCGTTTCCGAGGTATTTGCAGATTTATCTCAAGGGAAGGGGCCTGACGGACATATTTCGAGATATTTCTTCTTCTTGTTGTTCTTCTTCTGCATAGCTAAGCTGGAAGTGGCATTTGCAGCTCGCAATAGTGCAGAGTTATCTCAAAGAAAGGGGCCACGGTGTTTCTGTATCTCTATTATGTTGGTGCGGCTTCGGAACTTTTAAATATCTTGATATATCTCGAGAACTACGCATCTGATCAAAAAATATCATAGAACATAAAAAGTAGGAAACTTAATTCTCTACAAAAAAGGTTGCTTAACATTTTGCCATAGCTCGCTTCGTTTCCGAGATATTTGCAGGTTTATCTCAAGGGAAGGGGCCTAACGGACATATTTCGAGATATTTCTTCTTCTTGTTGTTCTTCTTCTGCACAGCTAAGCTGGAAGTGGCATTTGCGGCTCGCACTAGTGCAGAGTTATCTCAAAGAAAGGGGCCACGGTGTTTCTGTATCTCTATTATGTTGGTGCGGCTTCGGAACTTTTAAATATCTTGATATATCTCGAGAACTACGCATCTGATCAAAAAATATCATAGAACATAAAAAGTAGGAAACTTAATTCTCTACAAAAAAGGTCTCTTAACATTTTGCCATAGCTCGCTTCGTTTCCGAGATATTTGCAGGTTTATCTCAAGGGAAGGGGCCTAACGGACATATTTCGAGATATTTCTTCTTCTTGTTGTTCTTCTTCTGCACAGCTAAACTGGAAGTGGCATTTCCAGCTCGCAATAGTGCAGAGTTATCTCAAAGAAAGGAGCCACGGTGTTTCTGTATCTCTATTCTGTTGGTGCGGCTTCGGAACTTTTAAATATCTTGATATATCTCGAGAACTACGCATCTGATCAAAAAATATCATAGAACATAATAAGTAGGAAACTTAATTCTCTACAAAAAAGGTCTCTTAACATTTTGCCATAGCTCGCTTCGTTTCCGAGATATTTGCAGATTTATCTCAAGGGAAGGGGCCTGACGGACATATTTCGAGATATTTCTTCTTCTTGTGGTTCTTCTTCTGCACAGCTAAGCTGGAAGTGGCATTTGCGGCTCGCACTAGTGCAGCGTTATCTCAAAGAAAGGGGCCACGGTGTTTCTGTATCTCTATTATGTTGGTGCGGCTTCGGAACTTTTAAATATCTTGATATATCTCGAGAACTACGCATCTGATCAAAAAATATCATAGAACATAAAAAGTAGGAAACTTAATTCTCTACAAAAAAGGTCTCTTAACATTTTGCCATAGCTCGCTTCGTTTCCGAGATATTTGCAGATTTATCTCAAGGGAAGGGGCATGACGGACATATTTCGAGATATTTCGTCTTCTTGTTGTTCTTCTTCTGCACAGCTAAACTGGAAGTGGCATTTCCAGCTCGCAATAGTGCAGAGTTATCTCAAAGAAAGGAGCCACGGTGTTTCTGTATCTCTATTCTGTTGGTGCGGCTTCGGAACTTTTAAATATCTTGATATATCTCGAGAACTACGCATCTGATCAAAAAATATCATAGAACATAATAAGTAGGAAACTTAATTCTCTACAAAAAAGGTCTCTTAACATTTTGCCATAGCTCGCTTCGTTTCCGAGATATTTGCAGATTTATCTCAAGGGAAGGGGCCTGACGGACATATTTCGAGATACTTCTTCTTCTTGTGGTTCTTCTTATGCACAGCTAAGCTGGAAGTGGCATTTGCGGCTCGCACTAGTGCAGCGTTATCTCAAAGAAAGGGGCCACGGTGTTTCTGTATCTCTATTATGTTGGTGCGGCTTCGGAACTTTTAAATATCTTGATATATCTCGAGAACTACGCATCTGATCAAAAAATATCATAGAACATAAAAAGTAGGAAACTTAATTCTCTACAAAAAAGGTCTCTTAACATTTTGCCATAGCTCGCTTCGTTTCCGAGATATTTGCAGATTTATCTCAAGGGAAGGGGCATGACGGACATATTTCGAGATATTTCGTCTTCTTGTTGTTCTTCTTCTGCACAGCTAAACTGGAAGTGGCATTTCCAGCTCGCAATAGTGCAGAGTTATCTCAAAGAAAGGAGCCACGGTGTTTCTGTATCTCTATTCTGTTGGTGCGGCTTCGGAACTTTTAAATATCTTGATATATCTCGAGAACTACGCATCTGATCAAAAAATATCATAGAACATAATAAGTAGGAAACTTAATTCTCTACAAAAAAGGTCTCTTAACATTTTGCCATAGCTCGCTTCGTTTCCGAGATATTTGCAGATTTATCTCAAGGGAAGGGGCCTGACGGACATATTTCGAGATATTTCTTCTTCTTGTTGTTCTTCTTCTGCACAGCTAAGCTGGAAGTGGCATTTGCGGCTCGCACTAGTGCAGCGTTATCTCAAAGAAAGGGGCCACGGTGTTTCTGTATCTCTATTATGTTGGTGCGGCTTCGGAACTTTTAAATATCTTGATATATCTCGAGAACTACGCATCTGATCAAAAAATATCATAGAACATAAAAAGTAGAAAACTTAATTCTCTACAGAAAAGGTCTCTTAACATTTTGCCATAGCTCGCTTCGTTTCCGAGATATTTGCAGATATATCTCAAGGGAAGGGGCCTGACGGACATATCTCGAGATATTTCTTCTTCTTGTTGTTCTTCTTCTGCACAGCTAAGCTGGAAGTGGCATTTGCAGCTCGCAATAGTGCAGAGTTATCTCAAACAAAGGGGCCACGGTGTTTCTGTATCTCTATTATGTTGGTGCGGCTTCGGAACTTTTAAATATCTTGATATATCTCGAGAACTACGCATCTGATCAAAAAATATCATAGAACATAAAAAGTAGGAAACTTAATTCTCTACAAAAAAGGTCTCTTAACATTTTGCCATAGCTCGCTTCGTTTCCGAGATATTTGCAGGTTTATTTCAAGGGAAGGGGCCTAACGGACATATTTCGAGATATTTCTTCTTCTTGTTGTTCTTCTTCTGCACAGCTAAACTGGAAGTGGCATTTCCAGCTCGCAATAGTGCAGAGTTATCTCAAAGAAAGGGGCCACGGTGTTTCTGTATCTCTATCATGTTGGTGCGGCTTCGGAACTTTTAAATATCTCGATATATCTCGAAAACTACGCTTCTGATCAAAAAATATCATAGAACATAAATTGTAGGAAACATAATTCTCTACAAAAAAGGTCTCTTAACATTTTGCCATAGCTCGCTTCGTTTCCGAGATATTTGCAGATATATCTCAAGGGAAGGGGCCTGACGGACATATTTCGAGATATTTCTTCTTCTTGTTGCTCTTCTTCTGCACAGCTAAGCTGGAAGTGGCATTTGCGGCTCGCACTAGTGCAGAGTTATCTCAAAGAAAGGGGCCACGGTGTTTCTGTATCTCTATTATGTTGGTGCGGCTTCGGAACTTTTAAATATCTTGATATATCTCGAGAACTACGCATCTGATCAAAAAATATCATACAACATAAAAAGTAGGAAACTTAATTCTCTACAAAAAAGGTCTCTTAACATTTTGCCATAGCTCGCTTCGTTTCCGAGATATTTGCAGATTTATCTCAAGGGAAGGGGCCTGACGGACATATTTCGAGATATTTCTTCTTCTTGTGGTTCTTCTTCTGCACAGCTAAGCTGGAAGTGGCATTTGCGGCTCGCACTAGTGCAGCGTTATCTCAAAGAAAGGGGCCACGGTGTTTCTGTATCTCTATTATGTTGGTGCGGCTTCGGAACTTTTAAATATCTTGATATATCTCGAGAACTACGCATCTGATCAAAAAATATCATAGAACATAATAAGTAGGAAACTTAATTCTCTACAAAAAAGGTCTCGTAACATTTTGCCATAGCTCGCTTCGTTTCCGAGATATTTGCAGATTTATCTCAAGGGAAGGGGCCTGACGGACATATTTCGAGATATTTCTTCTTCTTGTTGTTCTTCTTCTGCACAGCTAAGCTGGAAGTGGCATTTGCGGCTCGCACTAGTGCAGCGTTATCTCAAAGAAAGGGGCCACGGTGTTTCTGTATCTCTATTATGTTGGTGCGGCTTCGGAACTTTTAAATATCTTGATATATCTCGAGAACTACGCATCTGATCAAAAAATATCATAGAACATAAAAAGTAGGAAACTTAATTCTCTACAGAAAAGGTCTCTTAACATTTTGCCATAGCTCGCTTCGTTTCCGAGATATTTGCAGATATATCTCAAGGGAAGGGGCCTGACCGACATATTTCGAGATATTTCTTCTTCTTGTTGTTCTTCTTCTGCACAGCTAAGCTGGAAGTGGCATTTGCGGCTCGCACTAGTGCAGAGTTATCTCAAAGAAAGGGGCCACGGTGTTTCTGTATCTCTATTATGTTGGTGCGGCTTCGGAACTTTTAAATATCTCGATATATCTCGAGAACTACGCTTCTGATCAAAAAATATCATAGAACATAAATTGTAGGGAACATAATTCTCTACAAAAAAGGTCTCTTAACATTTTGCCATAGCTCGCTTCGTTTCCGAGATATTTGCAGATATATCTCAAGGGAAGGGGCCTGACGGACATATTTCGAGATATTTCTTCTTCTTGTTGTTCTTCTTCTGCACAGCTAAGCTGAAAGTGGCATTTACAGCTCGCAATAGTGCAAAGTTATCTCAAAGAAAGGGGCCACGGTGTTTCTGTATCTCTATTATGTTGGTGCGGCTTCGGAACTTTTAAATATCTCGATATATCTCGAAAACTACGCTTCTGATCAAAAAATATCATAGAACATAAATTGTAGGAAACTTAATTCTCTACAAAAAAGGTCTCTTAACATTTTGCCATAGCTCTCTTCGTTTCCGAGGTATTTGCAGATTTATCTCAAGGGAAGGGGCCTGACGGACATATTTCGAGATATTTCTTCTTCTTGTTGTTCTTCTTCTGCATAGCTAAGCTGGAAGTGGCATTTGCAGCTCGCAATAGTGCAGAGTTATCTCAAAGAAAGGGGCCACGGTGTTTCTGTATCTCTATTATGTTGGTGCGGCTTCGGAACTTTTAACTATCTTGATATATCTCGAGAACTACGAATCTGATCAAAAAATATCATAGAACATAATAAGTAGGAAACTTAATTCTCTACAAAAAAGGTCTCTTAACATTTTGCCATAGCTCGCTTCGTTTCCGAGATATTTGCAGATTTATCTCAAGGGAAGGGGCCTGACGGACATATTTCGAGATATTTCTTCTTCTTGTTGTTCTTCTTCTGCACAGCTAAGCTGGAAGTGGCATTTGCAGCTCGCAATAGTGCAGAGTTATCTCAAAGAAGGGGGCCACGGTGTTTCTGTATCTCTATTATGTTGGTGCGGCTTCGGAACTTTTAAATATCTTGATATATCTCGAGAACTACGCATCTGATCAAAAAATATTAAAGAACATAAAAAGTAGGAAACTTAATTCTCTACAGAAAAGGTCTCTTAACATTTTGCCATAGCTCTCTTCGTTTCCGAGATATTTGCAGATTTATCTCAAGGGATGGGGCCTGACGGACATATTTCGAGATATTTCTTATTCTTGTTGTTCTTCTTCTGCACAGCTAAGCTGGAAGTGGCATTTGCAGCTCGCAGTAGTGCAGAGTTATCTCAAAGAAAGGGGCCACGGTGTTTCTGTATCTCTATTATGTTGGTGCGGCTTCGGAACTTTTAAATATCTCGATATATCTCGAAAACTACGCTTCTGATCAAAAAATATCATAGAACATAAATTGTAGGAAACTTAATTCTCTACAAAAAAGGTCTCTTAACATTTTGCCATAGCTCTCTTCGTTTCCGAGGTATTTGCAGATTTATCTCAAGGGAAGGGGCCTGACGGACATATTTCGAGATATTTCTTCTTCTTGTTGTTCTTCTTCTGCATAGCTAAGCTGGAAGTGGCATTTGCAGCTCGCAATAGTGCAGAGTTATCTCAAAGAAAGGGGCCACGGTGTTTCTGTATCTCTATTATGTTGGTGCGGCTTCGGAACTTTTAAATATCTTGATATATCTCGAGAACTACGCATCTGATCAAAAAATATCATAGAACATAAAAAGTAGGAAACTTAATTCTCTACAAAAAAGGTTGCTTAACATTTTGCCATAGCTCGCTTCGTTTCCGAGATATTTGCAGGTTTATCTCAAGGGAAGGGGCCTAACGGACATATTTCGAGATATTTCTTCTTCTTGTTGTTCTTCTTCTGCACAGCTAAGCTGGAAGTGGCATTTGCGGCTCGCACTAGTGCAGAGTTATCTCAAAGAAAGGGGCCACGGTGTTTCTGTATCTCTATTATGTTGGTGCGGCTTCGGAACTTTTAAATATCTTGATATATCTCGAGAACTACGCATCTGATCAAAAAATATCATAGAACATAAAAAGTAGGAAACTTAATTCTCTACAAAAAAGGTCTCTTAACATTTTGCCATAGCTCGCTTCGTTTCCGAGATATTTGCAGGTTTATCTCAAGGGAAGGGGCCTAACGGACATATTTCGAGATATTTCTTCTTCTTGTTGTTCTTCTTCTGCACAGCTAAACTGGAAGTGGCATTTCCAGCTCGCAATAGTGCAGAGTTATCTCAAAGAAAGGAGCCACGGTGTTTCTGTATCTCTATTCTGTTGGTGCGGCTTCGGAACTTTTAAATATCTTGATATATCTCGAGAACTACGCATCTGATCAAAAAATATCATAGAACATAATAAGTAGGAAACTTAATTCTCTACAAAAAAGGTCTCTTAACATTTTGCCATAGCTCGCTTCGTTTCCGAGATATTTGCAGATTTATCTCAAGGGAAGGGGCCTGACGGACATATTTCGAGATATTTCTTCTTCTTGTGGTTCTTCTTCTGCACAGCTAAGCTGGAAGTGGCATTTGCGGCTCGCACTAGTGCAGCGTTATCTCAAAGAAAGGGGCCACGGTGTTTCTGTATCTCTATTATGTTGGTGCGGCTTCGGAACTTTTAAATATCTTGATATATCTCGAGAACTACGCATCTGATCAAAAAATATCATAGAACATAAAAAGTAGGAAACTTAATTCTCTACAAAAAAGGTCTCTTAACATTTTGCCATAGCTCGCTTCGTTTCCGAGATATTTGCAGATTTATCTCAAGGGAAGGGGCATGACGGACATATTTCGAGATATTTCGTCTTCTTGTTGTTCTTCTTCTGCACAGCTAAACTGGAAGTGGCATTTCCAGCTCGCAATAGTGCAGAGTTATCTCAAAGAAAGGAGCCACGGTGTTTCTGTATCTCTATTCTGTTGGTGCGGCTTCGGAACTTTTAAATATCTTGATATATCTCGAGAACTACGCATCTGATCAAAAAATATCATAGAACATAATAAGTAGGAAACTTAATTCTCTACAAAAAAGGTCTCTTAACATTTTGCCATAGCTCGCTTCGTTTCCGAGATATTTGCAGATTTATCTCAAGGGAAGGGGCCTGACGGACATATTTCGAGATACTTCTTCTTCTTGTGGTTCTTCTTATGCACAGCTAAGCTGGAAGTGGCATTTGCGGCTCGCACTAGTGCAGCGTTATCTCAAAGAAAGGGGCCACGGTGTTTCTGTATCTCTATTATGTTGGTGCGGCTTCGGAACTTTTAAATATCTTGATATATCTCGAGAACTACGCATCTGATCAAAAAATATCATAGAACATAAAAAGTAGGAAACTTAATTCTCTACAAAAAAGGTCTCTTAACATTTTGCCATAGCTCGCTTCGTTTCCGAGATATTTGCAGATTTATCTCAAGGGAAGGGGCATGACGGACATATTTCGAGATATTTCGTCTTCTTGTTGTTCTTCTTCTGCACAGCTAAACTGGAAGTGGCATTTCCAGCTCGCAATAGTGCAGAGTTATCTCAAAGAAAGGAGCCACGGTGTTTCTGTATCTCTATTCTGTTGGTGCGGCTTCGGAACTTTTAAATATCTTGATATATCTCGAGAACTACGCATCTGATCAAAAAATATCATAGAACATAATAAGTAGGAAACTTAATTCTCTACAAAAAAGGTCTCTTAACATTTTGCCATAGCTCGCTTCGTTTCCGAGATATTTGCAGATTTATCTCAAGGGAAGGGGCCTGACGGACATATTTCGAGATATTTCTTCTTCTTGTTGTTCTTCTTCTGCACAGCTAAGCTGGAAGTGGCATTTGCGGCTCGCACTAGTGCAGCGTTATCTCAAAGAAAGGGGCCACGGTGTTTCTGTATCTCTATTATGTTGGTGCGGCTTCGGAACTTTTAAATATCTTGATATATCTCGAGAACTACGCATCTGATCAAAAAATATCATAGAACATAAAAAGTAGAAAACTTAATTCTCTACAGAAAAGGTCTCTTAACATTTTGCCATAGCTCGCTTCGTTTCCGAGATATTTGCAGATATATCTCAAGGGAAGGGGCCTGACGGACATATCTCGAGATATTTCTTCTTCTTGTTGTTCTTCTTCTGCACAGCTAAGCTGGAAGTGGCATTTGCAGCTCGCAATAGTGCAGAGTTATCTCAAACAAAGGGGCCACGGTGTTTCTGTATCTCTATTATGTTGGTGCGGCTTCGGAACTTTTAAATATCTTGATACATCTCGAGAACTACGCATCTGATCAAAAAATATCATAGAACATAAAAAGTAGGAAACTTAATTCTCTACAAAAAAGGTCTCTTAACATTTTGCCATAGCTCGCTTCGTTTCCGAGATATTTGCAGGTTTATCTCAAGGGAAGGGGCCTAACGGACATATTTCGAGATATTTCTTCTTCTTGTTGTTCTTCTTCTGCACAGCTAAACTGGAAGTGGCATTTCCAGCTCGCAATAGTGCAGAGTTATCTCAAAGAAAGGGGCCACGGTGTTTCTGTATCTCTATCATGTTGGTGCGGCTTCGGAACTTTTAAATATCTCGATATATCTCGAAAACTACGCTTCTGATCAAAAAATATCATAGAACATAAATTGTAGGAAACATAATTCTCTACAAAAAAGGTCTCTTAACATTTTGCCATAGCTCGCTTCGTTTCCGAGATATTTGCAGATATATCTCAAGGGAAGGGGCCTGACGGACATATTTCGAGATATTTCTTCTTCTTGTTGCTCTTCTTCTGCACAGCTAAGCTGGAAGTGGCATTTGCGGCTCGCACTAGTGCAGAGTTATCTCAAAGAAAGGGGCCACGGTGTTTCTGTATCTCTATTATGTTGGTGCGGCTTCGGAACTTTTAAATATCTTGATATATCTCGAGAACTACGCATCTGATCAAAAAATATCATACAACATAAAAAGTAGGAAACTTAATTCTCTACAAAAAAGGTCTCTTAACATTTTGCCATAGCTCGCTTCGTTTCCGAGATATTTGCAGATTTATCTCAAGGGAAGGGGCCTGACGGACATATTTCGAGATATTTCTTCTTCTTGTGGTTCTTCTTCTGCACAGCTAAGCTGGAAGTGGCATTTGCGGCTCGCACTAGTGCAGCGTTATCTCAAAGAAAGGGGCCACGGTGTTTCTGTATCTCTATTATGTTGGTGCGGCTTCGGAACTTTTAAATATCTTGATATATCTCGAGAACTACGCATCTGATCAAAAAATATCATAGAACATAATAAGTAGGAAACTTAATTCTCTACAAAAAAGGTCTCGTAACATTTTGCCATAGCTCGCTTCGTTTCCGAGATATTTGCAGATTTATCTCAAGGGAAGGGGCCTGACGGACATATTTCGAGATATTTCTTCTTCTTGTTGTTCTTCTTCTGCACAGCTAAGCTGGAAGTGGCATTTGCGGCTCGCACTAGTGCAGCGTTATCTCAAAGAAAGGGGCCACGGTGTTTCTGTATCTCTATTATGTTGGTGCGGCTTCGGAACTTTTAAATATCTTGATATATCTCGAGAACTACGCATCTGATCAAAAAATATCATAGAACATAAAAAGTAGGAAACTTAATTCTCTACAGAAAAGGTCTCTTAACATTTTGCCATAGCTCGCTTCGTTTCCGAGATATTTGCAGATATATCTCAAGGGAAGGGGCCTGACCGACATATTTCGAGATATTTCTTCTTCTTGTTGTTCTTCTTCTGCACAGCTAAGCTGGAAGTGGCATTTGCGGCTCGCACTAGTGCAGAGTTATCTCAAAGAAAGGGGCCACGGTGTTTCTGTATCTCTATTATGTTGGTGCGGCTTCGGAACTTTTAAATATCTCGATATATCTCGAGAACTACGCTTCTGATCAAAAAATATCATAGAACATAAATTGTAGGGAACATAATTCTCTACAAAAAAGGTCTCTTAACATTTTGCCATAGCTCGCTTCGTTTCCGAGATATTTGCAGATATATCTCAAGGGAAGGGGCCTGACGGACATATTTCGAGATATTTCTTCTTCTTGTTGTTCTTCTTCTGCACAGCTAAGCTGAAAGTGGCATTTACAGCTCGCAATAGTGCAAAGTTATCTCAAAGAAAGGGGCCACGGTGTTTCTGTATCTCTATTATGTTGGTGCGGCTTCGGAACTTTTAAATATCTCGATATATCTCGAAAACTACGCTTCTGATCAAAAAATATCATAGAACATAAATTGTAGGAAACTTAATTCTCTACAAAAAAGGTCTCTTAACATTTTGCCATAGCTCTCTTCGTTTCCGAGGTATTTGCAGATTTATCTCAAGGGAAGGGGCCTGACGGACATATTTCGAGATATTTCTTCTTCTTGTTGTTCTTCTTCTGCATAGCTAAGCTGGAAGTGGCATTTGCAGCTCGCAATAGTGCAGAGTTATCTCAAAGAAAGGGGCCACGGTGTTTCTGTATCTCTATTATGTTGGTGCGGCTTCGGAACTTTTAACTATCTTGATATATCTCGAGAACTACGAATCTGATCAAAAAATATCATAGAACATAATAAGTAGGAAACTTAATTCTCTACAAAAAAGGTCTCTTAACATTTTGCCATAGCTCGCTTCGTTTCCGAGATATTTGCAGATTTATCTCAAGGGAAGGGGCCTGACGGACATATTTCGAGATATTTCTTCTTCTTGTTGTTCTTCTTCTGCACAGCTAAGCTGGAAGTGGCATTTGCAGCTCGCAATAGTGCAGAGTTATCTCAAAGAAGGGGGCCACGGTGTTTCTGTATCTCTATTATGTTGGTGCGGCTTCGGAACTTTTAAATATCTTGATATATCTCGAGAACTACGCATCTGATCAAAAAATATTAAAGAACATAAAAAGTAGGAAACTTAATTCTCTACAGAAAAGGTCTCTTAACATTTTGCCATAGCTCTCTTCGTTTCCGAGATATTTGCAGATTTATCTCAAGGGATGGGGCCTGACGGACATATTTCGAGATATTTCTTATTCTTGTTGTTCTTCTTCTGCACAGCTAAGCTGGAAGTGGCATTTGCAGCTCGCAGTAGTGCAGAGTTATCTCAAAGAAAGGGGCCACGGTGTTTCTGTATCTCTATTATGTTGGTGCGGCTTCGGAACTTTTAAATATCTTGATATATCTCGAGAACTACGCATCTGATCAAAAAATATCATAGAACATAAAAAGTAGGAGACTTAGTTCTCTACAAAAACGGTCTCTTAACATTTTGCCATAGCTCGCTTGGTTTCCGAGATATTTGCAGATTTATCTCAAGGGAAGGGGCCTGACGGACATATTTCGAGATATTTCTTCTTCTTGTTGTTCTTCTTCTGCATAGCTAAGCTGGAAGTGGCATTTGCGGCTCGCACTAGTGCAGAGTTATCTCAAAGAAAGGGGCCACGGTGTTTCTGTATCTCTATTATGTTGGTGCGGCTTCGGAACTTTTAAATATCTTGATATATCTCGAGAACTACGCATCTGATCAAAAAATATCATAGAACATAAATAGTAGGAAACCTAATTCTCTACAAAAAAGGTCTCTCAACATTTTGCCATAGCTCTCTTCGTTTCCGAGATATTTGCAGATTTATCTCAACGGAAGGGGCCTGACGGACATATTTCGAGATATTTCTTATTCTTGTTGTTCTTCTTCTGCACAGCTAAGCTGGAAGTGGCATTTGCAGCTCGCAATAGTGCAGAATTATCTCAAAGAAAGGGGCCACGGTGTTTCTGTATCTCTATTATGTTGGTGCGGCTTCGGAACTTTTAAATATCTTGATATATCTCGAGAACTACGCATCTGATCAAAAAATATCATAGAACATAAATAGTAGGAAACTTAATTCTCTACAAAAAAGGTCTCTCAACATTTTGCCATAGCTCTCTTCGTTTCCGAGATATTTGCAGATTTATCTCAAGGGAAGGGGCCTGACGGACATATTTCGAGATATTTCTTATTCTTGTTGTTCTTCTTCTGCACAGCTAAGCTGGAAGTGGCATTTGCAGCTCGCAATAGTGCAGAGTTATCTCAAAGAAAGGGGCCACGGTGTTTCTGTATCTCTATTATGTTGGTGCGGCTTCGGAACTTTTAAATATCTTGATATATCTCGAGAACTACGCATCTGATCAAAAAATATCATAGAACATAAAAAGTAGGAAACTTAATTCTCTACAAAAACGGTCTCTTAACATTTTGCCATAGCTCGCTTCGTTTCCGAGATATTTGCAGATTTATCTCAAGGGAAGGGGCCTGACGGACATATTTCGAGATATTTCTTCTTCTTGTTGTTCTTCTTCTGCACAGCTAAGCTGGAAGTGGCATTTGTAGGTCGCAATAGTGCAGAGTTATCTCAAAGAAAGGGGCCACGGTGTTTCTGTATCTCTATTATGTTGGTGCGCCTTCGGAACTTTTAAATATCTCGATATATCTCGAAAACTACGCTTCTGATCAAAAAATATCATAGAACGTAAATTGTAGGAAACATTATTCTCTACAAAAAAGGTCTCTTAACATTTTGCCATAGCTCGCTTCGTTTCCGAGATATTTGCAGGTTTATCTCAAGGGAAGGGGCCTAACGGACATATTTCGAGATATTTCTTATTCTTGTTGTTCTTCTTCTGCACAGCTAAGCTGGAAGTGGCATTTGCAGCTCGCAATAGTGCAGAGTTATCTCAAAGAAAGGGGCCACGGTGTTTCTGTATCTCTATTATGTTGGTGCGGCTTCGGAACTTTTAAATATCTTGATATATCTCGAGAACTACGCATCTGATCAAAAAATATCATAGAACATAAAAAGTAGGAAACTTAATTCTCTACAAAAAAGGTCTCTTAACATTTTGCCATAGCTCGCTTCGTTTCCGAGATATTTGCGGATTTATCTCAAGGGAAGGGGCCTAACGGACATATTTCGAGATATTTCTTCTTCTTGTTGTTCTTCTTCTGCACAGCTAAACTGGAAGTGGCATTTCCAGCTCGCAATAGTGCAGAGTTATCTCAAAGAAAGGGGCCACGGTGTTTCTGTATCTCTATTATGTTGGTGCGGCTTCGGAACTTTTAAATATCTCGATATATCTCGAAAACTACGCTTCTGATCAAAAAATATCATAGAACGTAAATTGTAGGAAACATTATTCTCTACAAAAAAGGTCTCTTAACATTTTGCCATAGCTCGCTTCGTTTCCGAGATATTTGCAGATTCATCTCAAGGGAAGGGGTCTGATGGACATATTTCGAGATATTTCTTCTTCTTGTTGTTCTTCTTCTGCACAGCAAAGCTGGAAGTGGCATTTGCAGCTCGCAATAGTGCAGAGTTATCTCAAAGAAAGGGGCCACGGTGTTTCTGTATCTCTATTATGTTGGTGCGGCTTCGGAACTTTTAAATATCTTGATATATCTCGAGAACTACGCGTCTGATCAAAAAATATCATAGAACATAAAAAGTAGGAAACTTAATTCTCTACAAAAACGGTCTCTGAACATTTTGCCATAGCTCGCTTCGTTTCTGAGATATTTGCAGATATATCTCAAGGGAAGGGGCCTGACGGACATATTTCGAGATATTTCTTCTTCTTGTTGTTCTTCTTCTGCACAGCTAAGCTGGAAGTGGCATTTGTGGCTCGCACTAGTGCACAGTTATCTCAAAGAAAGGGGCCGCGGTGTTTCTGTATCTCTATTACGTTGGTGCGTCTTCGGAACTTTTAAATATCTCGATATATCTCGAAAACTACGCTTCTGATCAAAAAATATCATAGAACATAAATTGTAGGAAACATAATTCTCTACAAAAAACGTCTCTTAACATTTTGCCATAGCTCGCTTCGTTTCCGAGATATTTGCAGATTCAGCTCAAAGGAACTGGCCTGACGGACATATTTCGAGATATTTCTTCTTCTTGTTGTTCTTCCTCTGCACAGCTAAGCTGGAAGCGGCATTTGCAGCTCGCAATAGTGCAGAGTTATCTCAAAGAAAGGGGCCACGGTGTTTCTGTATCTCTATTATGTTGGTGCGCCTTCGGAACTTTTAAATATCTTGATATATCTCGAGAACTACGCATCTGATCAAAAAATATCATAGAACATAAAAAGTAGGAAACTTAATTCTCTACAAAAAAGGTCTCTTAACATTTTGCCATACCTCGCTTCGTTTCCGAGATATTTGCATATTTATCTCAAGGGAAGGGGCCTGACGGACATATTTCGAGATATTTCTTCTTCTTGTTGTTCTTCTTCTGCACAGCTAAGCTGGAAGTGGCATTTGCGGCTCGCACTAGTGCAGAGTTATCTCAAAGAAAGGGGCCACGATGTTTCTGTATCTCTATTATGTTGGTGCGGCTTCGGAACTTTTAAATATCTCGATATATCTCGAAAACTACGCTTCTGATCAAAAAATATCATAGAACATAAAAAGTAGGAAACTTAATTCTCTACAAAAAAGGTCTCTTAACATTTTGCCATAGCTCGCTTCGTTTCCGAGATATTTGCAGATTTATCTCAAGGGAAGGGGCCTGACGGACATATTTCGAGATATTTCTTCTTCTTGTTGTTCTTCTTCTGCACAGCTAAACTGGAAGTGGCATTTCCAGCTCGCAATAGTGGAGAGTTATCTCAAAGAAAGGGGCCACGGTGTTTCTGTATCTCTATTATGTTGGTGCGGCTTCGGAACTTTTAAATATCTTGATATATCTCGAGACCTACGCATCTGATCAAAAAATATCATAGAACATAAAAAGTAGGAAACTTAATTCTCTACAAAAAAGGTCTCTTAACATTTTGCCATAGCTCGCTTCGTTTCCGAGATATTTGCAGATTTATCTCAAGGGAAGGGGCCTGACGGACATATTTCGAGATACTTCTTCTTCTTGTTGTTCTTCTTCTGCACAGCTGAGCTGGAAGTGGCATTTGCAGGTCGCAATAGTGCAGAGTTATCTCAAAGAAAGGGGCCACGGTGTTTCTGTATCTCTATTATGTTGGTGCGTCTTCGGAACTTTTAAATATCTCGATATATCTCGAAAACTACGCTTCTGATCAAAAAATATCATAGAACATAAATTGTAGGAAACATAATTCTCTACAAAAAACGTCTCTTAACATTTTGCCATAGCTCGTTTCGTTTCCGAGATATTTGCAGATTCAACTCAAAGGAACTGGCCTGACGGACATATTTCGAGATATTTCTTCTTCTTGTTGTTCTTCTTCTGCACAGCTAAACTGGAAGTGGCATTTCCAGCTCGCAATCGTGCAGAGTTATCTCAAAGAAAGGGGCCACGGTGTTTCTGTATCTCTATTATGTTGGTGCGGCTTCGGAACTTTTAAATATCTTGATATATCTCGAGAACTACGCCTCTGATCGAAAAATATCATAGAACATAAAAAGTAGGAAACTTAATTCTCTACAAAAAAGGTCTCTTAACATTTTGCCATAGCTCGCTTCGTTTCCGAGAGATTTCCAGATTTATCTCAAGGGAAGGGGCCTGACGGACATATTTCGAGATATTTCTTCTTCTTGTTGTTCTTCTTCTGCACAGCTAAGCTGGAAGTGGCATTTGCAGCGCGCTATAGTGCAGAGTTATCTCAAAGAAAGGGGCCACGGTGTTTCTGTATCTCTATTATGTTGGTGCGACTTCGGAACTTTTAAATATCTTGATATATCTCGAGAACTACGCATCTGATCTAAAAATATCATACGACATAAAAAGTAGGAAACTTAATTCTCTACAAGAAAGGTCTCTAAACATTTTGCCATAGCTCGCTTCGTTTCCGAGATATTTGCAGATTTATCTCAAGGGAAGGGGCCTGACGGACGTATTTCGAGATATTTCTTCTTCTTGTTGTTCTTCCTCTGCACAGCTAAGCTGGAAGTGGCATTTGCAGCTCGCAATAGTGCAGAGTTATCTCAAAGAGAGGGGCCACGGTGTTTCTGTATCTCTATTATGTTGGTGCGGCTTCGGAACTTTTAAATATCTTGATATATCTCGAGAACTACGCATCTGATCAAAAAATATCATACAACATAAAAAGTAGGAAACTTAATTCTCTACAAAAAAGGTCTCTTAACATTTTGCCATAGCTCGCTTCGTTTCCGAGATATTTGCAGATTTATCTCAAGGGAAGAGGCCTGACGGACATATTTCGAGATATTTCTTCTTCTTGTTGTTCTTCTTCTGCACAGCTAAGCTGGAAGTGGCATTTGCGGCTCGCACTAGTGCAGAGTTATCTCAAAGAAAGGGGCCACGGTGTTTCTGTATCTCTATAATGTTGGTGCGGCTTCGGAACTTTTAAATATCTCGATGTATCTCGAAAACTACGCTTCTGATCAAAAAATATCATAGAACATAAATTGTAGGAAACATAATTCTCTACAAAAAAGGTCTCTCAACATTTTGCCATAGCTCGCTTCGTTTCCGAGATATTTGCAGATATATCTCAAGGGAAGGGGCCTGACGGACATATTTCGAGATATTTCTTCTTCTTGTTGTTCTTCTTCTGCACAGCTAAGCTGGAAGTGGCATTTACAGCTCGCAATAGTGCAGAGTTATCTCAAAGAAAGGGGCCACGGTGTTTCTGTATCTCTATTATGTTGGTGCGGCTTCGGAACTTTTAAATATCTTGATATATCTCGAGAACTACGCATCTGATCAAAAAATATCATAGAACATAAAAAGTAGGAAACTTAATTCTCTACAAAAAAGGTCTCTTAACATTTTGCCATAGCTCGCTTCGTTTCCGAGATATTTGCAGATTTATCTCAAGGGAAGGGGCCTGACGGACATATTTCGAGATATTTCTTCTTCTTGTTGTTCTTCTTCTGCACAGCTAAGCTGGAAGTGGCATTTGCGGCTCGCACTAGTGCAGAGTTATCTCAAAGAAAGGGGCCACGGTGTTTCTGTATCTCTATTATGTTGGTGCGGCTTCGGAACTTTTAAATATCTCGATATATCTCGAAAACTACGCTTCTGATCAAAAAATATCATAGAACATAAATTGTAGGAAACAGAATTCTCTACAAAAAAGGTCTCTTAACATTTTGCCATAGCTCGCTTCGTTTCCGAGATATTTGCAGATATATCTCAAGGGAAGGGGCCTGACGGACATATTTCGAGATATTTCTTCTTCTTGTTGTTCTTCTTCTGCACAGCTAAGCTGGAAGTGGCATTTGCGGCTCGCACTAGTGCAGAGTTATCTCAAAGAAAGGGGCCACGGTGTTTCTGTATCTCTATTATGTTGGTGCGGCTTCGGAACTTTTAAATATCTCGATGTATCTCGAAAACTACGCCTCTGATCAAAAAATATCATAGAACATAAATTGTAGGAAACATAATTCTCTACAAAAAAGGTCTCTTAACATTTTGCCATAGCTCGCTTCGTTTCCGAGATATTTGCTGATATATCTGAAGGGAAGGGGCCTGACGGACATATTTCGAGATATTTCTTCTTCTTGTTGTTCTTCTTCTGCACAGCTAAGCTGGAAGTGGCATTTGCAGCTCGCAATAGTGCAGAGTTATCTCAAAGAAAGGGGCCACGGTGTTTCTGTATCTCTATTATGTTGGTGCGGCTTCGGAACTTTTAAATATCTTGATATATCTCGAGAACTACGCATCTGATCAAAAAATATCATAGAACATAAAAAGTAGGAAACTTAATTCTCTACAAAAAAGGTCTCTTAACATTTTGCCATAGCTCGCTTCGTTTCCGAGATATTTGCATATTTATCTCAAGGGAAGGGGCCTGACGGACATATTTCGAGATATTTCTTCTTCTTGTTGTTCTTCTTCTGCACAGCTAAGCTGGAAGTGGCATTTGCGGCTCGCACTAGTGCAGAGTTATCTCAAAGAAAGGGGCCACGGTGTTTCTGTATCTCTATTATGTTGGTGCGGCTTTGGAACTTTTAAATATCTCGATATATCTCGAAAACTACGCTTCTGACCAAAAAATATCATAGAGAATAAATTGTAGGAAACATAATTCTCTACAAGAAAGGTCTCTAAACATTTTGCCATAGCTCGCTTCGTTTCCGAGATATTTGCAGATTTATCTCAAGGGAAGGGGCCTGACGGACATATTTCGAGATATTTCTTCTTCTTGTTGTTCTTCTTCTGCACAGCTAAGCTGGAAGTGGCATTTGCAGCTCGCAATAGTGCAGAGTTATCTCAAAGAAAGGGGCCACGGTGTTTCTGTATCTCTATTATGTTGGTGCGGCTTCGGAACTTTTAAATATCTTGATATATCTGGAGAACTACGCGTTTGATCAAAAAATATCATAGAACATGAAAAGTAGGAAACTTAATTCTCTACAAAAAAGGTCTCTTAACATTTTGCCATAGCTCGCTTCGTTTCCGAGATATTTGCAGATTTATCTCAAGGGAAGGGGCCTAACGGACATATTTCGAGATATTTCTTCTTCTTGTTGTTCTTCTTCTGCACAGCTAAGCTGGAAGTGGCATTTGCGGCTCGCACTAGTGCAGAGTTATCTCAAAGAAAGGGGTCACGGTGCTTCTGTATCTCTATTATGTTGGTGTGGTTTCGGAACTTTGAAATATCTTGATATATCTCGAGAACTACGCATCTGATCAAAAAATATCATAGAACGTAAAAAGTAGGAAACTTAATTCTCTACAAATAAGGTCTCTTAACATTTTGCCATAGCTCGCTTCGTTTCCGAGATATTTGCAGATTTATCTCAAGGGAAGGGGCCTGACGGACATATTTCGAGATATTTCTTCTTCTTGTTGTTCTTCTTCTGCACAGCTAAGCTGGAAGTGGCATTTAAAGCTCGCAATAGTGCAGAGTTATCTCAAAGAAAGGGGCCACGGTGTTTCTGTATCTCTATTATGTTGGTGCGGCTTCGGAACTTTTAAATATCTTGATATATCTCGAGAACTACGCATCTGATCAAAAAATATCATACTACATAAAAAGTAGGAAACTTATTTCTCTACAAGAAAGGTCTCTAAACATTTTGCCATAGCTCGCTTCGTTTCCGAGATATTTGCAGATTTATCTCAAGGGAAGGGGCCTGACGGACATATTTCGAGATATTTCTTCTCCTTGTTGTTCTTCTTCTGCACAGCTAAGCTGGAAGTGGCATTTGCAGCTCGCAATAGTGCAGAGTTATCTCAAAGAAAGGGGCCACGGTGTTTCTGTATCTCTATTATGTTGGTGCGGCTTCGGAACTTTTAAATATCTTGATATATCTGGAGAACTACGCGTTTGATCAAAAAATATCATAGAACATGAAAAGTAGGAAACTTAATTCTCTACAAAAAAGGTCTCTTAACATTTTGCCATAGCTCTCTTCGTTTCCGAGATATTTGCAGATTTATCTCAAGGGAAGGGGCCTGACGGACATATTTCGAGATATTTCTTCTTCTTGTTGTTCTCCTTCTGCACAGCTAAGCTGGAAGTGGCATTTGCAGCTCGTAATAGTGCAGAGTTATCTCAAAGAAAGGGGCCACGGTGTTTCTGTATCTCTATTATGTTGGTGCGGCTTCGGAACTTTTAAATATCTTGATATATCTCGAGAACTACGCGTCTCATCAAAAAATATCATAGAACATAAAAAGTAGGAAACTTAATTCTCTACAAAAACGGTCTGTTAACATTTTGCCATAGCTCGCTTCGTTTCCGAGATATTTGCAGATTTATCTCAAGGGAAGGGGCCTGACGAACATATTTCGAGATATTTCTTCTTCTTGTTGTGCTTCTTCTGCACAGCTAAGCTGGAAGTGGCATTTGCGGCTCGCACTAGTGCACAGTTATCTCAAAGAAAGGGGCCACGGTGTTTCTGTATCTCTATTATGTTGGTGCGGCTTCGGAACTTTTAAATATCTTGATATATCTCGAGAACTACGCATCTGATCAAAAAATATCATAGAACATAAAAAGTAGGAAACTTAATTCTCTACAAAAAAGGTCTCTTAACATTTTGCCATAGCTCGCTTCGTTTCCGAGATATTTGCAGATTTATCTCAAGGGAAGGGGCCTAACGGACATATTTCGAGATATTTCTTCTTCTTGTTGTTCTTCTTCTGCACAGCTAAGCTGGAAGTGGCATTTGCGGCTCGCACTAGTGCAGAGTTATCTCAAAGAAAGGGGTCACGGTGCTTCTGTATCTCTATTATGTTGGTGTGGTTTCGGAACTTTGAAATATCTTGATATATCTCGAGAACTACGCATCTGATCAAAAAATATCATAGAACGTAAAAAGTAGGAAACTTAATTCTCTACAAATAAGGTCTCTTAACATTTTGCCATAGCTCGCTTCGTTTCCGAGATATTTGCAGATTTATCTCAAGGGAAGGGGCCTGACGGACATATTTCGAGATATTTCTTCTTCTTGTTGTTCTTCTTCTGCACAGCTAAGCTGGAAGTGGCATTTACAGCTCGCAATAGTGCAGAGTTATCTCAAAGAAAGGGGCCACGGTGTTTCTGTATCTCTATTATGTTGGTGCGGCTTCGGAACTTTTAAATATCTTGATATATCTCGAGAACTGCGCATCTGAGCAAAAAATGTCATAGAACATAAAAAGTAGGAAACTTAATTCTCTACAAAAAAGGTCTCTTAACATTTTGCCATAGCTCTCTTCGTTTCCGAGATATTTCCAGATTTATCTCAAGGGAAGGGGCCTGACGGACATATTTCGAGATATTTCTTCTTCTTGTTGTTCTTCTTCTGCACAGCTAAGCTGGAAGTGGCATTTGCAGCTCGCTATAGTGCAGAGTTATCTCAAAGAAAGGGGCCACGGTGTTTCTGTATCTCTATTATGTTGGTGCGGCTTCGGAACTTTTAAATATCTTGATATATCTCGAGAACTGCGCATCTGATCAAAAAATATCATAGAACATAAAAAGTAGGAAACTTAATTCTCTACAAAAAAGGTCTCTTAACATTTTGCCATAGCTCGCTTCGTTTCCGAGATATTTGCAGATTTATCTCAAGGGAAGGGGCCTGACGGACATATTTCGAGATATTTCTTCTTCTTGTTGTTCTTCTTCTGCACAGCTAAACTGGAAGTGGCATTTCCAGCTCGCAATAGTGCAGAGTTATCTCAAAGAAAGGGGCCACGGTGTTTCTGTATCTCTATTATGTTGGTGCGGCTTCGGAACTTTTAAATATCTTGATATATCTCGAGAACTACGCATCTGATCAAAAAATATCATAGAACATAAAAAGTAGGAAACTTAATTCTCTACAAAAAAGGTCTCTTAACATTTTGCCATAGCTCGCTTCGTTTCCGAGATATTTGCAGATTTATCTCAAGGGAAGGGGCCTGACGGACATATTTCGAGATATTTCTTCTTCTTGTTGTTCTTCTTCTGCACAGCTAAGCTGGAAGTGGCATTTGCGGCTCGCACTAGTGCAGAGTTATCTCAAAGAAAGGGGCCACGGTGTTTCTGTATCTCTATTATGTTGGTGCGGCTTCGGAACTTTTAAATATCTTGATATATCTCGAGAACTACGCATCTGATCAAAAAATATCATAGAACATGAAAAGTAGGAAACTTAATTCTCTACAAAAAAGGTCTCTTAACATTTTGCCATAGCTCTCTTCGTTTCCGAGATATTTGCAGATTTATCTCAAGGGAAGGGGCCTGACGGACATATTTCGAGATACTTCTTCTTCTTGTTGTTCTTCTTCTGCACAGCTAAGCTGGAAGTGGCATTTGCGGCTCGCACTAGTGCAGAGTTATCTCAAAGAAAGGGGCCACGGTGTTTCTGTATCTCTATTATGTTGGTGCGGCTTCGGAACTTTTAAATATCTCGATGTATCTCGAAAACTACGCTTCTGATCAAAAAATATCATAGAACATAAATTGTAGGAAACATAATTCTCTACAAAAAAGGTCTCTCAACATTTTGCCATAGCTCGCTTCGTTTCCGAGATATTTGCAGATATATCTCAAGGGAAGGGGCCTGACGGACATATTTCGAGATATTTCTTCTTCTTGTTGTTCTTCTTCTGCACAGCTAAGCTGGAAGTGGCATTTACAGCTCGCAATAGTGCAGAGTTATCTCAAAGAAAGGGGCCACGGTGTTTCTGTATCTCTATTATGTTGGTGCGGCTTCGGAACTTTTAAATATCTTGATATATCTCGAGAACTACGCATCTGATCAAAAAATATCATAGAACATAAAAAGTAGGAAACTTAATTCTCTACAAAAAAGGTCTCTTAACATTTTGCCATAGCTCGCTTCGTTTCCGAGATATTTGCAGATTTATCTCAAGGGAAGGGGCCTGACGGACATATTTCGAGATATTTCTTCTTCTTGTTGTTCTTCTTCTGCACAGCTAAGCTGGAAGTGGCATTTGCGGCTCGCACTAGTGCAGAGTTATCTCAAAGAAAGGGGCCACGGTGTTTCTGTATCTCTATTATGTTGGTGCGGCTTCGGAACTTTTAAATATCTCGATATATCTCGAAAACTACGCTTCTGATCAAAAAATATCATAGAACATAAATTGTAGGAAACAGAATTCTCTACAAAAAAGGTCTCTTAACATTTTGCCATAGCTCGCTTCGTTTCCGAGATATTTGCAGATATATCTCAAGGGAAGGGGCCTGACGGACATATTTCGAGATATTTCTTCTTCTTGTTGTTCTTCTTCTGCACAGCTAAGCTGGAAGTGGCATTTGCGGCTCGCACTAGTGCAGAGTTATCTCAAAGAAAGGGGCCACGGTGTTTCTGTATCTCTATTATGTTGGTGCGGCTTCGGAACTTTTAAATATCTCGATGTATCTCGAAAACTACGCTTCTGATCAAAAAATATCATAGAACATAAATTGTAGGAAACATAATTCTCTACAAAAAAGGTCTCTTAACATTTTGCCATAGCTCGCTTCGTTTCCGAGATATTTGCTGATATATCTGAAGGGAAGGGGCCTGACGGACATATTTCGAGATATTTCTTCTTCTTGTTGTTCTTCTTCTGCACAGCTAAGCTGGAAGTGGCATTTGCAGCTCGCAATAGTGCAGAGTTATCTCAAAGAAAGGGGCCACGGTGTTTCTGTATCTCTATTATGTTGGTGCGGCTTCGGAACTTTTAAATATCTTGATATATCTCGAGAACTACGCATCTGATCAAAAAATATCATAGAACATAAAAAGTAGGAAACTTAATTCTCTACAAAAAAGGTCTCTTAACATTTTGCCATAGCTCGCTTCGTTTCCGAGATATTTGCATATTTATCTCAAGGGAAGGGGCCTGACGGACATATTTCGAGATATTTCTTCTTCTTGTTGTTCTTCTTCTGCACAGCTAAGCTGGAAGTGGCATTTGCGGCTCGCACTAGTGCAGAGTTATCTCAAAGAAAGGGGCCACGGTGTTTCTGTATCTCTATTATGTTGGTGCGGCTTTGGAACTTTTAAATATCTCGATATATCTCGAAAACTACGCTTCTGACCAAAAAATATCATAGAGAATAAATTGTAGGAAACATAATTCTCTACAAAAAAGGTCTCTTAACATTTTGCCATAGCTCGCTTCGTTTCCGAGATATTTGCAGATATATCTCAAGGGAAGGAGCCTGACGGACATATTTCGAGATATTTCTTCTTCTTGTTGTTCTTCTTCTGCACAGCTAAGCTGGAAGTGGCATTTGCGGCTCGCACTAGTGCAGAGTTATCTCAAAGAAAGGGGCCACGGTGTTTCTGTATCTCTATTATGTTGGTGCGGCTTCGGAACTTTTAAATATCTCGATATATCTCGAAAACTACGCTTCTGATCAAAAAATATCATAGAACATAAATTGTAGGAAACATAATTCTCTACAAAAAAGGTCTCTTAACATTTTGCCATAGCTCGCTTCGTTTCCGAGATATTTGCAGATATATCTCAAGGGAAGGGGCCTGACGGACATATTTCGAGATATTTCTTCTTCTTGTTGTTCTTCTTCTGCACAGCTAAGCTGGAAGTGGCATTTACAGCTCGCAATAGTGCAGAGTTATCTCAAAGAAAGGGGCCACGGTGTTTCTGTATCTCTATTATGTTGGTGCGGCTTCGGAATTTTTAAATATCTTGATATATCTCGAGAACTACGCATCTGATCAAAAAATATCATAGAACATGAAAAGTATGAAACTTAATTCTCTACAAAAAAGGTCTCTTAACATTTTGCCATAGCTCTTTTCGTTTCCGAGATATTTGCAGATTTATCTCAAGGGAAGGGGCCTAACGGACATATTTCGAAATATTTCTTCATCTTGTTGTTCTTCTTCTGCACAGCTAAGCTGGAAGTGGCATTTGCAGCTCGCAATAGTGCAGAGTTATCTCAAAGAAAGGGGCCACGGTGTTTCTGTATCTCTATTATGTTGGTGCGGCTTCGGAACTTTTAAATATCTTGATATATCTCGAGAACTACGCATCTGATCAAAAAATATCATACTACATAAAAAGTAGGAAACTTATTTCTCTACAAGAAAGGTCTCTAAAGATTGTGCCATAGCTCGCTTCGTTTCCGAGATATTTGCAGATTTATCTCAAGGGAAGGGGCCTGACGGACATATTTCGAGATATTTCTTCTTCTTGTTGTTCTTCTTCTGCACAGCTAAGCTGGAAGTGGCATTTGCAGCTCGCAATAGTGCAGAGTTATCTCAAAGAAAGGGGCCACGGTGTTTCTGTATCTCTATTATGTTGGTGCGGCTTCGGAACTTTTAAATATCTTGATATATCTGGAGAACTACGCGTTTGATCAAAAAATATCATAGAACATGAAAAGTAGGAAACAATTCTCTACAAAAAAGGTCTCTTAACATTTTGCCATAGCTCTCTTCGTTTCCGAGATATTTGCAGATTTATCTCAAGGGAAGGGGCCTGACGGACATATTTCGAGATATTTCTTCTTCTTGTTGTTCTCCTTCTGCACAGCTAAGCTGGAAGTGGCATTTGCAGCTCGTAATAGTGCAGAGTTATCTCAAAGAAAGGGGCCACGGTGTTTCTGTATCTCTATTATGTTGGTGCGGCTTCGGAACTTTTAAATATCTTGATATATCTCGAGAACTACGCGTCTCATCAAAAAATATCATAGAACATAAAAAGTAGGAAACTTAATTCTCTACAAAAACGGTCTGTTAACATTTTGCCATAGCTCGCTTCGTTTCCGAGATATTTGCAGATTTATCTCAAGGGAAGGGGCCTGACGAACATATTTCGAAATATTTCTTCATCTTGTTGTTCTTCTTCTGCACAGCTAAGCTGGAAGTGGCATTTGCAGCTCGCAATAGTGCAGAGTTATCTCAAAGAAAGGGGCCACGGTGTTTCTGTATCTCTATTATGTTGGTGCGGCTTCGGAACTTTTAAATATCTTGATATATCTCGAGAACTACGCATCTGATCAAAAAATATCATACTACATAAAAAGTAGGAAACTTATTTCTCTACAAGAAAGGTCTCTAAACATTGTGCCATAGCTCGCTTCGTTTCCGAGATATTTGCAGATTTATCTCAAGGGAAGGGGCCTGACGGACATATTTCGAGATATTTCTTCTTCTTGTTGTTCTTCTTCTGCACAGCTAAGCTGGAAGTGGCATTTGCAGCTCGCAATAGTGCAGAGTTATCTCAAAGAAAGGGGCCACGGTGTTTCTGTATCTCTATTATGTTGGTGCGGCTTCGGAACTTTTAAATATCTTGATATATCTGGAGAACTACGCGTTTGATCAAAAAATATCATAGAACATGAAAAGTAGGAAACTTAATTCTCTACAAATAAGGTCTCTTAACATTTTGCCATAGCTCTCTTCGTTTCCGAGATATTTGCAGATTTATCTCAAGGGAAGGGGCCTGACGGACATATTTCGAGATATTTCTTCTTCTTGTTGTTCTCCTTCTGCACAGCTAAGCTGGAAGTGGCATTTGCAGCTCGTAATAGTGCAGAGTTATCTCAAAGAAAGGGGCCACGGTGTTTCTGTATCTCTATTATGTTGGTGCGGCTTCGGAACTTTTAAATATCTTGATATATCTCGAGAACTACGCGTCTCATCAAAAAATATCATAGAACATAAAAAGTAGGAAACTTAATTCTCTACAAAAACGGTCTGTTAACATTTTGCCATAGCTCGCTTCGTTTCCGAGATATTTGCAGATTTATCTCAAGGGAAGGGGCCTGACGAACATATTTCGAGATATTTCTTCTTCTTGTTGTGCTTCTTCTGCACAGCTAAGCTGGAAGTGGCATTTGCGGCTCGCACTAGTGCACAGTTATCTCAAAGAAAGGGGCCACGGTGTTTCTGTATCTCTATTATGTTGGTGCGGCTTCGGAACTTTTAAATATCTTGATATATCTCGAGAACTACGCATCTGATCAAAAAATATCATAGAACATAAAAAGTAGGAAACTTAATTCTCTACAAAAAAGGTCTCTTAACATTTTGCCATAGCTCGCTTCGTTTCCGAGATATTTGCAGATTTATCTCAAGGGAAGGGGCCTAACGGACATATTTCGAGATATTTCTTCTTCTTGTTGTTCTTCTTCTGCACAGCTAAGCTGGAAGTGGCATTTGCGGCTCGCACTAGTGCAGAGTTATCTCAAAGAAAGGGGTCACGGTGCTTCTGTATCTCTATTATGTTGGTGCGGCTTCGGAACTTTTAAATATCTTGATATATCTCGAGAAGTGCGCATCTGAGCAAAAAATGTCATAGAACATAAAAAGTAGGAAACTTAATTCTCTACAAAAAAGGTCTCTTAACATTTTGCCATAGCTCTCTTCGTTTCCGAGATATTTCCAGATTTATCTCAAGGGAAGGGGCCTGACGGACATATTTCGAGATATTTCTTCTTCTTGTTGTTCTTCTTCTGCACAGCTAAGCTGGAAGTGGCATTTGCAGCTCGCTATAGTGCAGAGTTATCTCAAAGAAAGGGGCCACGGTGTTTCTGTATCTCTATTATGTTGGTGCGGCTTCGGAACTTTTAAATATCTTGATATATCTCGAGAACTACGCATCTGATCAAAAAATATCATAGAACATGAAAAGTAGGAAACTTAATTCTCTACAAAAAAGGTCTCTTAACATTTTGCCATAGCTCTCTTCGTTTCCGAGATATTTGCAGATTTATCTCAAGGGAAGGGGCCTGACGGACATATTTCGAGATATTTCTTCTTCTTGTTGTTCTCCTTCTGCACAGCTAAGCTGGAAGTGGCATTTGCAGCTCGTAATAGTGCAGAGTTATCTCAAAGAAAGGGGCCACGGTGTTTCTGTATCTCTATTATGTTGGTGCGGCTTCGGAACTTTTAAATATCTTGATATATCTCGAGAACTACGCGTCTCATCAAAAAATATCATAGAACATAAAAAGTAGGAAACTTAATTCTCTACAAAAACGGTCTCTTAGCATTTTGCCATAGCTCGCTTCGTTTCCGAGATATTTGCAGATTTATCTCAAGGGAAGGGGCCTGACGGACATATTTCGAGATATTTCTTCTTCTTGTTGTGCTTCTTCTGCACAGCTAAGCTGGAAGTGGCATTTGCGGCTCGCACTAGTGCACAGTTATCTCAAAGAAAGGGGCCACGGTGTTTCTGTATCTCTATTATGTTGGTGCGGCTTCGGAACTTTTAAATATCTTGATATATCTCGAGAACTACGCATCTGATCAAAAAATATCATAGAACATAAAAAGTAGGAAACTTAATTCTCTACAAAAAAGGTCTCTTAACATTTTGCCATAGCTCGCTTCGTTTCCGAGATATTTGCAGATTTATCTCGAGGGAAGGGGCCTAACGGACATATTTCGAGATATTTCTTCTTCTTGTTGTTCTTCTTCTGCACAGCTAAGCTGGAAGTGGCATTTGCGGCTCGCACTAGTGCAGAGTTATCTCAAAGAAAGGGGTCACGGTGCTTCTGTATCTCTATTATGTTGGTGTGGTTTCGGAACTTTGAAATATCTTGATATATCTCGAGAACTACGCATCTGATCAAAAGATATCATAGAACGTAAAAAGTAGGAAACTTAATTCTCTACAAAAAAGGTCTCTTAACATTTTGCCATAGCTCGCTTCGTTTCCGAGATATTTGCAGATTTATCTCAAGGGAAGGGGCCTAACGGACATATTTCGAGATATTTCTTCTTCTTGTTGTTCTTCTTCTGCACAGCTAAACTGGAAGTGGCATTTCCAGCTCGCAATAGTGCAGAGTTATCTCAAAGAAAGGGGCCACGGTGTTTCTGTATCTCTATTATGTTGGTGCGGCTTCGGAACTTTTAAATATCTTGATATATCTCGAGAACTACGCATCTGATCAAAAAATATCATAGAACATAAAAAGTAGGAAACTTAATTCTCTACAAAAAAGGTCTCTTAACATTTTGCCATAGCTCGCTTCGTTTCCGAGATATTTGCAGATTTATCTCAAGGGAAGGGGCCTGACGGACATATTTCGAGATATTTCTACTTCTTGTTGTTCTTCTTCTGCACAGCTAAGCTGGAAGTGGCATTTGCGGCTCGCACTAGTGCAGAGTTATCTCAAAGAAAGGGGCCACGGTGTTTCTGTATCTCTATTATGTTGGTGCGGCTTCGGAACTTTTAAATATCTTGATATATCTCGAGAACTACGCGTCTCATCAAAAAATATCATAGAACATAAAAAGTAGGAAACTTAATTCTCTACAAAAACGGTCTCTTAACATTTTGCCATAGCTCGCTTCGTTTCCGAGATATTTGCAGATTTATCTCAAGGGAAGGGGCCTGACGGACATATTTCGAGATATTTCTTCTTCTTGTTGTGCTTCTTCTGCACAGCTAAGCTGGAAGTGGCATTTGCGGCTCGCACTAGTGCACAGTTATCTCAAAGAAAGGGGCCACGGTGTTTCTGTATCTTTATTATGTTGGTGCGGCTTCGGAACTTTTAAATATCTCGATATATCTCGAAAACTACGCTTCTGATCAAAAAATATCATAGAACATAAATAGTAGGAAACATAATTCTCTACAAAAAACGTCTCTTAACATTTTGCCATAGCTCGCTTCGTTTCCGAGATATTTGCAGATTCAGCTCAAACGAACTGGCCTGACGGACATATTTCGAGATATTTCTTCTTCTTGTTGTTCTTCCTCTGCACAGCTAAGCTGGAAGTGGCATTTGCAGCTCGCAATAGTGCAGAGTTATCTCAAAGAAAGGGGCCACGGTGTTTCTGTATCTCTATTATGTTGGTGCGGCTTCGGAACTTTTAAATATCTTGATATATCTCGAGAACTACGCATCTGATCAAAAAATATCATCGAACATAAAAAGTAGGAAACTTAATTCTCTACAAAAAAGGTCTCTTAACATTTTGCCATAGCTCGCTTCGTTTCCGAGATATTTGCAGATCTATCTCAAGGGAAGGGGCCTAACGGACATATTTCGAGATATTTCTTCTTCTTGTTGTTCTTCTTCTGCACAGCTAAGCTGGAAGTGGCATTTGCGGCTCGCACTAGTGCAGAGTTATCTCAAAGAAAGGGGTCACGGTGCTTCTGTATCTCTATTATGTTGGTGTGGTTTCGGAACTTTGAAATATCTTGATATATCTCGAGAACTACGCATCTGATCAAAAAATATCATAGAACGTAAAAAGTAGGAAACTTAATTCTCTACAAATAAGGTCTCTTAACATTTTGCCATAGCTCGCTTCGTTTCCGAGATATTTGCAGATTTATCTCAAGGGAAGGGGCCTGACGGACATATTTCGAGATATTTCTTCTTCTTGTTGTTCTTCTTCTGCACAGCTAAGCTGGAAGTGGCATTAACAGCTCGCAATAGTGCAGAGTTATCTCAAAGAAAGGGGCCACGGTGTTTCTGTATCTCTATTATGTTGGTGCGGCTTCGGAACTTTTAAATATCTTGATATATCTCGAGAACTACGCATCTGATCAAAAAATGTCATAGAACATAAAAAGTAGGAAACTTAATTCTCTACAAAAAAGGTCTCTTAACATTTTGCCATAGCTCTCTTCGTTTCCGAGATATTTCCAGATTTATCTCAAGGGAAGGGGCCTGACGGACATATTTCGAGATATTTCTTCTTCTTGTTGTTCTTCTTCTGCACAGCTAAGCTGGAAGTGGCATTTGCAGCTCGCTATAGTGCAGAGTTATCTCAAAGAAAGGGGCCACGGTGTTTCTGTATCTCTATTATGTTGGTGCGGCTTCGGAACTTTTAAATATCTTGATATATCTCGAGAACTGCGCATCTGATCAAAAAATATCATAGAACATAAAAAGTAGGAAACTTAATTGTCTACAAAAAAAGTCTCTTAACATTTTGCCATAGCTCGCTTCGTTTCCGAGATATTTGCAGATTTATCTCAAGGGAAGGGGCCTAACGGACATATTTCGAGATATTTCTTCTTCTTGTTGTTCTTCTTCTGCACAGCTAAGCTGGAAGTGGCATTTCCAGCTCGCAATAATGCAGAGTTATCTCAAAGAAAGGGGCCACGGTGTTTCTGTATCTCTATTATGTTGGTGAGGCTTCGGAACTTTTAAATATCTCGATATATCTCGAAAACTACGCTTCTGATCAAAAAATATCATAGAACATAAATTGTAGGAAACATAATTCTCTACAAAAAACGTCTCTTAACATTTTGCCATAGCTCGCTTCGGTTCCGAGATATTTGCAGATTTATCTCATGGGAAGGGGCCTGACGGACATATTTCGAGATATTTCTTCTTCTTGTTGTTCTTCTTCTGCACAGCTAAGCTGGAAGTGGCATTTGCGGCTCGCACTAGTGCAGAGTTATCTCAAAGAAAGGGGCCACGGTGTTTCTGTATCTCTATTATGTTGGTGCGGCTTCGGAACTTTTAAATATCTTGATATATCTCGAGAACTCCGCATCTGATCAAAAAATATCATAGAACATAAAAAGTAGGAAACTTAATTCTCTACAAAAAAGGTCTCTTAACATTTTGCCATAGCTCGCTTCGTTTCCGAGATATTTGCATATTTATCTCAAGGGAAGGGGCCTGACGGACATATTTCGAGATATTTCTTCTTCTTGTTGGTCTTCTTCTGCACAGCTAAGCTGGAAGTGGCATTTGCAGCGCGCAATAGTGCAGAGTTATCTCAAAGAAAGGGGCCACGGTGTTTCTGTATCTCTATTACGTTGGTGCGGCTTCGGAACTTTTAAATATCTTGATATATCTCGAGAACTACGCATCTGATCAGAAAATATCATACTACATAAAAAGTAGGAAACTTAATTCTCTACAAGAAAGGTCTCTAAACATTTTGCCATAGCTCGCTTCGTTTCCGAGATATTTGCAGATTTATCTCAAGGGAAGGGGCCTGACGGACATATTTCGAGATAGTTCTTCTTCTTGTTGTTCTTCTTCTGCACAGCTAAGCTGGAAGTGGCATTTGCAGCTCGCAATAGTGCAGAGTTATCTCAAAGAAAGGGGCCACGGTGTTTCTGTATCTCTATTATCTTGGTGCGGCTTCGGAACTTTTAAATATCTTGATATATCTCGAGAACTACGCATCTGATCAAAAAATATCATAGAAGATAAAAAGTAGGAAACTTAATTCTCTACAAAAAAGGTCTCTTAACATTTTGCCATAGCTCGCTTCGTTTCCGAGATATTTGCAGATTTATCTCAAGGGAAGGGGCCTGACGGACATATTTCGAGATATTTCTTCTTCTTGTTGTTCTTCTTCTGCACAGCTGAGCTGGAAGTGGCATTTGCAGGTCGCAATAGTGCAGAATTATCTCAAAGAAAGGGGCCACGGTGTTTCTGTATCTCTATTATGTTGGTGCGGCTTCGGAACTTTTAAATATCTTGATATATCTCGAGAACTACGCCTCTGATCAAAAAATATCATAGAACGCAAAAAGTAGGAAACTTAATTCTCTACAAAAAAGGTCTCTTAACATTTTGCCATAGCTCGCTTCGTTTCCGAGATATTTGCAGATTTATCTCAAGGGAAGGGGCCTGACGGACATATTTCGAGATATTTCTTCTTCTTGTTGTTCTTCTTCTGCACAGCTGAGCTGGAAGTGGCATTTGCAGGTCGCAATAGTGCAGAATTATCTCAAAGAAAGGGGCCACGGTGTTTCTGTATCTCTATTATGTTGGTGCGGCTTCGGAACTTTTAAATATCTCGATATATCTCGAAAACTACGCTTCTGATCAAAAAATATCATAGAACGTAAATTGTAGGAAACATTATTCTCTACAAAAAAGGTCCCTTAACATTTTGCCATAGCTCGCTTCGTTTCCGAGATATTTGCAGATATATCTCAAGGGAAGGGTCCTGATGGACATATTTCGAGATATTTCTTCTTCTTGTTGTTCTTCTTCTGCACAGCTAAGCTGGAAGTGGCATTTGCAGCGCGCAATAGTGCAGAGTTATCTCAAAGAAAGGGGCCACGGTGTTTCTGTATCTCTATTATGTTGGTGCGGCTTCGGAACTTTTAAATATCTTGATATATCTCGAGAACTACGCATCTGATCAAAAAATATCATTCTACATAAAAAGTAGGAAACTTAATTCTCTACAAGAAAGGTCTCTAAACATTTTGCCATAGCTCGCTTCGTTTCCGAGATATTTGCAGATTTATCTCAAGGGAAGGGGCCTGACGGACATATTTCGAGATATTTCTTCTTCTTGTTGTTCTTCTTCTGCACAGCTGAGCTGGAAGTGGCATTTGCAGGTCGCAATAGTGCAGAATTATCTCAAAGAAAGGGGCCACGGTGTTTCTGTATCTCTATTACGTTGGTGCGGCTTCGGAACTTTTAAATATCTTGATATATCTCGAGAACTACGCATCTGATCAGAAAATATCATACTACATAAAAAGTAGGAAACTTAATTCTCTACAAGAAAGGTCTCTAAACATTTTGCCATAGCTCGCTTCGTTTCCGAGATATTTGCAGATTTATCTCAAGGGAAGGGGCCTGACGGACATATTTCGAGATAGTTCTTCTTCTTGTTGTTCTTCTTCTGCACAGCTAAGCTGGAAGTGGCATTTGCAGCTCGCAATAGTGCAGAGTTATCTCAAAGAAAGGGGCCACGGTGTTTCTGTATCTCTATTATCTTGGTGCGGCTTCGGAACTTTTAAATATCTTGATATATCTCGAGAACTACGCATCTGATCAAAAAATATCATAGAAGATAAAAAGTAGGAAACTTAATTCTCTACAAAAAAGGTCTCTTAACATTTTGCCATAGCTCGCTTCGTTTCCGAGATATTTGCAGATTTATCTCAAGGGAAGGGGCCTGACGGACATATTTCGAGATATTTCTTCTTCTTGTTGTTCTTCTTCTGCACAGCTGAGCTGGAAGTGGCATTTGCAGGTCGCAATAGTGCAGAATTATCTCAAAGAAAGGGGCCACGGTGTTTCTGTATCTCTATTATGTTGGTGCGGCTTCGGAACTTTTAAATATCTTGATATATCTCGAGAACTACGCCTCTGATCAAAAAATATCATAGAACGCAAAAAGTAGGAAACTTAATTCTCTACAAAAAAGGTCTCTTAACATTTTGCCATAGCTCGCTTCGTTTCCGAGATATTTGCAGATTTATCTCAAGGGAAGGGGCCTGACGGACATATTTCGAGATATTTCTTCTTCTTGTTGTTCTTCTTCTGCACAGCTGAGCTGGAAGTGGCATTTGCAGGTCGCAATAGTGCAGAATTATCTCAAAGAAAGGGGCCACGGTGTTTCTGTATCTCTATTATGTTGGTGCGGCTTCGGAACTTTTAAATATCTCGATATATCTCGAAAACTACGCTTCTGATCAAAAAATATCATAGAACGTAAATTGTAGGAAACATTATTCTCTACAAAAAAGGTCCCTTAACATTTTGCCATAGCTCGCTTCGTTTCCGAGATATTTGCAGATATATCTCAAGGGAAGGGTCCTGATGGACATATTTCGAGATATTTCTTCTTCTTGTTGTTCTTCTTCTGCACAGCTAAGCTGGAAGTGGCATTTGCAGCGCGCAATAGTGCAGAGTTATCTCAAAGAAAGGGGCCACGGTGTTTCTGTATCTCTATTATGTTGGTGCGGCTTCGGAACTTTTAAATATCTTGATATATCTCGAGAACTACGCATCTGATCAAAAAATATCATTCTACATAAAAAGTAGGAAACTTAATTCTCTACAAGAAAGGTCTCTAAACATTTTGCCATAGCTCGCTTCGTTTCCGAGATATTTGCAGATTTATCTCAAGGGAAGGGGCCTGACGGACATATTTCGAGATATTTCTTCTTCTTGTTGTTCTTCTTCTGCACAGCTGAGCTGGAAGTGGCATTTGCAGGTCGCAATAGTGCAGAATTATCTCAAAGAAAGGGGCCACGGTGTTTCTGTATCTCTATTACGTTGGTGCGGCTTCGGAACTTTTAAATATCTTGATATATCTCGAGAACTACGCATCTGATCAGAAAATATCATACTACATAAAAAGTAGGAAACTTAATTCTCTACAAGAAAGGTCTCTAAACATTTTGCCATAGCTCGCTTCGTTTCCGAGATATTTGCAGATTTATCTCAAGGGAAGGGGCCTGACGGACATATTTCGAGATAGTTCTTCTTCTTGTTGTTCTTCTTCTGCACAGCTAAGCTGGAAGTGGCATTTGCAGCTCGCAATAGTGCAGAGTTATCTCAAAGAAAGGGGCCACGGTGTTTCTGTATCTCTATTATCTTGGTGCGGCTTCGGAACTTTTAAATATCTTGATATATCTCGAGAACTACGCATCTGATCAAAAAATATCATAGAAGATAAAAAGTAGGAAACTTAATTCTCTACAAAAAAGGTCTCTTAACATTTTGCCATAGCTCGCTTCGTTTCCGAGATATTTGCAGATTTATCTCAAGGGAAGGGGCCTGACGGACATATTTCGAGATATTTCTTCTTCTTGTTGTTCTTCTTCTGCACAGCTGAGCTGGAAGTGGCATTTGCAGGTCGCAATAGTGCAGAATTATCTCAAAGAAAGGGGCCACGGTGTTTCTGTATCTCTATTATGTTGGTGCGGCTTCGGAACTTTTAAATATCTTGATATATCTCGAGAACTACGCCTCTGATCAAAAAATATCATAGAACGCAAAAAGTAGGAAACTTAATTCTCTACAAAAAAGGTCTCTTAACATTTTGCCATAGCTCGCTTCGTTTCCGAGATATTTGCAGATTTATCTCAAGGGAAGGGGCCTGACGGACATATTTCGAGATATTTCTTCTTCTTGTTGTTCTTCTTCTGCACAGCTGAGCTGGAAGTGGCATTTGCAGGTCGCAATAGTGCAGAATTATCTCAAAGAAAGGGGCCACGGTGTTTCTGTATCTCTATTATGTTGGTGCGGCTTCGGAACTTTTCAATATCTCGATATATCTCGAAAACTACGCTTCTGATCAAAAAATATCATAGAACGTAAATTGTAGGAAACATTATTCTCTACAAAAAAGGTCCCTTAACATTTTGCCATAGCTCGCTTCGTTTCCGAGATATTTGCAGATATATCTCAAGGGAAGGGTCCTGATGGACATATTTCGAGATATTTCTTCTTCTTGTTGTTCTTCTTCTGCACAGCTAAGCTGGAAGTGGCATTTGCAGCGCGCAATAGTGCAGAGTTATCTCAAAGAAAGGGGCCACGGTGTTTCTGTATCTCTATTATCTTGGTGCGGCTTCGGAACTTTTAAATATCTTGATATATCTCGAGAACTACGCATCTGATCAAAAAATATCATAGAAGATAAAAAGTAGGAAACTTAATTCTCTACAAAAAAGGTCTCTTAACATTTTGCCATAGCTCGCTTCGTTTCCGAGATATTTGCAGATTTATCTCAAGGGAAGGGGCCTGACGGACATATTTCGAGATATTTCTTCTTCTTGTTGTTCTTCTTCTGCACAGCTGAGCTGGAAGTGGCATTTGCAGGTCGCAATAGTGCAGAATTATCTCAAAGAAAGGGGCCACGGTGTTTCTGTATCTCTATTATGTTGGTGCGGCTTCGGAACTTTTAAATATCTTGATATATCTCGAGAACTACGCCTCTGATCAAAAAATATCATAGAACGCAAAAAGTAGGAAACTTAATTCTCTACAAAAAAGGTCTCTTAACATTTTGCCATAGCTCGCTTCGTTTCCGAGATATTTGCAGATTTATCTCAAGGGAAGGGGCCTGACGGACATATTTCGAGATATTTCTTCTTCTTGTTGTTCTTCTTCTGCACAGCTGAGCTGGAAGTGGCATTTGCAGGTCGCAATAGTGCAGAATTATCTCAAAGAAAGGGGCCACGGTGTTTCTGTATCTCTATTATGTTGGTGCGGCTTCGGAACTTTTAAATATCTCGATATATCTCGAAAACTACGCTTCTGATCAAAAAATATCATAGAACGTAAATTGTAGGAAACATTATTCTCTACAAAAAAGGTCCCTTAACATTTTGCCATAGCTCGCTTCGTTTCCGAGATATTTGCAGATATATCTCAAGGGAAGGGTCCTGATGGACATATTTCGAGATATTTCTTCTTCTTGTTGTTCTTCTTCTGCACAGCTAAGCTGGAAGTGGCATTTGCAGCGCGCAATAGTGCAGAGTTATCTCAAAGAAAGGGGCCACGGTGTTTCTGTATCTCTATTATGTTGGTGCGGCTTCGGAACTTTTAAATATCTTGATATATCTCGAGAACTACGCATCTGATCAAAAAATATCATTCTACATAAAAAGTAGGAAACTTAATTCTCTACAAGAAAGGTCTCTAAACATTTTGCCATAGCTCGCTTCGTTTCCGAGATATTTGCAGATTTATCTCAAGGGAAGGGGCCTGACGGACATATTTCGAGATATTTCTTCTTCTTGTTGTTCTTCTTCTGCACAGCTGAGCTGGAAGTGGCATTTGCAGGTCGCAATAGTGCAGAATTATCTCAAAGAAAGGGGCCACGGTGTTTCTGTATCTCTATTACGTTGGTGCGGCTTCGGAACTTTTAAATATCTTGATATATCTCGAGAACTACGCATCTGATCAGAAAATATCATACTACATAAAAAGTAGGAAACTTAATTCTCTACAAGAAAGGTCTCTAAACATTTTGCCATAGCTCGCTTCGTTTCCGAGATATTTGCAGATTTATCTCAAGGGAAGGGGCCTGACGGACATATTTCGAGATAGTTCTTCTTCTTGTTGTTCTTCTTCTGCACAGCTAAGCTGGAAGTGGCATTTGCAGCTCGCAATAGTGCAGAGTTATCTCAAAGAAAGGGGCCACGGTGTTTCTGTATCTCTATTATCTTGGTGCGGCTTCGGAACTTTTAAATATCTTGATATATCTCGAGAACTACGCATCTGATCAAAAAATATCATAGAAGATAAAAAGTAGGAAACTTAATTCTCTACAAAAAAGGTCTCTTAACATTTTGCCATAGCTCGCTTCGTTTCCGAGATATTTGCAGATTTATCTCAAGGGAAGGGGCCTGACGGACATATTTCGAGATATTTCTTCTTCTTGTTGTTCTTCTTCTGCACAGCTGAGCTGGAAGTGGCATTTGCAGGTCGCAATAGTGCAGAATTATCTCAAAGAAAGGGGCCACGGTGTTTCTGTATCTCTATTATGTTGGTGCGGCTTCGGAACTTTTAAATATCTTGATATATCTCGAGAACTACGCCTCTGATCAAAAAATATCATAGAACGCAAAAAGTAGGAAACTTAATTCTCTACAAAAAAGGTCTCTTAACATTTTGCCATAGCTCGCTTCGTTTCCGAGATATTTGCAGATTTATCTCAAGGGAAGGGGCCTGACGGACATATTTCGAGATATTTCTTCTTCTTGTTGTTCTTCTTCTGCACAGCTGAGCTGGAAGTGGCATTTGCAGGTCGCAATAGTGCAGAATTATCTCAAAGAAAGGGGCCACGGTGTTTCTGTATCTCTATTATGTTGGTGCGGCTTCGGAACTTTTAAATATCTCGATATATCTCGAAAACTACGCTTCTGATCAAAAAATATCATAGAACGTAAATTGTAGGAAACATTATTCTCTACAAAAAAGGTCCCTTAACATTTTGCCATAGCTCGCTTCGTTTCCGAGATATTTGCAGATATATCTCAAGGGAAGGGTCCTGATGGACATATTTCGAGATATTTCTTCTTCTTGTTGTTCTTCTTCTGCACAGCTAAGCTGGAAGTGGCATTTGCAGCGCGCAATAGTGCAGAGTTATCTCAAAGAAAGGGGCCACGGTGTTTCTGTATCTCTATTATGTTGGTGCGGCTTCGGAACTTTTAAATATCTTGATATACCTCGAGAACTACGCGTCTGATCAAAAAATATCATAGAAGATAAAAAGTAGGAAACTTAATTCTCTACAAAAACGGTCTCTTAACATTTTGCCATAGCTCGCTTCGTTTCCGAGATATTTGCAGATATATCTCAAGGGAAGGGGCCTGACGGACATATTTCGAGATATTTCTTCTTCTTGTTGTTCTTCTTCTGCACAGCTAAGCTGGAAGTGGCATTTGCGGCTCGCACTAGTGCACAGTTATCTCAAAGAAAGGGGCCACGGTGTTTCTGTATCTCTATTATGTTGGTGCGGCTTCGGAACTTTTAAATATCTTGATATATCTCGAGAACTACGCATCTGATCAAAAAATATCATAGAACATAAAAAGTAGGAAACTTAATTCTCTACAAAAAAGGTCTCTTAACATTTTGCCATAGCTCGCTTCGTTTCCGAGATATTTGCAGATTTATCTCAAGGAAAGGGGCCTGACGGACATATTTCGAGATATTTCTTCTTCTTGTTGTTCTTCTTCTGCACAGCTGAGCTGGAAGTGGCATTTGCAGGTCGCAATAGTGCAGAGTTATCTCAAAGAAAGGGGCCACGGTGTTTCTGTATCTCTATTATGTTGGTGCGGCTTCGGAACTTTTAAATATCTCGATATATCTTGAAAACTACGCTTCTGATCAAAAAATATCATAGAACGTAAATTGTAGGAAACATGATTCTCTACAAAAAAGGTCTCTTAACATTTTGCCATAGCTCGCTTCGTTTCCGAGATATTTGCAGATTTATCTCAAGGGAAGGGGCCTGACGGACATATTTCGAGATATTTCTTCTTGTTGTTGTTCTTCTTCTGCACAGCTATGCTGGAAGTGGCATTTGCAGCGCGCAATAGTGCAGAGTTATCTCAAAGAAAGGGGCCACGGTGTTTCTGTATCTCTATTATGTTGGTGCGGCTTCGGAACTTTTAAATATCTTGATATATCTCGAGAACTACGCATCTGATCAAAAAAAATCATACTACATAAAAAGTAGGAAACTTAATTCTCTACAAGAAAGGTCTCTAAACATTTTGCCATAGCTCGCTTCGTTTCCGAGATATTTGCAGATTTATCTCAAGGGAAGGGGCCTGACGGACATATTTCGAGATATTTCTTCTTCTTGTTGTTCTTCTTCTGCACAGCTAAGCTGGAAGTGGCATTTGCAGCTCGCAATAGTGCAGAGTTATCTCAAAGAGAGGGGCCACGGTGTTTCTGTATCTCTATTATGTTGGTGCGGCTTCGGAACTTTTAAATATCTTGATATATCTCGAGAACTACGCATCTGATCAAAAAAAATCATACTACATAAAAAGTAGGAAACTTAATTCTCTACAAGAAAGGTCTCTAAACATTTTGCCATAGCTCGCTTCGTTTCCGAGATATTTGCAGATTTATCTCAAGGGAAGGGGCCTGACGGACATATTTCGAGATATTTCTTCTTCTTGTTGTTCTTCTTCTGCACAGCTAAGCTGGAAGTGGCATTTGCAGCTCGCAATAGTGCAGAGTTATCTCAAAGAGAGGGGCCACGGTGTTTCTGTATCTCTATTATGTTGGTGCGGCTTCGGAACTTTTAAATATCTTGATATATCTCGAGAACTACGCATCTGATCAAAAAATATCATAGAAGATAAAAAGTAGGAAACTTAATTCTCTACAAAAAAGGTCTCTTAACATTTCGCCATAGCTCGCTTCGTTTCCGAGATATTTGCAGATTTATCTCAAGGGAAGGGGCCTGTCGGACATTTTTCGAGATATTTCTTCTTCTTGTTGTTCTTCTTCTGCACAGCTAAGCTGGAAGTGGCATTTGCGGCTCGCACTAGTGCAGAGTTATCTCAAAGAAAGGGGCCACGGTGTTTCTGTATCTCTATTATGTTGGTGCGGCTTCGGAACTTTTAAATATCGCGATATATCTCGAAAACTACGCTTCTGATCAAAAAATTTCATAGAACATAAATTGTAGCAAACAGAATTCTCTACAAAAAAGGTCTCTTAACATTTTGCCATAGCTCGCTTCGTTTCCGAGATATTTGCAGATATATCTCAAGGGAAGGGGCCTGACGGACATATTTCGAGATATTTCTTCTTCTTGTTGTTCTTCTTCTGCACAGCTAAACTGGAAGTGACATTTCCAGCTCGCAATCGTGCAGAGTTATCTCAAAGAAAGGGGCCACGGTGTTTCTGTATCTCTATTATGTTGGTGCGGCTTCGGAACTTTTAAATATCTTGATATATCTCGAGAACTACGCCTCTGATCGAAAAATATCATAGAACATAAAAAGTAGGAAACTTAATTCTCTACAAAAAAGGTCTCTTTACATTTTCCCATAGCTCGCTTCGTTTCCGAGATATTTGCAGATTTATCTCAAGGGAAGGGGCCTGACGGACATATTTCGAGATATTTCTTCTTCTTGTTGTTCTTCTTCTGCACAGCTAAGCTGAAATTGGCATTTGCAGCGCGCAATAGTGCAGAGTTATCTCAAAGAAACGGGCCACGGTGTTTCTGTATCTCTATTAGGTTGGTGCGGCTTCGGAACTTTTAAATATCTTGATATATCTCGAGAACTACGCATCTGATCAAAAAATATCATACTACATAAAAAGTAGGAAACTTAATTCTCTACAAGAAAGGTCTCTAAACATTTTGCCATAGCTCGCTTCGTTTCCGAGATATTTGCAGATTTATCTCAAGGGAAGGGGCCTGACGGACATATTTCGAGATATTTCTTCTTCTTGTTGTTCTTCTTCTGCACAGCTAAGCTGGAAGTGGCATTTGCAGCTCGCAATAGTGCAGAGTTATCTCAAAGAAAGGGGCCACGGTGTTTCTGTATCTCTATTATGTTGGTGCGGCTTCGGAACTTTTAAATATCTTGATATATCTCGAGAACTACGCATCTGATCAAAAAATATCATAGAACATAAAAAGTAGGAAACTTAATTCTCTACAAAAAAGGTCTCTTCACATTTTGCCATAGCTCGCTTCGTTTCCGAGATATTTGCAGATTTATCTCAAGGGAAGGGGCCTGACGGACATATTTCGAGATATTTCTTCTTCTTGTTGTTCTTCTTCTGCACAGCTGAGCTGGAAGTGGCATTTGCAGGTCGCAATAGTGCAGAGTTATCTCAAA
The DNA here is from genome assembly GCF_051020975.1 of Osmia lignaria lignaria. Lineage (NCBI taxonomy): Eukaryota > Metazoa > Arthropoda > Insecta > Hymenoptera > Megachilidae > Osmia > Osmia lignaria. The sequence goes on from NW_027478161.1 coordinate 3,834,914, forward strand.
GAAAGGGGCCACGGTGTTTCTGTATCTCTATTATGTTGGTGCGGCTTCGGAGCTTTTAAATATCGCGATATATCTCGAAAACTACGCTTCTGATCAAAAAATTTCATAGAACATAAATTATAGCAAACAGAATTCTCTACAAAAAAGGTCTCTTAACATTTTGCCATAGCTCGCTTCGTTTCCGAGATATTTGCAGATATATCTCAAGGGAAGGGGCCTGACGGACATATTTCGAGATATTTCTTCTTCTTGTTGTTCTTTTTCTGCACAGCTAAGCTGGAAGTGGCATTTGCAGCTCGCAATAGTGCAGAGTTATCTCAAAGAAAGGGGCCACGGTGTTTCTGTATCTCTATTATGTTGGTGCGGCTTCGGAACTTTTAAATATCTCGATATATCTCGAAAACTACGCTTCTGATCAAAAAATATCATAGAACATAAATTGTAGGAAACATAATTCTCTACAAAAAAGGTCTCTTAACATTTTGCCATAGCTCGCTTCGTTTCCGAGATATTTGCAGATATATCTCAAGGGAAGGGGCCTGACGGACATATTTCGAGATATTTCTTCTTCTTGTTGTTCTTCTTCTGCACAGCTAAGCTGGAAGTGGCATTTGCGGCTCGCACTAGTGCAGAGTTATCTCAAAGAAAGGGGCCACGGTGTTTCTGTATCCCTATTATGTTGGTGCGGCTTCGGAACTTTTAAATATCTCGATATATCTCGAAAACTACGCTTCTGATCAAAAAATATCATAGAACATAAATTGTACGAAACATAATTCTCTATAAAAAACGTCTCTTAACATTTTGCCATAGCTCGCTTCGTTTCCGAGATATTTGCAGATTCAGCTCAAAGGAACTGGCCTGACGGACATATTTCGAGATATTTCTTCTTCTTGTTGTTCTTCCTCTGCACAGCTAAGCTGGAAGTGGCATTTGCGGCTCGCACTAGTGCAGAGTTATCTCAAAGAAAGGGGCCACGGTGTTTCTGTATCTCTATTATGTTGGTGCGGCTTCGGAACTTTTAAATATCTCGATATATCTCGAAAACTACGCTTCTGATCAAAAAATATCATAGAACATAAATTGTAGGAAACATAATTCTCTACAAAAAAGGTCTCTTAACATTTTGCCATAGCTCGCTTCGTTTCCGAGATATTTGCAGATATATCTCAAGGGAAGGGGCCTGACGGACATATTTCGAGATATTTCTTCTTCTTGTTGTTCTTCTTCTGCACAGCTAAGCTGGAAGTGGCATTTGCGGCTCGCACTAGTGCAGAGTTATCTCAAAGAAAGGGACCACGGTGTTTCTGTATCCCTATTATGTTGGTGCGGCTTCGGAACTTTTAAATATCTCGATATATCTCGAAAACTACGCTTCTGATCAAGAAATATCATAGAACATAAATTGTAGGAAACATAATTCTCTATAAAAAACGTCTCTTAACATTTTGCCATAGCTCGCTTCGTTTCCGAGATATTTGCAGATTCAGCTCAAAGGAACTGGCCTGACGGACATATTTCGAGATATTTCTTCTTCTTGTTGTTCTTCCTCTGCACAGCTAAGCTGGAAGTGGCATTTTCAGCTCGCAATAGTGCAGAGTTATCTCAAAGAAAGGGGCCACGGTGTTTCTGTATCTCTATTATGTTGGTGCGGGTTCGGAACTTTTAAATATCTTGATATATCTCGAGAACTACGCATCTGATCAAAAAATATCATAGAACATAAAAAGTAGAAAACTTAATTCTCTACAAAAAAGGTCTCTTAACATTTTGCCATAGCTCGCTTCGTTTCCGAGATATTTGCAGATTTATCTCAAGGGAAGGGGCCTGACGGACATATTTCGAGATATTTCTTCTTCTTGTTGTTCTTCTTCTGCACAGCTGAGCTGGAAGTGGCATTTGCGGCTCGCACTAGTGCAGAGTTATCTCAAAGAAAGGGGCCACGGTGTTTCTGTATCTCTATTATGTTGGTGCGACTTCGGAACTTTTAAATATCTCGATACATCTCGAAAACTACGCTTCTGATCAAAAAATATCATACAACCTAAATTGTAGGAAACATAATTCTCTACAAAAAAGGTCTCTTAACATTTTGCCATAGCTCGCTTCGTTTCCGAGATATTTGCAGTTATATCTCAAGGGAAGGGGCCTGACGGACATATTTCGAGATATTTCTTCTTCTGCACAGCTAAGCTGGAAGTGGCATTTACAGCTCGCAATAGTGCAGAGTTATCTCAAAGAAAGGGGCCACGGTGTTTCTGTATCTCTATTATGTTGGTGTGGCTTCGGAACTTTTAAATATCTTGATATATCTCGAGAACTACGCATCTGATCAAAAAATATCATAGAACATAAAAAGTAGGAAACTTAATTCTCTACAAAAAAGGTCTCCTAACATTTTGCCATAGCTCGCTTCGTTTCCGAGATATTTGCAGATTTATCTCAAGGGAAGGGGCCTGACGGACATATTTCGAGATATTTCTTCTTCTTGTTGTTCTTCTTCTGCACAGCTAAGCTGGAAGTGGCATTTGCGGCTCGCACTAGTGCAGAGTTATCTCAAAGAAAGGGGCCACGGTGTTTCTGTATCCCTATTATGTTGGTGCGGCTTCGGAATTTTTAAATATCTCGATATATCTCGAGAACTACGCTTCTGATCAAAAAATATCGTACAACATAAATTGTAGGAAACGTAATTCTCTACAAAAAACGTCTCTTAACATTTTGCCATAGCTCGCTTCGTTTCCGAGATATTTGCAGATTCAGCTCAAAGGAACTGGCCTGACGGACATATTTCGAGATATTTCTTCTTCTTGTTGTTCTTCCTCTGCACAGCTAAGCTGGAAGTGGCATTTGCAGCTCGCAATAGTGCAGAGTTATCTCAAAGAAAGGGGCCACGGTGTTTCTGTATCTCTATTATGTTGGTGCGGCTTCGGAACTTTTAAATATCTTGATATATCTCGAGAACTACGCATCTGATCAAAAAATATCATAGAACATAAAAAGTAGGAAACTTAATTCTCTACAAAAAAGGTCTCTTAACATTTTGCCATAGCTCGCTTCGTTTCCGAGATATGTGCAGATTTATCTCAAGGGAAGGGGCCTGACGGACATATTTCGAGATATTTCTTCTTCTTGTTGTTCTTCTTCTGCACAGCTAAGCTGGAAGTGGCATTTGCGGCTCGCACTAGTGCAGAGTTATCTCAAAGAAAGGGGCCACGGTGTTTCTGTATCCCTATTATGTTGGTGCGGCTTCGGAACTTTTAAATATCTCGATATATCTCGAGAACTACGCATCTGATCAAAAAATATCATAGAACATAAATTGTAGGAAACATAATTCTCTATAAAAAACGTCTCTTAACATTTTGCAATAGCTCGCTTCGTTTCCGAGATATTTGCAGATTCAGCTCAAAGGAACTGGCCTGACGGACATATTTCGAGATATTTCTTCTTCTTGTTGTTCTTCCTCTGCACAGCTAAGCTGGAAGTGGCATTTGCAGCTCGCAATAGTGCAGAGTTATCTCAAAGAAAGGGGCCACGGTGTTTCTGTATCTCTATTATGTTGGTGCGGGTTCGGAACTTTTAAATGTCTTGATATATCTCGAGAACTACGCATCTGATCAAAAAATATCATAGAACATAAAAAGTAGGAAACTTAATTCTCTACAAAAAAGGTCTCCTAACATTTTGCCATAGCTCGCTTCGTTTCCGAGATATTTGCAGATTTATCTCAAGGGAAGGGGCCTGACGGACATATTTCGAGATATTTCTTCTTCTTGTTGTTCTTCTTCTGCACAGCTAAGCTGGAAGTGGCATTCGCGGCTCGCACTAGTGCAGAGTTATCTCAAAGAAAGGGGCCACGGTGTTTCTGTATCCCTATTATGTTGGTGCGGCTTCGGAATTTTTAAATATCTCGATATATCTCGAGAACTACGCTTCTGATCAAAAAATATCATACAACATAAATTGTAGGAAACGTAATTCTCTACAAAAAACGTCTCTTAACATTTTGCCATAGCTCGCTTCGTTTCCGAGATATTTGCAGATTCAGCTCAAAGGAACTGGCCTGACGGACATATTTCAAGATATTTCTTCTTCTTGTTGTTCTTCCTCTGCACAGCTAAGCTGGAAGTGGCATTTGCGGCTCGCACTAGTGCAGAGTTATCTCAAAGAAAGGGGCCACGGTGTTTCTGTATCCCTATTATGTTGGTGCGGCTTCGGAACTTTTAAATATCTCGATATATCTCGAGAACTACGCATCTGATCAAAAAATATCATAGAACATAAATTGTAGGAAACATAATTCTCTATAAAAAACGTCTCTTAACATTTTGCAATAGCTCGCTTCGTTTCCGAGATATTTGCAGATTCAGCTCAAAGGAACTGGCCTGACGGACATATTTCGAGATATTTCTTCTTCTTGTTGTTCTTCCTCTGCACAGCTAAGCTGGAAGTGGCATTTGCAGCTCGCAATAGTGCAGAGTTATCTCAAAGAAAGGGGCCACGGTGTTTCTGTATCTCTATTATGTTGGTGCGGGTTCGGAACTTTTAAATGTCTTGATATATCTCGAGAACTACGCATCTGATCAAAAAATATCATAGAACATAAAAAGTAGGAAACTTAATTCTCTACAAAAAAGGTCTCCTAACATTTTGCCATAGCTCGCTTCGTTTCCGAGATATTTGCAGATTTATCTCAAGGGAAGGGGCCTGACGGACATATTTCGAGATATTTCTTCTTCTTGTTGTTCTTCTTCTGCACAGCTAAGCTGGAAGTGGCATTCGCGGCTCGCACTAGTGCAGAGTTATCTCAAAGAAAGGGGCCACGGTGTTTCTGTATCCCTATTATGTTGGTGCGGCTTCGGAATTTTTAAATATCTCGATATATCTCGAGAACTACGCTTCTGATCAAAAAATATCATACAACATAAATTGTAGGAAACGTAATTCTCTACAAAAAACGTCTCTTAACATTTTGCCATAGCTCGCTTCGTTTCCGAGATATTTGCAGATTCAGCTCAAAGGAACTGGCCTGACGGACATATTTCAAGATATTTCTTCTTCTTGTTGTTCTTCCTCTGCACAGCTAAGCTGGAAGTGGCATTTGCAGCTCGCAATAGTGCAGAGTTATCTCAAAGAAAGGGGCCACGGTGTTTCTGTATCTCTATTATGTTGGTGCGGGTTCGGAACTTTTAAATATCTTGATATATCTCGAGAACTACGCATCTGATCAAAAAATATCATAGAACATAAAAAGTAGGAAACTTAATTCTCTACAAAAAAGGTCTCTTAACATTTTGCCATAGCTCGCTTCGTTTCCGAGATATTTGCAGATTTATCTCAAGGGAAGGGGCCTGACGGACATATTTCGAGATATTTCTTCTTCTTGTTGTTCTTCTTCTGCACAGCTAAGCTGGAAGTGGCATTTGCGGCTCGCACTAGTGCAGAGTTATCTCAAAGAAAGGGGCCACGGTGTTTCTGTATCTCTATTATGTTGGTGCGGCTTCGGAACTTTTAAATATCTCGATATATCTCGAAAACTACGCTTCTGATCAAAAAATATCATAGAACATAAATTGTAGGAAACATAATTCTCTACAAAAAAGGTCTCTTAACATTTTGCCATAGCTCGCTTCGTTTCCGAGATATTTGCAGATATATCTCAAGGGAAGGGGCCTGACGGACATATTTCGAGATATTTCTTCTTCTTGTTGTTCTTCTTCTGCACAGCTAAGCTGGAAGTGGCATTTGCGGCTCGCACTAGTGCAGAGTTATCTCAAAGAAAGGGACCACGGTGTTTCTGTATCCCTATTATGTTGGTGCGGCTTCGGAACTTTTAAATATCTCGATATATCTCGAAAACTACGCTTCTGATCAAAAAATATCATAGAACATAAATTGTAGGAAACATAATTCTCTATAAAAAACGTCTCTTAACATTTTGCCATAGCTCGCTTCGTTTCCGAGATATTTGCAGATTCAGCTCAAAGGAACTGGCCTGACGGACATATTTCGAGATATTTCTTCTTCTTGTTGTTCTTCCTCTGCACAGCTAAGCTGGAAGTGGCATTTTCAGCTCGCAATAGTGCAGAGTTATCTCAAAGAAAGGGGCCACGGTGTTTCTGTATCTCTATTATGTTGGTGCGGGTTCGGAACTTTTAAATATCTTGATATATCTCGAGAACTACGCATCTGATCAAAAAATATCATAGAACATAAAAAGTAGGAAACTTAATTCTCTACAAAAAAGGTCTCTTAACATTTTGCCATAGCTGGCTTCGTTTCCGAGATATTTGCAGATATATCTCAAGGGAAGGGGCCTGACGGACATATTTCGAGATATTTCTTCTTCTTGTTGTTCTTCTTCTGCACAGCTAAGCTGGAAGTGGCATTTGCGGCTCGCACTAGTGCAGAGTTATCTCAAAGAAAGGGGCCACGGTGTTTCTGTATCTCTATTATGTTGGTGCGGCTTCGGAACTTTTAAATATCTCGATACATCTCGAAAACTACGCTTCTGATCAAAAAATATCATAGAACCTAAATTGTAGGAAACATAATTCTCTACAAAAAAGGTCTCTTAACATTTTGCCATAGCTCGCTTCGTTTCCGAGATATTTGCAGATATATCTCAAGGGAAGGGGCCTGACGGACATATTTCGAGATATTTCTTCTTCTTGTTATTCTTCTTCTGCACAGCTAAGCTGGAAGTGGCATTTACAGCTCGCAATAGTGCAGAGTTATCTCAAAGAAAGGGGCCACGGTGTTTCTGTATCTCTATTATGTTGGTGCGGCTTCGGAACTTTTAAATATCTTGATATATCTCGAGAACTACGCATCTGATCAAAAAATATCATAGAGCATAAAAAGTAGGAAACTTAATTCTCTACAAAAAAGGTCTCTTAACATTTTGCCATAGCTCGCTTCGTTTCCGAGATATTTGCAGATTTATCTCAAGGGAAGGGGCCTGACGGACATATTTCGAGATATTTCTTCTTCTTCTTGTTCTTCTTCTGCACAGCTAAGCTGGAGGTGGCATTTGCGGCTCGCACTAGTGCAGAGTTATCTCAAAGAAAGGGGCCACGGTGTTTCTGTATCCCTATTATGTTGGTGCGGCTTCGGAACTTTTAAATATCTCGATATATCTCGAGAACTACGCTTCTGATCAAAAAATATCATAGAACATAAATTGTAGGAAACATAATTCTCTACAAAAAACGTCTCTTAACATTTTGCCATAGCTCGCTTCGTTTCCGAGATATTTGCAGATTCAGCTCAAAGGAACTGGCCTGACGGACATATTTCGAGATATTTCTTCTTCTTGTTGTTCTTCCTCTGCACAGCTAAGCTGGAAGTGGCATTTGCAGCTCGCAATAGTGCACAGTTATCTCAAAGAAAGGGGCCACGGTGTTTCTGTATCTCTATTATGTTGGTGCGGCTTCGGAACTTTTAAATATCTTGATATATCTCGAGAACTACGCATCTGATCAAAAAATATCATAGAACATAAAAAGTAGGAAACTTAATTCTCTACAAAAAAGGTCTCTTAACATTTTGCCATAGCTCGCTTCGTTTCCGAGATATTTGCAGATTCAGCTCAAAGGAACTGGCCTGACGGACATATTTCGAGATATTTCTTCTTCTTGTTGTTCTTCTTCTGCACAGCTAAGCTGGAAGTGGCATTTGCGGCTCGCACTAGTGCAGAGTTATCTCAAAGAAAGGGGCCACGGTGTTTCTGTATCTCTATTATGTTGGTGCGGCTTCGGAACTTTTAAATATCTCGATATATCTCGAAAACTACGCTTCTGATCAAAAAATATCATAGAACATAAATTGTAGGAAACCTAATTCTCTACAAAAAAGGTCTCTTAACATTTTGCCATAGCTCGCTTCGTTTCCGAGATATTTGCAGATTCAGCTCAAAGGAACTGGCCTGACGGACATATTTCGAGATATTTCTTCTTCTTGTTGTTCTTCTTCTGCACAGCTAAGCTGGAAGTGGCATTTGCGGCTCGCACTAGTGCAGAGTTATCTCAAAGAAAGGGGCCACGGTGTTTCTGTATCTCTATTATGTTGGTGCGGCTTCGGAACTTTTAAATATCTCGATATATCTCGAAAACTACGCTTCTGATCAAAAAATATCATAGAACATAAATTGTAGGAAACATAATTCTCTACAAAAAAGGTCTCTTAACATTTTGCCATAGCTCGCTTCGTTTCCGAGATATTTGCAGATATATCTCAAGGGAAGGGGCCTGACGGACATATTTCGAGATATTTCTTCTTCTTGTTGTTCTTCTTCTGCACAGCTAAGCTGGAGGTGGCATTTGCGGCTCGCACTAGTGCAGAGTTATCTCAAAGAAAGGGGCCACGGTGTTTCTGTATCCCTATTATGTTGGTGCGGCTTCGGAACTTTTAAATATCTCGATATATCTCGAGAACTACGCTTCTGATCAAAAAATATCATAGAACATAAATTGCAGGAAACATAATTCTCTACAAAAAACGTCTCTCAACATTTTGCCATAGCTCGCTTCGTTTCCGAGATATTTGCAGATTCAGCTCAAAGGAACTGGCCTGACGGACATATTTCGAGATATTTCTTCTTCTTGTTGTTCTTCCTCTGCACAGCTAAGCTGGAAGTGGCATTTGCAGCTCGCAATAGTGCAGAGTTATCTCAAAGAAAGGGGCCACGGTGTTTCTGTATCTCTATTATGTTGGTGCGGCTTCGGAACTTTTAAATATCTTGATATATCTCGAGAACTACGCATCTGATCAAAAAATATCATAGAACAGAAAAAGTAGGAAACTTAATTCTCTACAAAAAAGGTCTCTTAACATTTTGCCATAGCTCGCTTCGTTTCCGAGATATTTGCAGATTCAGCTCAAAGGAACTGGCCTGAGGGACATATTTCGAGATATTTCTTCTTCTTGTTGTTCTTCTTCTGCACAGCTAAGCTGGAAGTGGCATTTGCGGCTCGCACTAGTGCAGAGTTATCTCAAAGAAAGGGGCCACGGTGTTTCTGTATCTCTATTATGTTGGTGCGGCTTCGGAACTTTTAAATATCTCGATATATCTCGAAAACTACGCTTCTGATCAAAAAATATCATAGAACATAAATTGTAGGAAACATAATTCTCTACAAAAAAGGTCTCTTAACATTTTGCCATAGCTCGCTTCGTTTCCGAGATATTTGCAGATATATCTCAAGGGAAGGGGCCTGACGGACATATTTCGAGATATTTCTTCTTCTTGTTGTTCTTCTTCTGCACAGCTAAGCTGGAAGTGGCATTTGCGGCTCGCACTAGTGCAGAGTTATCTCAAAGAAAGGGGCCACGGTGTTTCTGTATCCCTATTATGTTGGTGCGGCTTCGGAACTTTTAAATATCTCGATATATCTCGAGAACTACGCTTCTGATCAAAAAATATCATAGAACATAAATTGTAGGAAACATAATTCTCTACAAAAAACGTCTCTTAACATTTTGCCATAGCTCGCTTCGTTTCCGAGATATTTGCAGATTCAGCTCAAAGGAACTGGCCTGACGGACATATTTCGAGATATTTCTTCTTCTTGTTGTTCTTCCTCTGCACAGCTAAGCTGGAAGTGGCATTTGCAGCTCGCAATAGTGCAGAGTTATCTCAAAGAAAGGGGCCACGGTGTTTCTGTATCTCTATTATGTTGGTGCGGCTTCGGAACTTTTAAATATCTTGATATATCTCGAGAACTACGCATCTGATCAAAAAATATCATAGAACATAAAAAGTAGGAAACTTAATTCTCTACAAAAAAGGTCTCTTAACATTTTGCCATAGCTCGCTTCGTTTCCGAGATATTTGCAGATTCAGCTCAAAGGAACTGGCCTGACGGACATATTTCGAGATATTTCTTCTTCTTGTTGTTCTTCTTCTGCACAGCTAAGCTGGAAGTGGCATTTGCGGCTCGCACTAGTGCAGAGTTATCTCAAAGAAAGGGGCCACGGTGTTTCTGTATCTCTATTATGTTGGTGCGGCTTCGGAACTTTTAAATATCTCGATATATCTCGAAAACTACGCTTCTGATCAAAAAATATCATAGAACATAAATTGTAGGAAACAGAATTCTCTACAAAAAAGGTCTCTTAACATTTTGCCATAGCTCGCTTCGTTTCCGAGATATTTGCAGATATATCTCAAGGGAAGGGGCCTGACGGACATATTTCGAGATATTTCTTCTTCTTGTTGTTCTTCTTCTGCACAGCTAAGCTGGAAGTGGCATTTGCGGCTCGCACTAGTGCAGAGTTATCTCAAAGAAAGGCGCCACGGTGTTTCTGTATCTCTATTATGTTGGTGCGGCTTCGGAACTTTTAAATATCTCGATACATCTCGAAAACTACGCTTCTGATCAAAAAATATCATAGAACCTAAATTGTAGGAAACATAATTCTCTACAAAAAAGGTCTCTTAACATTTTGCCATAGCTCGCTTCGTTTCCGAGATATTTGCAGATATATCTCAAGGGAAGGGGCCTGACGGACATATTTCGAGATATTTCTTCTTCTTGTTATTCTTCTTCTGCACAGCTAAGCTGGAAGTGGCATTTACAGCTCGCAATAGTGCAGAGTTATCTCAAAGAAAGGGGCCACGGTGTTTCTGTATCTCTATTATGTTGGTGCGGCTTCGGAACTTTTAAATATCTTGATATATCTCGAGAACTACGCATCTGATCAAAAAATATCATACAAGATAAAAAGTAGGAAACTTAATTCTCTACAAAAAAGGTCTCTTAACATTTTGCCATAGCTCGCTTCGTTTCCGAGATATTTGCAGATTTATCTCAAGGGAAGGGGCCTGACGGACATATTTCGAGATATTTCTTCTTCTTGTTGTTCTTCTTCTGCACAGCTAAGCTGGAAGTGGCATTTACAGCTCGCAATAGTGCAGAGTTATCTCAAAGAAAGGGGCCACGGTGTTTCTGTATCTCTATTATGTTGGTGCGGCTTCGGAACTTTTAAATATCTTGATATATCTCGAGAACTACGCATCTGATCAAAAAATATCATAGAACATAAAAAGTAGGAAACTTAATTCTCTACAAAAAAGGTCTCTTAACATTTTGCCATAGCTCGCTTCGTTTCCGAGATATTTGCAGATTCAGCTCAAAGGAACTGGCCTGACGGACATATTTCGAGATATTTCTTCTTCTTGTTGTTCTTCTTCTGCACAGCTAAGCTGGAAGTGGCATTTGCGGCTCGCACTAGTGCAGAGTTATCTCAAAGAAAGGGGCCACGGTGTTTCTGTATCTCTATTATGTTGGTGCGGCTTCGGAACTTTTAAATATCTCGATATATCTCGAAAACTACGCTTCTGATCAAAAAATATCATAGAACATAAATTGTAGGAAACAGAATTCTCTACAAAAAAGGTCTCTTAACATTTTGCCATAGCTCGCTTCGTTTCCGAGATATTTGCAGATATATCTCAAGGGAAGGGGCCTGACGGACATATTTCGAGATATTTCTTCTTCTTGTTGTTCTTCTTCTGCACAGCTAAGCTGGAAGTGGCATTTGCGGCTCGCACTAGTGCAGAGTTATCTCAAAGAAAGGCGCCACGGTGTTTCTGTATCTCTATTATGTTGGTGCGGCTTCGGAACTTTTAAATATCTCGATACATCTCGAAAACTACGCTTCTGATCAAAAAATATCATAGAACCTAAATTGTAGGAAACATAATTCTCTACAAAAAAGGTCTCTTAACATTTTGCCATAGCTCGCTTCGTTTCCGAGATATTTGCAGATATATCTCAAGGGAAGGGGCCTGACGGACATATTTCGAGATATTTCTTCTTCTTGTTATTCTTCTTCTGCACAGCTAAGCTGGAAGTGGCATTTACAGCTCGCAATAGTGCAGAGTTATCTCAAAGAAAGGGGCCACGGTGTTTCTGTATCTCTATTATGTTGGTGCGGCTTCGGAACTTTTAAATATCTTGATATATCTCGAGAACTACGCATCTGATCAAAAAATATCATACAAGATAAAAAGTAGGAAACTTAATTCTCTACAAAAAAGGTCTCTTAACATTTTGCCATAACTCGCTTCGTTTCCGAGATATTTGCAGATATATCTCAAGGGAAGGGGCCTGACGGACATATTTCCAGATATTTCTTCTTCTTGTTGTTCTTCTTCTGCACAGCTAAGCTGGAAGTGGCATTTACAGCTCGCAATAGTGCAGAGTTATCTCAAAGAAAGGGGCCACGGTGTTTCTGTATCTCTATTATGTTGGTGCGGCTTCGGAACTTTTAAATATCTTGATATATCTCGAGAACTACGCATCAGATCAAAAAATATCATAGAACATAAAAAGTAGGAAACTTAATTCTCTACAAAAAAGGTCTCTTAACATTTTGCCATAGCTCTCTTCGTTTCCGAGATATTTGCAGATTTATCTCAAGGGAAGGGGCCTGACGGACATATTTCGAGATATTTCTTCTTCTTGTTGTTCTTCTTCTGCACAGCTAAGCTGGAAGTTGCATTTGCAGCTCGCAATAGTGCAGAGTTATCTCAAAGAAAGGGGCCACGGTGTTTCTGTATCTCTATTATGTTGGTGCGGCTTCGGAACTTTTAAATATCTTGATATATCTCGAGAACTACGCATCTGATCAAAAAATATCATAGAACATAAAAAGTAGGAAACTTAATTCTCTACAAAAAAGGTCTCTCAACATTTTGCCATAGCTCGCTTCGTTTCCGAGATATTTGCAGATATATCTCAAGGGTAGGGGCCTGACGGACATATTTCGAGATATTTCTTCTTCTTGTTGTTCTTCTTCTGCACAGCTAAGCTGGAAGTGGCATTTGCGGCTCGCACTAGTGCAGAGTTATCTCAAAGAAAAGGGCCACGGTGTTTCTGTATCTCTATTATGTTGGTGCGGCTTCGGAACTTTTAAATATCTTGATATATCTCAAGAACTACGCATCTGATCAAAAAATATCATAGAACATAAAAAGTAGGAAACTCAATTCTCTACAAAAAAGGTCTCTTAACATTTTGCCATAGCTCGCTTCGTTTCCGAGATATTTGCAGATATATCTCAAGGGAAGGGGCCTGACGGACATATTTCGAGATATTTCTTCTTCTTGTTATTCTTCTTCTGCACAGCTAAGCTGGAAGTGGCATTTACAGCTCGCAATAGTGCAGAGTTATCTCAAAGAAAGGGGCCACGGTGTTTCTGTATCTCTATTATGTTGGTGCGGCTTCGGAACTTTTAAATATCTTGATATATCTCGAGAACTACGCATCTGATCCAAAAATATCATAGAACATAAAAAGTAGGAAACTTAATTCTCTACAAAAAAGGTCTCTTAACATTTTGCCATAGCTCGCTTCGTTTCCGAGATATTTGCAGATTTATCTCAAGGGAAGGGGCCTGACGGACATATTTCGAGATATTTCTTCTTCTTGTTGTTCTTCTTCTGCACAGCTAAGCTGGAAGTGGCATTTGCGGCTCGCACTAGTGCAGAGTTATCTCAACGAAAGGGGCCACGGTGTTTCTGTATCTCTATTATGTTGGTGGGGCTTCGGAACTTTTAAATATCTCGATATATCTCGAAAACTACGCTTCTGATCAAAAAATATCATAGAACATAAATCGTAGGAAACATAATTCTCTACAAAAAAGGTCTCTCAGCATTTTGCCATAGCTCGCTTCGTTTCCGAGATATTTGCAGATATATCTCAAGGGAAGGGGCCTGACGGACATATTTCGAGATATTTCTTCTTCTTGTTGTTCTTCTTCTGCACAGCTAAGCTGGAAGTGGCATTTGCGGCTCGCACTAGTGCTGAGTTATCTCAAAGAAAGGGGCCACGGTGTTTCTGTATCTCTATTATGTTGGTGCGGCTTCGGAACTTTTAAATATCTCGATATATCTCGAAAACTACGCTTCTGATCGAAAAATATCATAGAACATAAAAAGTAGGAAACTTAATTCTCTACAAAAAAGGTCTCTTAACATTTTGCCATAACTCGCTTCGTTTCCGAGATATTTGCAGATATATCTCAAGGGAAGGGGCCTGACGGACATATTTCCAGATATTTCTTCTTCTTGTTGTTCTTCTTCTGCACAGCTAAGCTGGAAGTGGCATTTACAGCTCGCAATAGTGCAGAGTTATCTCAAAGAAAGGGGCCACGGTGTTTCTGTATCTCTATTATGTTGGTGCGGCTTCGGAACTTTTAAATATCTCGATATATCTCGAAAACTACGCTTCTGATCAAAAAATATCATAGAACATAAATTGTAGGAAACATAATTCTCTACAAAAAACGTCTCTTAACATTTTGCCATAGCTCGCTTCGTTTCCGAGATATTTGCAGATTCAGCTCAAAGGAACTGGCCTGACGGACATATTTCGAGATATTTCTTCTTCTTGTTGTTCTTCCTCTGCACAGCTAAGCTGGAAGTGGCATTTGCAGCTCGCACTAGTGCAGAGTTATCTCAAAGAAAGGGGCCACGGTGTTTCTGTATCTCTATTATGTTGGTGCGGCTTCGGAACTTTTAAATATCTTGATATATCTCGGGAACTACGCATCTGATCAAAAAATATCATAGAACATAAAAAGTCGGAAACTTAATTCTCTACAAAAAAGGTCTCTTAACATTTTGCCATAGCTCGCTTCGTTTCCGAGATATTTGCAGATTTATCTCAAGGGAAGGGGCCTGACGGACATATTTCGAGATATTTCTTCTTCTTGTTGTTCTTCTTCTGCACAGCTAAGCTGGAAGTGGCATTTGCGGCTCGCACTAGTGCAGAGTTATCTCAACGAAAGGGGCCACGGTGTTTCTGTATCTCTATTATGTTGGTGCGGCTTCGGAACTTTTAAATATCTCGATATATCTCGAAAACTACGCTTCTGATCAAAAAATATCATAGAACATAAATTGTAGGAAACATAATTCTCTACAAAAAAGGTCTCTTAACATTTTGCCATAGCTCGCTTCGTTTCCGAGATATTTGCAGATATATCTCAAGGGAAGGGGCCTGACGGACATATTTCGAGATATTTCTTCTTCTTGTTGTTCTTTTTCTGCACAGCTAAGCTGGAAGTGGCATTTGCAGCTCGCAATAGTGCAGAGTTATCTCAAAGAAAGGGGCCACGGTGTTTCTGTATCTCTATTATGTTGGTGCGGCTTCGGAACTTTTAAATATCTCGATATATCTCGAAAACTACGCTTCTGATCAAAAAATATCATAGAACATAAATTGTAGGAAACATAATTCTCTACAAAAAAGGTCTCTTAACATTTTGCCATAGCTCGCTTCGTTTCCGAGATATTTGCAGATATATCTCAAGGGAAGGGGCCTGACGGACATATTTCGAGATATTTCTTCTTCTTGTTGTTCTTCTTCTGCACAGCAAAGCTGGAAGTGGCATTTGCAGCTCGCAATAGTGCAGAGTTATCTCAAAGAAAGGGGCCACGGTGTTTCTGTATCTCTATTATGTTGGTGCGGCTTCGGAACTTTTAAATATCTTGATATATCTCGAGAACTACGCATCTGATCAAAAAATATCATAGAACATAAAAAGTAGGAAACTTAATTCTCTACAAAAAAGGTCTCTCAACATTTTGCCATAGCTCGCTTCGTTTCCGAGATATTTGCAGATATATCTCAAGGGTAGGGGCCTGACGGACATATTTCGAGATATTTCTTCTTCTTGTTGTTCTTCTTCTGCACAGCTAAGCTGGAAGTGGCATTTACAGCTCGCAATAGTGCAGAGTTATCTCAAAGAAAGGGGCCACGGTGTTTCTGTATCTCTATTATGTTGGTGCGGCTTCGGAACTTTTAAATATCTTGATATATCTCGAGAACTACGCATCTGATCAAAAAATATCATAGAACATAAAAAGTAGGAAACTTAATTCTCTACAAAAAAGGTCTCTTAACATTTTGCCATAGCTCGCTTCGTTTCCGAGATATTTGCAGATTCAGCTCAAAGGAACTGGCCTGACGGACATATTTCGAGATATTTCTTCTTCTTGTTGTTCTTCTTCTGCACAGCTAAGCTGGAAGTGGCATTTGCGGCTCGCACTAGTGCAGAGTTATCTCAAAGAAAGGGGCCACGGTGTTTCTGTATCTCTATTATGTTGGTGCGGCTTCGGAACTTTTAAATATCTCGATATATCTCGAAAACTACGCTTCTGATCAAAAAATATCATAGAACATAAATTGTAGGAAACTTAATTCTCTACAAAAAAGGTCTCTTAACATTTTGCCATAGCTCGCTTCGTTTCCGAGATATTTGCAGATTTATCTCAAGGGAAGGGGCCTGACGGACATATTTCGAGATATTTCTTCTTCTTGTTGTTCTTCTTCTGCACAGCTAAGCTGGAAGTGGCATTTGCGGCTCGCACTAGTGCAGAGTTATCTCAACGAAAGGGGCCACGGTGTTTCTGTATCTCTATTATGTTGGTGGGGCTTCGGAACTTTTAAATATCTCGATATATCTCGAAAACTACGCT
The DNA here is from genome assembly GCF_051020975.1 of Osmia lignaria lignaria. Lineage (NCBI taxonomy): Eukaryota > Metazoa > Arthropoda > Insecta > Hymenoptera > Megachilidae > Osmia > Osmia lignaria. The sequence continues at coordinate 3,851,409 of NW_027478161.1, forward strand.
TCTGATCAAAAAATATCATAGAACGTAAATCGTAGGAAACATAATTCTCTACAAAAAAGGTCTCTTAGCATTTTGCCATAGCTCGCTTCGTTTCCGAGATATTTGCAGATATATCTCAAGGGAAGGGGCCTGACGGACATATTTCGAGATATTTCTTCTTCTTGTTGTTCTTCTTCTGCACAGCTAAGCTGGAAGTGGCATTTGCGGCTCGCACTAGTGCAGAGTTATCTCAAAGAAAGGGGCCACGGTGTTTCTGTATCTCTATTATGTTGGTGCGGCTTCGGAACTTTTAAATATCTCGATATATGTCGAAAACTACGCTTCTGATCGAAAAATATCATAGAACATAAAAAGTAGGAAACTTAATTCTCTACAAAAAAGGTCTCTTAACATTTTGCCATAACTCGCTTCGTTTCCGAGATATTTGCAGATATATCTCAAGGGAAGGGGCCTGACGGACATATTTCCAGATATTTCTTCTTCTTGTTGTTCTTCTTCTGCACAGCTAAGCTGGAAGTGGCATTTACAGCTCGCAATAGTGCAGAGTTATCTCAAAGAAAGGGGCCACGGTGTTTCTGTATCTCTATTATGTTGGTGCGGCTTCGGAACTTTTAAATATCTTGATATATCTCGAGAACTACGCATCTGATCAAAAAATATCATAGAACATAAAAAGTAGGAAACTTAATTCTCTACAAAAAAGGTCTCTCAACATTTTGCCATAGCTCGCTTCGTTTCCGAGATATTTGCAGATTTATCTCAAGGGAAGGGGCCTGACGGACATATTTCGAGATATTTCTTCTTCTTGTTGTTCTTCTTCTGCACAGCTAAGCTGGAAGTGGCATTTACAGCTCGCAATAGTGCAGAGTTATCTCAAAGAAAGGGGCCACGGTGTTTCTGTATCTCTATTATGTTGGTGCGGCTTCGGAACTTTTAAATATCTTGATATATCTCGAGAACTACGCATCTGATCCAAAAATATCATAGAACATAAAAAGTAGGAAACTTAATTCTCTACAAAAAAGGTCTCTTAACATTTTGCCATAGCTCGCTTCGTTTCCGAGATATTTGCAGATTTATCTCAAGGGAAGGGGCCTGACGGACATATTTCGAGATATTTCATCTTCTTGTTGTTCTTCTTCTGCACAGCTAAGCTGGAAGTGGCATTTGCGGCTCGCACTAGTGCAGAGTTATCTCAACGAAAGGGGCCACGGTGTTTCTGTATCTCTATTATGTTGGTGCGGCTTCGGAACTTTTAAATATCTCGATATATCTCGAAAACTACGCTTCTGATCAAAAAATATCATAGAACATAAATCGTAGGAAACATAATTCTCTACAAAAAAGGTCTCTTAACATTTTGCCATAGCTCACTTCGTTTCCGAGATATTTGCAGATATATCTCAAGGGAAGGGGCCTGACGGACATATTTCGAGATATTTCTTCTTCTTGTTGTTCTTCTTCTGCACAGCTAAGCTGGAAGTGGCATTTGCGGCTCGCACTAGTGCAGAGTTATCTCAAAGAAAGGGGCCACGGTGTTTCTGTATCTCTATTATGTTGGTGCGGCTTCGGAACTTTTAAATATCTCGATATATCTCGAAAACTACGCTTCTGATCAAAAAATATCATAGAACATAAATTGTAGGAAACATAATTCTCTACAAAAAAGGTCTCTGAACATTTTGCCATAGCTCGCTTCGTTTCCGAGATATTTGCAGATATATCTCAAGGGAAAGGGCCTGACGGACATATTTCGAGATATTTCTTCTTCTTGTTGTTCTTCTTCTGCACAGCTAAGCTGGAAGTGGCATTTACAGCTCGCAATAGTGCAGAGTTATCTCAAAGAAAGGGGCCACGGTGTTTCTGTATCTCTATTATGTTGGTGCGGCTTCGGAACTTTTAAATATCTCGATATATCTCGAAAACTACGCCTCTGATCAAAAAATATCATAGAACATAAAAAGTAGGAAACTTAATTCTCTACAAAAAAGGTCTCTTAACATTTTGCCATAACTCGCTTCGTTTCCGAGATATTTGCAGATATATCTCAAGGGAAGGGGCCTGACGGACATATTTCGAGATATTTCTTCTTCTTGTTGTTCTTCTTCTGCACAGCTAAGCTGGAAGTGGCATTTGCGGCTCGCACTAGTGCAGAGTTATCTCAAAGAAAAGGGCCACGGTGTTTCTGTATCTCTATTATGTTGGTGCGGCTTCGGAACTTTTAAATATCTTGATATATCTCAAGAACTACGCATCTGATCAAAAAATATCATAGAACATAAAAAGTAGGAAACTTAATTCTCTACAAAAAAGGTCTCTTAACATTTTGCCATAGCTCGCTTCGTTTCCGAGATATGTGCAGATTTATCTCAAGGGAAGGGGCCTGGCGGACATATTTCGAGATATTTCTGCTTCTTGTTGTTCTTCTTCTGCACAGCTAAGCTGGAAGTGGCATTTGCGGCTCGCACTACTGCAGAGTTATCTCAACGAAAGGGGCCACGGTGTTTCTGTATCTCTATTATGTTGGTGCGGCTTCGGAACTTTTAAATATCTCGATATATCTCGAAAACTACGCTTCTGATCAAAAAATATCATAGAACATAAATTGTAGGAAACATAATTCTCTACAAAAAAGGTCTCTTAACATTTTGCCATAGCTCGCTTCGTTTCCGAGATATTTGCAGATATATCTCAAGGGAAGGGGCCTGACGGACATATTTCGAGATATTTCTTCTTCTTGTTGTTCTTCTTCTGCACAGCTAAGCTGGAAGTGGCATTTACAGCTCGCAATAGTGCAGAGTTATCTCAAAGAAAGGGGCCACGGTGTTTCTGTATCTCTATTATGTTGGTGCGGCTTCGGAACTTTTAAATATCTCGATATATCTCGAAAACTACGCTTCTGATCAAAAAATATCATAGAACATAAATTGTAGGAAACATAATTCTCTACAAAAAAGGTCTCTTAACATTTTGCCATAGCTCGCTTCGTTTCCGAGATATTTGCAGATTCAGCTCAAAGGAACTGGCCTGACGGACATATTTCGAGATATTTCTTCTTCTTGTTGTTCTTCCTCTGCACAGCTAAGCTGGAAGTGGCATTTGCAGCTCGCAATAGTGCAGAGTTATCTCAAAGAAAGGGGCCACGGTGTTTCTGTATCTCTATTATGTTGGTGCGGCTTCGGAACTTTTAAATATCTCGATATATCTCGAAAACTACGCTTCTGATCAAAAAATATCATAGAACATAAATTGTAGGAAACATAATTCTCTACAAAAAACGTCTCTTAACATTTTGCCATAGCTCGCTTCGTTTCCGAGATATTTGCAGATTCAGCTCAAAGGAACTGGCCTGACGGACATATTTCGAGATATTTCTTCTTCTTGTTGTTCTTCCTCTGCACAGCTAAGCTGGAAGTGGCATTTGCAGCTCGCACTAGTGCAGAGTTATCTCAAAGAAAGGGGCCACGGTGTTTCTGTATCTCTATTATGTTGGTGCGGCTTCGGAACTTTTAAATATCTTGATATATCTCGGGAACTACGCATCTGATCAAAAAATATCATAGAACATAAAAAGTCGGAAACTTAATTCTCTACAAAAAAGGTCTCTTAACATTTTGCCATAGCTCGCTTCGTTTCCGAGATATTTGCAGATTTATCTCAAGGGAAGGGGCCTGACGGACATATTTCGAGATATTTCTTCTTCTTGTTGTTCTTCTTCTGCACAGCTAAGCTGGAAGTGGCATTTGCGGCTCGCACTAGTGCAGAGTTATCTCAAAGAAAGGGGCCACGGTGTTTCTGTATCTCTATTATGTTGGTGCGGCTTCGGAACTTTTAAATATCTTGATATATCTCGAGAACTACGCATCTGATCAAAAAATATCATAGAACATAAAAAGTAGGAAACTTAATTCTCTACAAAAAAGGTCTCTCAACATTTTGCCATAGCTCGCTTCGTTTCCGAGATATTTGCAGATATATCTCAAGGGTAGGGGCCTGACGGACATATTTCGAGATATTTCTTCTTCTTGTTGTTCTTCTTCTGCACAGCTAAGCTGGAAGTGGCATTTACAGCTCGCAATAGTGCAGAGTTATCTCAAAGAAAGGGGCCACGGTGTTTCTGTATCTCTATTATGTTGGTGCGGCTTCGGAACTTTTAAATATCTTGATATATCTCGAGAACTACGCATCTGATCAAAAAATATCATAGAACATAAAAAGTAGGAAACTTAATTCTCTACAAAAAAGGTCTCTTAACATTTTGCCATAGCTCGCTTCGTTTCCGAGATATTTGCAGATTCAGCTCAAAGGAACTGGCCTGACGGACATATTTCGAGATATTTCTTCTTCTTGTTGTTCTTCTTCTGCACAGCTAAGCTGGAAGTGGCATTTGCGGCTCGCACTAGTGCAGAGTTATCTCAAAGAAAGGGGCCACGGTGTTTCTGTATCTCTATTATGTTGGTGCGGCTTCGGAACTTTTAAATATCTCGATATATCTCGAAAACTACGCTTCTGATCAAAAAATATCATAGAACATAAATTGTAGGAAACTTAATTCTCTACAAAAAAGGTCTCTTAACATTTTGCCATAGCTCGCTTCGTTTCCGAGATATTTGCAGATTTATCTCAAGGGAAGGGGCCTGACGGACATATTTCGAGATATTTCTTCTTCTTGTTGTTCTTCTTCTGCACAGCTAAGCTGGAAGTGGCATTTGCGGCTCGCACTAGTGCAGAGTTATCTCAACGAAAGGGGCCACGGTGTTTCTGTATCTCTATTATGTTGGTGGGGCTTCGGAACTTTTAAATATCTCGATATATCTCGAAAACTACGCTTCTGATCAAAAAATATCATAGAACGTAAATCGTAGGAAACATAATTCTCTACAAAAAAGGTCTCTTAGCATTTTGCCATAGCTCGCTTCGTTTCCGAGATATTTGCAGATATATCTCAAGGGAAGGGGCCTGACGGACATATTTCGAGATATTTCTTCTTCTTGTTGTTCTTCTTCTGCACAGCTAAGCTGGAAGTGGCATTTGCGGCTCGCACTAGTGCAGAGTTATCTCAAAGAAAGGGGCCACGGTGTTTCTGTATCTCTATTATGTTGGTGCGGCTTCGGAACTTTTAAATATCTCGATATATGTCGAAAACTACGCTTCTGATCGAAAAATATCATAGAACATAAAAAGTAGGAAACTTAATTCTCTACAAAAAAGGTCTCTTAACATTTTGCCATAACTCGCTTCGTTTCCGAGATATTTGCAGATATATCTCAAGGGAAGGGGCCTGACGGACATATTTCCAGATATTTCTTCTTCTTGTTGTTCTTCTTCTGCACAGCTAAGCTGGAAGTGGCATTTACAGCTCGCAATAGTGCAGAGTTATCTCAAAGAAAGGGGCCACGGTGTTTCTGTATCTCTATTATGTTGGTGCGGCTTCGGAACTTTTAAATATCTTGATATATCTCGAGAACTACGCATCTGATCAAAAAATATCATAGAACATAAAAAGTAGGAAACTTAATTCTCTACAAAAAAGGTCTCTCAACATTTTGCCATAGCTCGCTTCGTTTCCGAGATATTTGCAGATTTATCTCAAGGGAAGGGGCCTGACGGACATATTTCGAGATATTTCTTCTTCTTGTTGTTCTTCTTCTGCACAGCTAAGCTGGAAGTGGCATTTACAGCTCGCAATAGTGCAGAGTTATCTCAAAGAAAGGGGCCACGGTGTTTCTGTATCTCTATTATGTTGGTGCGGCTTCGGAACTTTTAAATATCTTGATATATCTCGAGAACTACGCATCTGATCCAAAAATATCATAGAACATAAAAAGTAGGAAACTTAATTCTCTACAAAAAAGGTCTCTTAACATTTTGCCATAGCTCGCTTCGTTTCCGAGATATTTGCAGATTTATCTCAAGGGAAGGGGCCTGACGGACATATTTCGAGATATTTCATCTTCTTGTTGTTCTTCTTCTGCACAGCTAAGCTGGAAGTGGCATTTGCGGCTCGCACTAGTGCAGAGTTATCTCAACGAAAGGGGCCACGGTGTTTCTGTATCTCTATTATGTTGGTGCGGCTTCGGAACTTTTAAATATCTCGATATATCTCGAAAACTACGCTTCTGATCAAAAAATATCATAGAACATAAATCGTAGGAAACATAATTCTCTACAAAAAAGGTCTCTTAACATTTTGCCATAGCTCACTTCGTTTCCGAGATATTTGCAGATATATCTCAAGGGAAGGGGCCTGACGGACATATTTCGAGATATTTCTTCTTCTTGTTGTTCTTCTTCTGCACAGCTAAGCTGGAAGTGGCATTTGCGGCTCGCACTAGTGCAGAGTTATCTCAAAGAAAGGGGCCACGGTGTTTCTGTATCTCTATTATGTTGGTGCGGCTTCGGAACTTTTAAATATCTCGATATATCTCGAAAACTACGCTTCTGATCAAAAAATATCATAGAACATAAATTGTAGGAAACATAATTCTCTACAAAAAAGGTCTCTGAACATTTTGCCATAGCTCGCTTCGTTTCCGAGATATTTGCAGATATATCTCAAGGGAAAGGGCCTGACGGACATATTTCGAGATATTTCTTCTTCTTGTTGTTCTTCTTCTGCACAGCTAAGCTGGAAGTGGCATTTACAGCTCGCAATAGTGCAGAGTTATCTCAAAGAAAGGGGCCACGGTGTTTCTGTATCTCTATTATGTTGGTGCGGCTTCGGAACTTTTAAATATCTCGATATATCTCGAAAACTACGCCTCTGATCAAAAAATATCATAGAACATAAAAAGTAGGAAACTTAATTCTCTACAAAAAAGGTCTCTTAACATTTTGCCATAACTCGCTTCGTTTCCGAGATATTTGCAGATATATCTCAAGGGAAGGGGCCTGACGGACATATTTCGAGATATTTCTTCTTCTTGTTGTTCTTCTTCTGCACAGCTAAGCTGGAAGTGGCATTTGCGGCTCGCACTAGTGCAGAGTTATCTCAAAGAAAAGGGCCACGGTGTTTCTGTATCTCTATTATGTTGGTGCGGCTTCGGAACTTTTAAATATCTTGATATATCTCAAGAACTACGCATCTGATCAAAAAATATCATAGAACATAAAAAGTAGGAAACTTAATTCTCTACAAAAAAGGTCTCTTAACATTTTGCCATAGCTCGCTTCGTTTCCGAGATATGTGCAGATTTATCTCAAGGGAAGGGGCCTGGCGGACATATTTCGAGATATTTCTGCTTCTTGTTGTTCTTCTTCTGCACAGCTAAGCTGGAAGTGGCATTTGCGGCTCGCACTACTGCAGAGTTATCTCAACGAAAGGGGCCACGGTGTTTCTGTATCTCTATTATGTTGGTGCGGCTTCGGAACTTTTAAATATCTCGATATATCTCGAAAACTACGCTTCTGATCAAAAAATATCATAGAACATAAATTGTAGGAAACATAATTCTCTACAAAAAAGGTCTCTTAACATTTTGCCATAGCTCGCTTCGTTTCCGAGATATTTGCAGATATATCTCAAGGGAAGGGGCCTGACGGACATATTTCGAGATATTTCTTCTTCTTGTTGTTCTTCTTCTGCACAGCTAAGCTGGAAGTGGCATTTACAGCTCGCAATAGTGCAGAGTTATCTCAAAGAAAGGGGCCACGGTGTTTCTGTATCTCTATTATGTTGGTGCGGCTTCGGAACTTTTAAATATCTCGATATATCTCGAAAACTACGCTTCTGATCAAAAAATATCATAGAACATAAATTGTAGGAAACATAATTCTCTACAAAAAAGGTCTCTTAACATTTTGCCATAGCTCGCTTCGTTTCCGAGATATTTGCAGATTCAGCTCAAAGGAACTGGCCTGACGGACATATTTCGAGATATTTCTTCTTCTTGTTGTTCTTCCTCTGCACAGCTAAGCTGGAAGTGGCATTTGCAGCTCGCAATAGTGCAGAGTTATCTCAAAGAAAGGGGCCACGGTGTTTCTGTATCTCTATTATGTTGGTGCGGCTTCGGAACTTTTAAATATCTCGATATATCTCGAAAACTACGCTTCTGATCAAAAAATATCATAGAACATAAATTGTAGGAAACATAATTCTCTACAAAAAACGTCTCTTAACATTTTGCCATAGCTCGCTTCGTTTCCGAGATATTTGCAGATTCAGCTCAAAGGAACTGGCCTGACGGACATATTTCGAGATATTTCTTCTTCTTGTTGTTCTTCCTCTGCACAGCTAAGCTGGAAGTGGCATTTGCAGCTCGCACTAGTGCAGAGTTATCTCAAAGAAAGGGGCCACGGTGTTTCTGTATCTCTATTATGTTGGTGCGGCTTCGGAACTTTTAAATATCTTGATATATCTCGGGAACTACGCATCTGATCAAAAAATATCATAGAACATAAAAAGTCGGAAACTTAATTCTCTACAAAAAAGGTCTCTTAACATTTTGCCATAGCTCGCTTCGTTTCCGAGATATTTGCAGATTTATCTCAAGGGAAGGGGCCTGACGGACATATTTCGAGATATTTCTTCTTCTTGTTGTTCTTCTTCTGCACAGCTAAGCTGGAAGTGGCATTTGCGGCTCGCACTAGTGCAGAGTTATCTCAACGAAAGGGGCCACGGTGTTTCTGTATCTCTATTATGTTGGTGCGGCTTCGGAACTTTTAAATATCTCGATATATCTCGAAAACTACGCTTCTGATCAAAAAATATCATAGAACATAAATTGTAGGAAACATAATTCTCTACAAAAAAGGTCTCTTAACATTTTGCCATAGCTCGCTTCGTTTCCGAGATATTTGCAGATATATCTCAAGGGAAGGGGCCTGACGGACATATTTCGAGATATTTCTTCTTCTTGTTGTTCTTTTTCTGCACAGCTAAGCTGGAAGTGGCATTTGCAGCTCGCAATAGTGCAGAGTTATCTCAAAGAAAGGGGCCACGGTGTTTCTGTATCTCTATTATGTTGGTGCGGCTTCGGAACTTTTAAATATCTCGATATATCTCGAAAACTACGCTTCTGATCAAAAAATATCATAGAACATAAATTGTAGGAAACATAATTCTCTACAAAAAAGGTGTCTTAACATTTTGCCATAGCTCGCTTCGTTTCCGAGATATTTGCAGATATATCTCAAGGGAAGGGGCCTGACGGACATATTTCGAGATATTTCTTCTTCTTGTTGTTCTTCTTCTGCACAGCAAAGCTGGAAGTGGCATTTGCAGCTCGCAATAGTGCAGAGTTATCTCAAAGAAAGGGGCCACGGTGTTTCTGTATCTCTATTATGTTGGTGCGGCTTCGGAACTTTTAAATATCTTGATATATCTCGAGAACTACGCATCTGATCAAAAAATATCATAGAACATAAAAAGTAGGAAACTTAATTCTCTACAAAAAAGGTCTCTCAACATTTTGCCATAGCTCGCTTCGTTTCCGAGATATTTGCAGATATATCTCAAGGGTAGGGGCCTGACGGACATATTTCGAGATATTTCTTCTTCTTGTTGTTCTTTTTCTGCACAGCTAAGCTGGAAGTGGCATTTGCAGCTCGCAATAGTGCAGAGTTATCTCAAAGAAAGGGGCCACGGTGTTTCTGTATCTCTATTATGTTGGTGCGGCTTCGGAACTTTTAAATATCTCGATATATCTCGAAAACTACGCTTCTGATCAAAAAATATCATAGAACATAAATTGTAGGAAACATAATTCTCTACAAAAAAGGTCTCTTAACATTTTGCCATAGCTCGCTTCGTTTCCGAGATATGTGCAGATTTATCTCAAGGGAAGGGGCCTGACGGACATATTTCGAGATATTTCTGCTTCTTGTTGTTCTTCTTCTGCACAGCTAAGCTGGAAGTGGCATTTGCGGCTCGCACTAGTGCAGAGTTATCTCAAAGAAAGGGGCCACGGTGTTTCTGTATCTCTATTATGTTGGTGCGGCTTCGGAACTTTTAAATATCTCGATATATGTCGAAAACTACGCTTCTGATCGAAAAATATCATAGAACATAAAAAGTAGGAAACTTAATTCTCTACAAAAAAGGTCTCTTAACATTTTGCCATAACTCGCTTCGTTTCCGAGATATTTGCAGATATATCTCAAGGGAAGGGGCCTGACGGACATATTTCCAGATATTTCTTCTTCTTGTTGTTCTTCTTCTGCACAGCTAAGCTGGAAGTGGCATTTACAGCTCGCAATAGTGCAGAGTTATCTCAAAGAAAGGGGCCACGGTGTTTCTGTATCTCTATTATGTTGGTGCGGCTTCGGAACTTTTAAATATCTTGATATATCTCGAGAACTACGCATCTGATCAAAAAATATCATAGAACATAAAAAGTAGGAAACTTAATTCTCTACAAAAAAGGTCTCTCAACATTTTGCCATAGCTCGCTTCGTTTCCGAGATATTTGCAGATATATCTCAAGGGTAGGGGCCTGACGGACATATTTCGAGATATTTCTTCTTCTTGTTGTTCTTCTTCTGCACAGCTAAGCTGGAAGTGGCATTTGCGGCTCGCACTAGTGCAGAGTTATCTCAAAGAAAAGGGCCACGGTGTTTCTGTATCTCTATTATGTTGGTGCGGCTTCGGAACTTTTAAATATCTTGATATATCTCAAGAACTACGCATCTGATAAAAAAATATCATAGAACATAAAAAGTAGGAAACTTAATTCTCTACAAAAAAGGTCTCTTAACATTTTGCCATAGCTCGCTTCGTTTCCGAGATATGTGCAGATTTATCTCAAGGGAAGGGGCCTGACGGACATATTTCGAGATATTTCTGCTTCTTGTTGTTCTTCTTCTGCACAGCTAAGCTGGAAGTGGCATTTGCGGCTCGCACTACTGCAGAGTTATCTCAACGAAAGGGGCCACGGTGTTTCTGTATCTCTATTATGTTGGTGCGGCTTCGGAACTTTTAAATATCTCGATATATCTCGAAAACTACGCTTCTGATCAAAAAATATCATAGAACATAAATTGTAGGAAACATAATTCTCTACAAAAAAGGTCTCTTAACATTTTGCCATAGCTCGCTTCGTTTCCGAGATATTTGCAGATATATCTCAAGGGAAGGGGCCTGACGGACATATTTCGAGATATTTCTTCTTCTTGTTGTTCTTCTTCTGCACAGCTAAGCTGGAAGTGGCATTTGCGGCTCGCACTAGTGCAGAGTTATCTCAAAGAAAGGCGCCACGGTGTTTCTGTATCTCTATTATGTTGGTGCGGCTTCGGAACTTTTAAATATCTCGATACATCTCGAAAACTACGCTTCTGATCAAAAAATATCATAGAACCTAAATTGTAGGAAACATAATTCTCTACAAAAAAGGTCTCTTAACATTTTGCCATAGCTAGCTTCGTTTCCGAGATATTTGCAGATATATCTCAAGGGAAGGGGCCTGACGGACATATTTCGAGATATTTCTTCTTCTTGTTATTCTTCTTCTGCACAGCTAAGCTGGAAGTGGCATTTACAGCTCGCAATAGTGCAGAGTTATCTCAAAGAAAGGGGCCACGGTGTTTCTGTATCTCTATTATGTTGGTGCGGCTTCGGAACTTTTAAATATCTTGATATATCTCGAGAACTACGCATCTGATAAAAAAATATCATACAAGATAAAAAGTAGGAAACTTAATTCTCTACAAAAAAGGTCTCTTAACATTTTGCCATAGCTCGCTTCGTTTCCGAGATATTTGCAGATTTATCTCAAGGGAAGGGGCCTGACGGACATATTTCGAGATATTTCTTCTTCTTGTTGTTCTTCTTCTGCACAGCTAAGCTGGAAGTGGCATTTACAGCTCGCAATAGTGCAGAGTTATCTCAAAGAAAGGGGCCACGGTGTTTCTGTATCTCTATTATGTTGGTGCGGCTTCGGAACTTTTAAATATCTTGATATATCTCGAGAACTACGCATCTGATCCAAAAATATCATAGAACATAAAAAGTAGGAAACTTAATTCTCTACAAAAAAGGTCTCTTAACATTTTGCCATAGCTCGCTTCGTTTCCGAGATATTTGCAGATTTATCTCAAGGGAAGGGGCCTGACGGACATATTTCGAGATATTTCATCTTCTTGTTGTTCTTCTTCTGCACAGCTAAGCTGGAAGTGGCATTTGCGGCTCGCACTAGTGCAGAGTTATCTCAACGAAAGGGGCCACGGTGTTTCTGTATCTCTATTATGTTGGTGCGGCTTCGGAACTTTTAAATATCTCGATATATCTCGAAAACTACGCTTCTGATCAAAAAATATCATAGAACATAAATCGTAGGAAACATAATTCTCTACAAAAAAGGTCTCTTAACATTTTGCCATAGCTCACTTCGTTTCCGAGATATTTGCAGATATATCTCAAGGGAAGGGGCCTGACGGACATATTTCGAGATATTTCTTCTTCTTGTTGTTCTTCTTCTGCACAGCTAAGCTGGAAGTGGCATTTGCGGCTCGCACTAGTGCAGAGTTATCTCAAAGAAAGGGGCCACGGTGTTTCTGTATCTCTATTATGTTGGTGCGGCTTCGGAACTTTTAAATATCTCGATATATCTCGAAAACTACGCTTCTGATCAAAAAATATCATAGAACATAAATTGTAGGAAACATAATTCTCTACAAAAAAGGTCTCTGAACATTTTGCCATAGCTCGCTTCGTTTCCGAGATATTTGCAGATATATCTCAAGGGAAAGGGCCTGACGGACATATTTCGAGATATTTCTTCTTCTTGTTGTTCTTCTTCTGCACAGCTAAGCTGGAAGTGGCATTTACAGCTCGCAATAGTGCAGAGTTATCTCAAAGAAAGGGGCCACGGTGTTTCTGTATCTCTATTATGTTGGTGCGGCTTCGGAACTTTTAAATATCTCGATATATCTCGAAAACTACGCCTCTGATCAAAAAATATCATAGAACATAAAAAGTAGGAAACTTAATTCTCTACAAAAAAGGTCTCTTAACATTTTGCCATAACTCGCTTCGTTTCCGAGATATTTGCAGATATATCTCAAGGGAAGGGGCCTGACGGACATATTTCGAGATATTTCTTCTTCTTGTTGTTCTTCTTCTGCACAGCTAAGCTGGAAGTGGCATTTGCGGCTCGCACTAGTGCAGAGTTATCTCAAAGAAAAGGGCCACGGTGTTTCTGTATCTCTATTATGTTGGTGCGGCTTCGGAACTTTTAAATATCTTGATATATCTCAAGAACTACGCATCTGATCAAAAAATATCATAGAACATAAAAAGCAGGAAACTTAATTCTCTACAAAAAAGGTCTCTTAACATTTTGCCATAGCTCGCTTCGTTTCCGAGATATGTGCAGATTTATCTCAAGGGAAGGGGCCTGGCGGACATATTTCGAGATATTTCTGCTTCTTGTTGTTCTTCTTCTGCACAGCTAAGCTGGAAGTGGCATTTGCGGCTCGCACTACTGCAGAGTTATCTCAACGAAAGGGGCCACGGTGTTTCTGTATCTCTATTATGTTGGTGCGGCTTCGGAACTTTTAAATATCTCGATATATCTCGAAAACTACGCTTCTGATCAAAAAATATCATAGAACATAAATTGTAGGAAACATAATTCTCTACAAAAAAGGTCTCTTAACATTTTGCCATAGCTCGCTTCGTTTCCGAGATATTTGCAGATATATCTCAAGGGAAGGGGCCTGACGGACATATTTCGAGATATTTCTTCTTCTTGTTGTTCTTCTTCTGCACAGCTAAGCTGGAAGTGGCATTTACAGCTCGCAATAGTGCAGAGTTATCTCAAAGAAAGGGGCCACGGTGTTTCTGTATCTCTATTATGTTGGTGCGGCTTCGGAACTTTTAAATATCTCGATATATCTCGAAAACTACGCTTCTGATCAAAAAATATCATAGAACATAAATTGTAGGAAACATAATTCTCTACAAAAAAGGTCTCTTAACATTTTGCCATAGCTCGCTTCGTTTCCGAGATATTTGCAGATTCAGCTCAAAGGAACTGGCCTGACGGACATATTTCGAGATATTTCTTCTTCTTGTTGTTCTTCCTCTGCACAGCTAAGCTGGAAGTGGCATTTGCAGCTCGCAATAGTGCAGAGTTATCTCAAAGAAAGGGGCCACGGTGTTTCTGTATCTCTATTATGTTGGTGCGGCTTCGGAACTTTTAAATATCTCGATATATCTCGAAAACTACGCTTCTGATCAAAAAATATCATAGAACATAAATTGTAGGAAACATAATTCTCTACAAAAAACGTCTCTTAACATTTTGCCATAGCTCGCTTCGTTTCCGAGATATTTGCAGATTCAGCTCAAAGGAACTGGCCTGACGGACATATTTCGAGATATTTCTTCTTCTTGTTGTTCTTCCTCTGCACAGCTAAGCTGGAAGTGGCATTTGCAGCTCGCACTAGTGCAGAGTTATCTCAAAGAAAGGGGCCACGGTGTTTCTGTATCTCTATTATGTTGGTGCGGCTTCGGAACTTTTAAATATCTTGATATATCTCGGGAACTACGCATCTGATCAAAAAATATCATAGAACATAAAAAGTCGGAAACTTAATTCTCTACAAAAAAGGTCTCTTAACATTTTGCCATAGCTCGCTTCGTTTCCGAGATATTTGCAGATTTATCTCAAGGGAAGGGGCCTGACGGACATATTTCGAGATATTTCTTCTTCTTGTTGTTCTTCTTCTGCACAGCTAAGCTGGAAGTGGCATTTGCGGCTCGCACTAGTGCAGAGTTATCTCAACGAAAGGGGCCACGGTGTTTCTGTATCTCTATTATGTTGGTGCGGCTTCGGAACTTTTAAATATCTCGATATATCTCGAAAACTACGCTTCTGATCAAAAAATATCATAGAACATAAATTGTAGGAAACATAATTCTCTACAAAAAAGGTCTCTTAACATTTTGCCATAGCTCGCTTCGTTTCCGAGATATTTGCAGATATATCTCAAGGGAAGGGGCCTGACGGACATATTTCGAGATATTTCTTCTTCTTGTTGTTCTTTTTCTGCACAGCTAAGCTGGAAGTGGCATTTGCAGCTCGCAATAGTGCAGAGTTATCTCAAAGAAAGGGGCCACGGTGTTTCTGTATCTCTATTATGTTGGTGCGGCTTCGGAACTTTTAAATATCTCGATATATCTCGAAAACTACGCTTCTGATCAAAAAATATCATAGAACATAAATTGTAGGAAACATAATTCTCTACAAAAAAGGTGTCTTAACATTTTGCCATAGCTCGCTTCGTTTCCGAGATATTTGCAGATATATCTCAAGGGAAGGGGCCTGACGGACATATTTCGAGATATTTCTTCTTCTTGTTGTTCTTCTTCTGCACAGCAAAGCTGGAAGTGGCATTTGCAGCTCGCAATAGTGCAGAGTTATCTCAAAGAAAGGGGCCACGGTGTTTCTGTATCTCTATTATGTTGGTGCGGCTTCGGAACTTTTAAATATCTTGATATATCTCGAGAACTACGCATCTGATCAAAAAATATCATAGAACATAAAAAGTAGGAAACTTAATTCTCTACAAAAAAGGTCTCTCAACATTTTGCCATAGCTCGCTTCGTTTCCGAGATATTTGCAGATATATCTCAAGGGTAGGGGCCTGACGGACATATTTCGAGATATTTCTTCTTCTTGTTGTTCTTTTTCTGCACAGCTAAGCTGGAAGTGGCATTTGCAGCTCGCAATAGTGCAGAGTTATCTCAAAGAAAGGGGCCACGGTGTTTCTGTATCTCTATTATGTTGGTGCGGCTTCGGAACTTTTAAATATCTCGATATATCTCGAAAACTACGCTTCTGATCAAAAAATATCATAGAACATAAATTGTAGGAAACATAATTCTCTACAAAAAAGGTCTCTTAACATTTTGCCATAGCTCGCTTCGTTTCCGAGATATGTGCAGATTTATCTCAAGGGAAGGGGCCTGACGGACATATTTCGAGATATTTCTGCTTCTTGTTGTTCTTCTTCTGCACAGCTAAGCTGGAAGTGGCATTTGCGGCTCGCACTAGTGCAGAGTTATCTCAAAGAAAAGGGCCACGGTGTTTCTGTATCTCTATTATGTTGGTGCGGCTTCGGAACTTTTAAATATCTTGATATATCTCAAGAACTACGCATCTGATCAAAAAATATCATAGAACATAAAAAGTAGGAAACTTAATTCTCTACAAAAAAGGTCTCTTAACATTTTGCCATAGCTCGCTTCGTTTCCGAGATATGTGCAGATTTATCTCAAGGGAAGGGGCCTGACGGACATATTTCGAGATATTTCTGCTTCTTGTTGTTCTTCTTCTGCACAGCTAAGCTGGAAGTGGCATTTGCGGCTCGCACTACTGCAGAGTTATCTCAACGAAAGGGGCCACGGTGTTTCTGTATCTCTATTATGTTGGTGCGGCTTCGGAACTTTTAAATATCTCGATATATCTCGAAAACTACGCTTCTGATCAAAAAATATCATAGAACATAAATTGTAGGAAACATAATTCTCTACAAAAAAGGTCTCTTAACATTTTGCCATAGCTCGCTTCGTTTCCGAGATATTTGCAGATATATCTCAAGGGAAGGGGCCTGACGGACATATTTCGAGATATTTCTTCTTCTTGTTGTTCTTCTTCTGCACAGCTAAGCTGGAAGTGGCATTTACAGCTCGCAATAGTGCAGAGTTATCTCAAAGAAAGGGGCCACGGTGTTTCTGTATCTCTATTATGTTGGTGCGGCTTCGGAACTTTTAAATATCTCGATATATCTCGAAAACTACGCTTCTGATCAAAAAATATCATAGAACATAAATTGTAGGAAACATAATTCTCTACAAAAAAGGTGTCTTAACATTTTGCCATAGCTCGCTTCGTTTCCGAGATATTTGCAGATTCAGCTCAAAGGAACTGGCCTGACGGACATATTTCGAGATCTTTCTTCTTCTTGTTGTTCTTCCTCTGCACAGCTAAGCTGGAAGTGGCATTTGCAGCTCGCAATAGTGCAGAGTTATCTCAAAGAAAGGGGCCACGGTGTTTCTGTATCTCTATTATGTTGGTGCGGCTTCGGAACTTTTAAATATCTCGATATATCTCGAAAACTACGCTTCTGATCAAAAAATATCATAGAACATAAATTGTAGGAAACGTAATTCTCTACAAAAAACGTCTCTTAACATTTTGCCATAGCTCGCTTCGTTTCCGAGATATTTGCAGATTCAGCTCAAAGGAACTGGCCTGACGGACATATTTCGAGATATTTCTTCTTCTTGTTGTTCTTCCTCTGCACAGCTAAGCTGGAAGTGGCATTTGCAGCTCGCACTAGTGCAGAGTTATCTCAAAGAAAGGGGCCACGGTGTTTCTGTATCTCTATTATGTTGGTGCGGCTTCGGAACTTTTAAATATCTTGATATATCTCGAGAACTACGCATCTGATCAAAAAATATCATAGAACATAAAAAGTAGGAAACTTAATTCTCTACAAAAAAGGTCTCTCAACATTTTGCCATAGCTCGCTTCGTTTCCGAGATATTTGCAGATATATCTCAAGGGTAGGGGCCTGACGGACATATTTCGAGATATTTCTTCTTCTTGTTGTTCTTTTTCTGCACAGCTAAGCTGGAAGTGGCATTTGCAGCTCGCAATAGTGCAGAGTTATCTCAAAGAAAGGGGCCACGGTGTTTCTGTATCTCTATTATGTTGGTGCGGCTTCGGAACTTTTAAATATCTCGATATATCTCGAAAACTACGCTTCTGATCAAAAAATATCATAGAACATAAATTGTAGGAAACATAATTCTCTACAAAAAAGGTCTCTTAACATTTTGCCATAGCTCGCTTCGTTTCCGAGATATGTGCAGATTTATCTCAAGGGAAGGGGCCTGACGGACATATTTCGAGATATTTCTGCTTCTTGTTGTTCTTCTTCTGCACAGCTAAGCTGGAAGTGGCATTTGCGGCTCGCACTAGTGCAGAGTTATCTCAAAGAAAAGGGCCACGGTGTTTCTGTATCTCTATTATGTTGGTGCGGCTTCGGAACTTTTAAATATCTTGATATATCTCAAGAACTACGCATCTGATCAAAAAATATCATAGAACATAAAAAGTAGGAAACTTAATTCTCTACAAAAAAGGTCTCTTAACATTTTGCCATAGCTCGCTTCGTTTCCGAGATATGTGCAGATTTATCTCAAGGGAAGGGGCCTGACGGACATATTTCGAGATATTTCTGCTTCTTGTTGTTCTTCTTCTGCACAGCTAAGCTGGAAGTGGCATTTGCGGCTCGCACTACTGCAGAGTTATCTCAACGAAAGGGGCCACGGTGTTTCTGTATCTCTATTATGTTGGTGCGGCTTCGGAACTTTTAAATATCTCGATATATCTCGAAAACTACGCTTCTGATCAAAAAATATCATAGAACATAAATTGTAGGAAACATAATTCTCTACAAAAAAGGTCTCTTAACATTTTGCCATAGCTCGCTTCGTTTCCGAGATATTTGCAGATATATCTCAAGGGAAGGGGCCTGACGGACATATTTCGAGATATTTCTTCTTCTTGTTGTTCTTCTTCTGCACAGCTAAGCTGGAAGTGGCATTTACAGCTCGCAATAGTGCAGAGTTATCTCAAAGAAAGGGGCCACGGTGTTTCTGTATCTCTATTATGTTGGTGCGGCTTCGGAACTTTTAAATATCTCGATATATCTCGAAAACTACGCTTCTGATCAAAAAATATCATAGAACATAAATTGTAGGAAACATAATTCTCTACAAAAAAGGTGTCTTAACATTTTGCCATAGCTCGCTTCGTTTCCGAGATATTTGCAGATTCAGCTCAAAGGAACTGGCCTGACGGACATATTTCGAGATCTTTCTTCTTCTTGTTGTTCTTCCTCTGCACAGCTAAGCTGGAAGTGGCATTTGCAGCTCGCAATAGTGCAGAGTTATCTCAAAGAAAGGGGCCACGGTGTTTCTGTATCTCTATTATGTTGGTGCGGCTTCGGAACTTTTAAATATCTCGATATATCTCGAAAACTACGCTTCTGATCAAAAAATATCATAGAACATAAATTGTAGGAAACGTAATTCTCTACAAAAAACGTCTCTTAACATTTTGCCATAGCTCGCTTCGTTTCCGAGATATTTGCAGATTCAGCTCAAAGGAACTGGCCTGACGGACATATTTCGAGATATTTCTTCTTCTTGTTGTTCTTCCTCTGCACAGCTAAGCTGGAAGTGGCATTTGCAGCTCGCACTAGTGCAGAGTTATCTCAAAGAAAGGGGCCACGGTGTTTCTGTATCTCTATTATGTTGGTGCGGCTTCGGAACTTTTAAATATCTTGATATATCTCGAAAACTACGCATCTGATCAAAAAATATCATAGAACATAAAAAGTAGGAAACTTAATTCTCTACAAAAAAGGTCTCTCAACATTTTGCCATAGCTCGCTTCGTTTCCGAGATATTTGCAGATATATCTCAAGGGTAGGGGCCTGACGGACATATTTCGAGATATTTCTTCTTCTTGTTGTTCTTCTTCTGCACAGCTAAGCTGGAAGTGGCATTTGCGGCTCGCACTAGTGCAGAGTTATCTCAAAGAAAAGGGCCACGGTGTTTCTGTATCTCTATTATGTTGGTGCGGCTTCGGAACTTTTAAATATCTTGATATATCTCAAGAACTACGCATCTGATCAAAAAATATCATAGAACATAAAAAGTAGGAAACTTAATTCTCTACAAAAAAGGTCTCTTAACATTTTGCCATAGCTCGCTTCGTTTCCGAGATATGTGCAGATTTATCTCAAGGGAAGGGGCCTGACGGACATATTTCGAGATATTTCTGCTTCTTGTTGTTCTTCTTCTGCACAGCTAAGCTGGAAGTGGCATTTGCGGCTCGCACTACTGC
This sequence comes from Osmia lignaria lignaria, assembly GCF_051020975.1. Lineage (NCBI taxonomy): Eukaryota > Metazoa > Arthropoda > Insecta > Hymenoptera > Megachilidae > Osmia > Osmia lignaria. Next base: position 3,871,271 of record NW_027478161.1, read on the forward strand.
AGAGTTATCTCAACGAAAGGGGCCACGGTGTTTCTGTATCTCTATTATGTTGGTGCGGCTTCGGAACTTTTAAATATCTCGATATATCTCGAAAACTACGCTTCTGATCAAAAAATATCATAGAACATAAATTGTAGGAAACATAATTCTCTACAAAAAAGGTCTCTTAACATTTTGCCATAGCTCGCTTCGTTTCCGAGATATTTGCAGATATATCTCAAGGGAAGGGGCCTGACGGACATATTTCGAGATATTTCTTCTTCTTGTTGTTCTTCTTCTGCACAGCTAAGCTGGAAGTGGCATTTACAGCTCGCAATAGTGCAGAGTTATCTCAAAGAAAGGGGCCACGGTGTTTCTGTATCTCTATTATGTTGGTGCGGCTTCGGAACTTTTAAATATCTCGATATATCTCGAAAACTACGCTTCTGATCAAAAAATATCATAGAACATAAATTGTAGGAAACATAATTCTCTACAAAAAAGGTGTCTTAACATTTTGCCATAGCTCGCTTCGTTTCCGAGATATTTGCAGATTCAGCTCAAAGGAACTGGCCTGACGGACATATTTCGAGATATTTCTTCTTCTTGTTGTTCTTCCTCTGCACAGCTAAGCTGGAAGTGGCATTTGCAGCTCGCAATAGTGCAGAGTTATCTCAAAGAAAGGGGCCACGGTGTTTCTGTATCTCTATTATGTTGGTGCGGCTTCGGAACTTTTAAATATCTCGATATATCTCGAAAACTACGCTTCTGATCAAAAAATATCATAGAACATAAATTGTAGGAAACATAATTCTCTACAAAAAACGTCTCTTAACATTTTGCCATAGCTCGCTTCGTTTCCGAGATATTTGCAGATTCAGCTCAAAGGAACTGGCCTGACGGACATATTTCGAGATATTTCTTCTTCTTGTTGTTCTTCCTCTGCACAGCTAAGCTGGAAGTGGCATTTGCAGCTCGCACTAGTGCAGAGTTATCTCAAAGAAAGGGGCCACGGTGTTTCTGTATCTCTATTATGTTGGTGCGGCTTCGGAACTTTTAAATATCTTGATATATCTCGAAAACTACGCATCTGATCAAAAAATATCATAGAACATAAAAAGTAGGAAACTTAATTCTCTACAAAAAAGGTCTCTCAACATTTTGCCATAGCTCGCTTCGTTTCCGAGATATTTGCAGATATATCTCAAGGGTAGGGGCCTGACGGACATATTTCGAGATATTTCTTCTTCTTGTTGTTCTTCTTCTGCACAGCTAAGATGGAAGTGGCATTTGCGGCTCGCACTAGTGCAGAGTTATCTCAAAGAAAAGGGCCACGGTGTTTCTGTATCTCTATTATGTTGGTGCGGCTTCGGAACTTTTAAATATCTTGATATATCTCAAGAACTACGCATCTGATCAAAAAATATCATAGAACATAAAAAGTAGGAAACTTAATTCTCTACAAAAAAGGTCTCTTAACATTTTGCCATAGCTCGCTTCGTTTCCGAGATATGTGCAGATTTATCTCAAGGGAAGGGGCCTGACGGACATATTTCGAGATATTTCTGCTTCTTGTTGTTCTTCTTCTGCACAGCTAAGCTGGAAGTGGCATTTGCGGCTCGCACTACTGCAGAGTTATCTCAACGAAAGGGGCCACGGTGTTTCTGTATCTCTATTATGTTGGTGCGGCTTCGGAACTTTTAAATATCTCGATATATCTCGAAAACTACGCTTCTGATCAAAAAATATCATAGAACATAAATTGTAGGAAACATAATTCTCTACAAAAAAGGTCTCTTAACATTTTGCCATAGCTCGCTTCGTTTCCGAGATATTTGCAGATATATCTCAAGGGAAGGGGCCTGACGGACATATTTCGAGATATTTCTTCTTCTTGTTGTTCTTCTTCTGCACAGCTAAGCTGGAAGTGGCATTTACAGCTCGCAATAGTGCAGAGTTATCTCAAAGAAAGGGGCCACGGTGTTTCTGTATCTCTATTATGTTGGTGCGGCTTCGGAACTTTTAAATATCTCGATATATCTCGAAAACTACGCTTCTGATCAAAAAATATCATAGAACATAAATTGTAGGAAACATAATTCTCTACAAAAAAGGTGTCTTAACATTTTGCCATAGCTCGCTTCGTTTCCGAGATATTTGCAGATTCAGCTCAAAGGAACTGGCCTGACGGACATATTTCGAGATATTTCTTCTTCTTGTTGTTCTTCCTCTGCACAGCTAAGCTGGAAGTGGCATTTGCAGCTCGCAATAGTGCAGAGTTATCTCAAAGAAAGGGGCCACGGTGTTTCTGTATCTCTATTATGTTGGTGCGGCTTCGGAACTTTTAAATATCTCGATATATCTCGAAAACTACGCTTCTGATCAAAAAATATCATAGAACATAAATTGTAGGAAACATAATTCTCTACAAAAAACGTCTCTTAACATTTTGCCATAGCTCGCTTCGTTTCCGAGATATTTGCAGATTCAGCTCAAAGGAACTGGCCTGACGGACATATTTCGAGATATTTCTTCTTCTTGTTGTTCTTCCTCTGCACAGCTAAGCTGGAAGTGGCATTTGCAGCTCGCACTAGTGCAGAGTTATCTCAAAGAAAGGGGCCACGGTGTTTCTGTATCTCTATTATGTTGGTGCGGCTTCGGAACTTTTAAATATCTTGATATATCTCGAAAACTACGCATCTGATCAAAAAATATCATAGAACATAAAAAGTAGGAAACTTAATTCTCTACAAAAAAGGTCTCTCAACATTTTGCCATAGCTCGCTTCGTTTCCGAGATATTTGCAGATATATCTCAAGGGTAGGGGCCTGACGGACATATTTCGAGATATTTCTTCTTCTTGTTGTTCTTCTTCTGCACAGCTAAGCTGGAAGTGGCATTTGCGGCTCGCACTAGTGCAGAGTTATCTCAAAGAAAAGGGCCACGGTGTTTCTGTATCTCTATTATGTTGGTGCGGCTTCGGAACTTTTAAATATCTTGATATATCTCAAGAACTACGCATCTGATCAAAAAATATCATAGAACATAAAAAGTAGGAAACTTAATTCTCTACAAAAAAGGTCTCTTAACATTTTGCCATAGCTCGCTTCGTTTCCGAGATATGTGCAGATTTATCTCAAGGGAAGGGGCCTGACGGACATATTTCGAGATATTTCTGCTTCTTGTTGTTCTTCTTCTGCACAGCTAAACTGGAAGTGGCATTTGCGGCTCGCACTACTGCAGAGTTATCTCAACGAAAGGGGCCACGGTGTTTCTGTATCTCTATTATGTTGGTGCGGCTTCGGAACTTTTAAATATCTCGATATATCTCGAAAACTACGCTTCTGATCAAAAAATATCATAGAACATAAATTGTAGGAAACATAATTCTCTACAAAAAAGGTCTCTTAACATTTTGCCATAGCTCGCTTCGTTTCCGAGATATTTGCAGATATATCTCAAGGGAAGGGGCCTGACGGACATATTTCGAGATATTTCTTCTTCTTGTTGTTCTTCTTCTGCACAGCTAAGCTGGAAGTGGCATTTACAGCTCGCAATAGTGCAGAGTTATCTCAAGGAAAGGGGCCACGGTGTTTCTGTATCTCTATTATGTTGGTGCGGCTTCGGAACTTTTAAATATCTCGATATATCTCGAAAACTACGCTTCTGATCAAAAAATATCATAGAACATAAATTGTAGGAAACATAATTCTCTACAAAAAAGGTGTCTTAACATTTTGCCATAGCTCGCTTCGTTTCCGAGATATTTGCAGATTCAGCTCAAAGGAACTGGCCTGACGGACGTATTTCGAGATATTTCTTCTTCTTGTTGTTCTTCCTCTGCACAGCTAAGCTGGAAGTGGCATTTGCAGCTCGCAATAGTGCAGAGTTATCTCAAAGAAAGGGGCCACGGTGTTTCTGTATCTCTATTATGTTGGTGCGGCTTCGGAACTTTTAAATATCTCGATATATCTCGAAAACTACGCTTCTGATCAAAAAATATCATAGAACATAAATTGTAGGAAACATAATTCTCTACAAAAAACGTCTCTTAACATTTTGCCATAGCTCGCTTCGTTTCCGAGATATTTGCAGATTCAGCTCAAAGGAACTGGCCTGACGGACATATTTCGAGATATTTCTTCTTCTTGTTGTTCTTCCTCTGCACAGCTAAGCTGGAAGTGGCATTTGCAGCTCGCACTAGTGCAGAGTTATCTCAAAGAAAGGGGCCACGGTGTTTCTGTATCTCTATTATGTTGGTGCGGCTTCGGAACTTTTAAATATCTTGATATATCTCGAAAACTACGCATCTGATCAAAAAATATCATAGAACATAAAAAGTAGGAAACTTAATTCTCTACAAAAAAGGTCTCTCAACATTTTGCCATAGCTCGCTTCGTTTCCGAGATATTTGCAGATATATCTCAAGGGTAGGGGCCTGACGGACATATTTCGAGATATTTCTTCTTCTTGTTGTTCTTCTTCTGCACAGCTAAGCTGGAAGTGGCATTTGCGGCTCGCACTAGTGCAGAGTTATCTCAAAGAAAAGGGCCACGGTGTTTCTGTATCTCTATTATGTTGGTGCGGCTTCGGAACTTTTAAATATCTTGATATATCTCAAGAACTACGCATCTGATCAAAAAATATCATAGAACATAAAAAGTAGGAAACTTAATTCTCTACAAAAAAGGTCTCTTAACATTTTGCCATTGCTCGCTTCGTTTCCGAGATATGTGCAGATTTATCTCAAGGGAAGGGGCCTGACGGACATATTTCGAGATATTTCTGCTTCTTGTTGTTCTTCTTCTGCACAGCTAAGATGGAAGTGGCATTTGCGGCTCGCACTAGTGCAGAGTTATCTCAAAGAAAAGGGCCACGGTGTTTCTGTATCTCTATTATGTTGGTGCGGCTTCGGAACTTTTAAATATCTTGATATATCTCAAGAACTACGCATCTGATCAAAAAATATCATAGAACATAAAAAGTAGGAAACTTAATTCTCTACAAAAAAGGTCTCTTAACATTTTGCCATAGCTCGCTTCGTTTCCGAGATATTTGCAGATTCAGCTCAAAGGAACTGGCCTGACGGACATATTTCGAGATATTTCTTCTTCTTGTTGTTCTTCCTCTGCACAGCTAAGCTGGAAGTGGCATTTGCAGCTCGCAATAGTGCAGAGTTATCTCAAAGAAAGGGGCCACGGTGTTTCTGTATCTCTATTATGTTGGTGCGGCTTCGGAACTTTTAAATATCTCGATATATCTCGAAAACTACGCTTCTGATCAAAAAATATCATAGAACATAAATTGTAGGAAACATAATTCTCTACAAAAAACGTCTCTTAACATTTTGCCATAGCTCGCTTCGTTTCCGAGATATTTGCAGATTCAGCTCAAAGGAACTGGCCTGACGGACATATTTCGAGATATTTCTTCTTCTTGTTGTTCTTCCTCTGCACAGCTAAGCTGGAAGTGGCATTTGCAGCTCGCACTAGTGCAGAGTTATCTCAAAGAAAGGGGCCACGGTGTTTCTGTATCTCTATTATGTTGGTGCGGCTTCGGAACTTTTAAATATCTTGATATATCTCGAAAACTACGCATCTGATCAAAAAATATCATAGAACATAAAAAGTAGGAAACTTAATTCTCTACAAAAAAGGTCTCTCAACATTTTGCCATAGCTCGCTTCGTTTCCGAGATATTTGCAGATATATCTCAAGGGTAGGGGCCTGACGGACATATTTCGAGATATTTCTTCTTCTTGTTGTTCTTCTTCTGCACAGCTAAGATGGAAGTGGCATTTGCGGCTCGCACTAGTGCAGAGTTATCTCAAAGAAAAGGGCCACGGTGTTTCTGTATCTCTATTATGTTGGTGCGGCTTCGGAACTTTTAAATATCTTGATATATCTCAAGAACTACGCATCTGATCAAAAAATATCATAGAACATAAAAAGTAGGAAACTTAATTCTCTACAAAAAAGGTCTCTTAACATTTTGCCATAGCTCGCTTCGTTTCCGAGATATGTGCAGATTTATCTCAAGGGAAGGGGCCTGACGGACATATTTCGAGATATTTCTGCTTCTTGTTGTTCTTCTTCTGCACAGCTAAGCTGGAAGTGGCATTTGCGGCTCGCACTACTGCAGAGTTATCTCAACGAAAGGGGCCACGGTGTTTCTGTATCTCTATTATGTTGGTGCGGCTTCGGAACTTTTAAATATCTCGATATATCTCGAAAACTACGCTTCTGATCAAAAAATATCATAGAACATAAATTGTAGGAAACATAATTCTCTACAAAAAAGGTCTCTTAACATTTTGCCATAGCTCGCTTCGTTTCCGAGATATTTGCAGATATATCTCAAGGGAAGGGGCCTGACGGACATATTTCGAGATATTTCTTCTTCTTGTTGTTCTTCTTCTGCACAGCTAAGCTGGAAGTGGCATTTACAGCTCGCAATAGTGCAGAGTTATCTCAAAGAAAGGGGCCACGGTGTTTCTGTATCTCTATTATGTTGGTGCGGCTTCGGAACTTTTAAATATCTCGATATATCTCGAAAACTACGCTTCTGATCAAAAAATATCATAGAACATAAATTGTAGGAAACATAATTCTCTACAAAAAAGGTGTCTTAACATTTTGCCATAGCTCGCTTCGTTTCCGAGATATTTGCAGATTCAGCTCAAAGGAACTGGCCTGACGGACATATTTCGAGATATTTCTTCTTCTTGTTGTTCTTCCTCTGCACAGCTAAGCTGGAAGTGGCATTTGCAGCTCGCAATAGTGCAGAGTTATCTCAAAGAAAGGGGCCACGGTGTTTCTGTATCTCTATTATGTTGGTGCGGCTTCGGAACTTTTAAATATCTCGATATATCTCGAAAACTACGCTTCTGATCAAAAAATATCATAGAACATAAATTGTAGGAAACATAATTCTCTACAAAAAACGTCTCTTAACATTTTGCCATAGCTCGCTTCGTTTCCGAGATATTTGCAGATTCAGCTCAAAGGAACTGGCCTGACGGACATATTTCGAGATATTTCTTCTTCTTGTTGTTCTTCCTCTGCACAGCTAAGCTGGAAGTGGCATTTGCAGCTCGCACTAGTGCAGAGTTATCTCAAAGAAAGGGGCCACGGTGTTTCTGTATCTCTATTATGTTGGTGCGGCTTCGGAACTTTTAAATATCTTGATATATCTCGAAAACTACGCATCTGATCAAAAAATATCATAGAACATAAAAAGTAGGAAACTTAATTCTCTACAAAAAAGGTCTCTCAACATTTTGCCATAGCTCGCTTCGTTTCCGAGATATTTGCAGATATATCTCAAGGGTAGGGGCCTGACGGACATATTTCGAGATATTTCTTCTTCTTGTTGTTCTTCTTCTGCACAGCTAAGCTGGAAGTGGCATTTGCGGCTCGCACTAGTGCAGAGTTATCTCAAAGAAAAGGGCCACGGTGTTTCTGTATCTCTATTATGTTGGTGCGGCTTCGGAACTTTTAAATATCTTGATATATCTCAAGAACTACGCATCTGATCAAAAAATATCATAGAACATAAAAAGTAGGAAACTTAATTCTCTACAAAAAAGGTCTCTTAACATTTTGCCATAGCTCGCTTCGTTTCCGAGATATGTGCAGATTTATCTCAAGGGAAGGGGCCTGACGGACATATTTCGAGATATTTCTGCTTCTTGTTGTTCTTCTTCTGCACAGCTAAACTGGAAGTGGCATTTGCGGCTCGCACTACTGCAGAGTTATCTCAACGAAAGGGGCCACGGTGTTTCTGTATCTCTATTATGTTGGTGCGGCTTCGGAACTTTTAAATATCTCGATATATCTCGAAAACTACGCTTCTGATCAAAAAATATCATAGAACATAAATTGTAGGAAACATAATTCTCTACAAAAAAGGTCTCTTAACATTTTGCCATAGCTCGCTTCGTTTCCGAGATATTTGCAGATATATCTCAAGGGAAGGGGCCTGACGGACATATTTCGAGATATTTCTTCTTCTTGTTGTTCTTCTTCTGCACAGCTAAGCTGGAAGTGGCATTTACAGCTCGCAATAGTGCAGAGTTATCTCAAGGAAAGGGGCCACGGTGTTTCTGTATCTCTATTATGTTGGTGCGGCTTCGGAACTTTTAAATATCTCGATATATCTCGAAAACTACGCTTCTGATCAAAAAATATCATAGAACATAAATTGTAGGAAACATAATTCTCTACAAAAAAGGTGTCTTAACATTTTGCCATAGCTCGCTTCGTTTCCGAGATATTTGCAGATTCAGCTCAAAGGAACTGGCCTGACGGACGTATTTCGAGATATTTCTTCTTCTTGTTGTTCTTCCTCTGCACAGCTAAGCTGGAAGTGGCATTTGCAGCTCGCAATAGTGCAGAGTTATCTCAAAGAAAGGGGCCACGGTGTTTCTGTATCTCTATTATGTTGGTGCGGCTTCGGAACTTTTAAATATCTCGATATATCTCGAAAACTACGCTTCTGATCAAAAAATATCATAGAACATAAATTGTAGGAAACATAATTCTCTACAAAAAACGTCTCTTAACATTTTGCCATAGCTCGCTTCGTTTCCGAGATATTTGCAGATTCAGCTCAAAGGAACTGGCCTGACGGACATATTTCGAGATATTTCTTCTTCTTGTTGTTCTTCCTCTGCACAGCTAAGCTGGAAGTGGCATTTGCAGCTCGCACTAGTGCAGAGTTATCTCAAAGAAAGGGGCCACGGTGTTTCTGTATCTCTATTATGTTGGTGCGGCTTCGGAACTTTTAAATATCTTGATATATCTCGAAAACTACGCATCTGATCAAAAAATATCATAGAACATAAAAAGTAGGAAACTTAATTCTCTACAAAAAAGGTCTCTCAACATTTTGCCATAGCTCGCTTCGTTTCCGAGATATTTGCAGATATATCTCAAGGGTAGGGGCCTGACGGACATATTTCGAGATATTTCTTCTTCTTGTTGTTCTTCTTCTGCACAGCTAAGCTGGAAGTGGCATTTGCGGCTCGCACTAGTGCAGAGTTATCTCAAAGAAAAGGGCCACGGTGTTTCTGTATCTCTATTATGTTGGTGCGGCTTCGGAACTTTTAAATATCTTGATATATCTCAAGAACTACGCATCTGATCAAAAAATATCATAGAACATAAAAAGTAGGAAACTTAATTCTCTACAAAAAAGGTCTCTTAACATTTTGCCATAGCTCGCTTCGTTTCCGAGATATGTGCAGATTTATCTCAAGGGAAGGGGCCTGACGGACATATTTCGAGATATTTCTGCTTCTTGTTGTTCTTCTTCTGCACAGCTAAGATGGAAGTGGCATTTGCGGCTCGCACTAGTGCAGAGTTATCTCAAAGAAAAGGGCCACGGTGTTTCTGTATCTCTATTATGTTGGTGCGGCTTCGGAACTTTTAAATATCTTGATATATCTCAAGAACTACGCATCTGATCAAAAAATATCATAGAACATAAAAAGTAGGAAACTTAATTCTCTACAAAAAAGGTCTCTTAACATTTTGCCATAGCTCGCTTCGTTTCCGAGATATGTGCAGATTTATCTCAAGGGAAGGGGCCTGACGGACATATTTCGAGATATTTCTGCTTCTTGTTGTTCTTCTTCTGCACAGCTAAGCTGGAAGTGGCATTTGCGGCTCGCACTACTGCAGAGTTATCTCAACGAAAGGGGCCACGGTGTTTCTGTATCTCTATTATGTTGGTGCGGCTTCGGAACTTTTAAATATCTCGATATATCTCGAAAACTACGCTTCTGATCAAAAAATATCATAGAACATAAATTGTAGGAAACATAATTCTCTACAAAAAAGGTCTGTTAACATTTTGCCATAGCTCGCTTCGTTTCCGAGATATTTGCAGATATATCTCAAGGGAAGGGGCCTGACGGACATATTTCGAGATATTTCTTCTTCTTGTTGTTCTTCTTCTGCACAGCTAAGCTGGAAGTGGCATTTACAGCTCGCAATAGTGCAGAGTTATCTCAAAGAAAGGGGCCACGGTGTTTCTGTATCTCTATTATGTTGGTGCGGCTTCGGAACTTTTAAATATCTCGATATATCTCGAAAACTACGCTTCTGATCAAAAAATATCATAGAACATAAATTGTAGGAAACATAATTCTCTACAAAAAAGGTGTCTTAACATTTTGCCATAGCTCGCTTCGTTTCCGAGATATTTGCAGATTCAGCTCAAAGGAACTGGCCTGACGGACATATTTCGAGATATTTCTTCTTCTTGTTGTTCTTCCTCTGCACAGCTAAGCTGGAAGTGGCATTTGCAGCTCGCAATAGTGCAGAGTTATCTCAAAGAAAGGGGCCACGGTGTTTCTGTATCTCTATTATGTTGGTGCGGCTTCGGAACTTTTAAATATCTCGATATATCTCGAAAACTACGCTTCTGATCAAAAAATATCATAGAACATAAATTGTAGGAAACATAATTCTCTACAAAAAACGTCTCTTAACATTTTGCCATAGCTCGCTTCGTTTCCGAGATATTTGCAGATTCAGCTCAAAGGAACTGGCCTGACGGACATATTTCGAGATATTTCTTCTTCTTGTTGTTCTTCCTCTCCACAGCTAAGCTGGAAGTGGCATTTGCAGCTCGCACTAGTGCAGAGTTATCTCAAAGAAAGGGGCCACGGTGTTTCTGTATCTCTATTATGTTGGTGCGGCTTCGGAACTTTTAAATATCTTGATATATCTCGAAAACTACGCATCTGATCAAAAAATATCATAGAACATAAAAAGTAGGAAACTTAATTCTCTACAAAAAAGGTCTCTTAACATTTTGCCATAGCTCGCTTCGTTTCCGAGATATTTGCAGATATATCTCAAGGCTAGGGGCCTGACGGACATATTTCGAGATATTTCTTCTTCTTGTTGTTCTTCTTCTGCACAGCTAAGCTGGAAGTGGCATTTGCGGCTCGCACTAGTGCAGAGTTATCTCAAAGAAAAGGGCCACGGTGTTTCTGTATCTCTATTATGTTGGTGCGGCTTCGGAACTTTTAAATATCTTGATATATCTCAAGAACTACGCATCTGATCAAAAAATATCATAGAACATAAAAAGTAGGAAACTTAATTCTCTACAAAAAAGGTCTCTTAACATTTTGCCATAGCTCGCTTCGTTTCCGAGATATGTGCAGATTTATCTCAAGGGAAGGGGCCTGACGGACATATTTCGAGATATTTCTGCTTCTTGTTGTTCTTCTTCTGCACAGCTAAGCTGGAAGTGGCATTTGCGGCTCGCACTACTGCAGAGTTATCTCAACGAAAGGGGCCACGGTGTTTCTGTATCTCTATTATGTTGGTGCGGCTTCGGAACTTTTAAATATCTCGATATATCTCGAAAACTACGCTTCTGATCAAAAAATATCATAGAACATAAATTGTAGGAAACATAATTCTCTACAAAAAAGGTCTCTTAACATTTTGCCATAGCTCGCTTCGTTTCCGAGATATTTGCAGATATATCTCAAGGGAAGGGGCCTGACGGACATATTTCGAGATATTTCTTCTTCTTGTTGTTCTTCTTCTGCACAGCTAAGCTGGAAGTGGCATTTACAGCTCGCAATAGTGCAGAGTTATCTCAAAGAAAGGGGCCACGGTGTTTCTGTATCTCTATTATGTTGGTGCGGCTTCGGAACTTTTAAATATCTCGATATATCTCGAAAACTACGCTTCTGATCAAAAAATATCATAGAACATAAATTGTAGGAAACATAATTCTCTACAAAAAAGGTGTCTTAACATTTTGCCATAGCTCGCTTCGTTTCCGAGATATTTGCAGATTCAGCTCAAAGGAACTGGCCTGACGGACATATTTCGAGATATTTCTTCTTCTTGTTGTTCTTCCTCTGCACAGCTAAGCTGGAAGTGGCATTTGCAGCTCGCAATAGTGCAGAGTTATCTCAAAGAAAGGGGCCACGGTGTTTCTGTATCTCTATTATGTTGGTGCGGCTTCGGAACTTTTAAATATCTCGATATATCTCGAAAACTACGCTTCTGATCAAAAAATATCATAGAACATAAATTGTAGGAAACATAATTCTCTACAAAAAACGTCTCTTAACATTTTGCCATAGCTCGCTTCGTTTCCGAGATATTTGCAGATTCAGCTCAAAGGAACTGGCCTGACGGACATATTTCGAGATATTTCTTCTTCTTGTTGTTCTTCCTCTGCACAGCTAAGCTGGAAGTGGCATTTGCAGCTCGCACTAGTGCAGAGTTATCTCAAAGAAAGGGGCCACGGTGTTTCTGTATCTCTATTATGTTGGTGCGGCTTCGGAACTTTTAAATATCTTGATATATCTCGAAAACTACGCATCTGATCAAAAAATATCATAGAACATAAAAAGTAGGAAACTTAATTCTCTACAAAAAAGGTCTCTTAACATTTTGCCATAGCTCGCTTCGTTTCCGAGATATTTGCAGATATATCTCAAGGGTAGGGGCCTGACGGACATATTTCGAGATATTTCTTCTTCTTGTTGTTCTTCTTCTGCACAGCTAAGCTGGAAGTGGCATTTGCGGCTCGCACTAGTGCAGAGTTATCTCAAAGAAAAGGGCCACGGTGTTTCTGTATCTCTATTATGTTGGTGCGGCTTCGGAACTTTTAAATATCTTGATATATCTCAAGAACTACGCATCTGATCAAAAAATATCATAGAACATAAAAAGTAGGAAACTTAATTCTCTACAAAAAAGGTCTCTTAACATTTTGCCATAGCTCGCTTCGTTTCCGAGATATGTGCAGATTTATCTCAAGGGAAGGGGCCTGACGGACATATTTCGAGATATTTCTGCTTCTTGTTGTTCTTCTTCTGCACAGCTAAGCTGGAAGTGGCATTTGCGGCTCGCACTACTGCAGAGTTATCTCAACGAAAGGGGCCACGGTGTTTCTGTATCTCTATTATGTTGGTGCGGCTTCGGAACTTTTAAATATCTCGATATATCTCGAAAACTACGCTTCTGATCAAAAAATATCATAGAACATAAATTGTAGGAAACATAATTCTCTACAAAAAAGGTCTCTTAACATTTTGCCATAGCTCGCTTCGTTTCCGAGATATTTGCAGATATATCTCAAGGGAAGGGGCCTGACGGACATATTTCGAGATATTTCTTCTTCTTGTTGTTCTTCTTCTGCACAGCTAAGCTGGAAGTGGCATTTACAGCTCGCAATAGTGCAGAGTTATCTCAAAGAAAGGGGCCACGGTGTTTCTGTATCTCTATTATGTTGGTGCGGCTTCGGAACTTTTAAATATCTCGATATATCTCGAAAACTACGCTTCTGATCAAAAAATATCATAGAACATAAATTGTAGGAAACATAATTCTCTACAAAAAAGGTGTCTTAACATTTTGCCATAGCTCGCTTCGTTTCCGAGATATTTGCAGATTCAGCTCAAAGGAACTGGCCTGACGGACATATTTCGAGATATTTCTTCTTCTTGTTGTTCTTCCTCTGCACAGCTAAGCTGGAAGTGGCATTTGCAGCTCGCAATAGTGCAGAGTTATCTCAAAGAAAGGGGCCACGGTGTTTCTGTATCTCTATTATGTTGGTGCGGCTTCGGAACTTTTAAATATCTCGATATATCTCGAAAACTACGCTTCTGATCAAAAAATATCATAGAACATAAATTGTAGGAAACATAATTCTCTACAAAAAACGTCTCTTAACATTTTGCCATAGCTCGCTTCGTTTCCGAGATATTTGCAGATTCAGCTCAAAGGAACTGGCCTGACGGACATATTTCGAGATATTTCTTCTTCTTGTTGTTCTTCCTCTGCACAGCTAAGCTGGAAGTGGCATTTGCAGCTCGCACTAGTGCAGAGTTATCTCAAAGAAAGGGGCCACGGTGTTTCTGTATCTCTATTATGTTGGTGCGGCTTCGGAACTTTTAAATATCTTGATATATCTCGAAAACTACGCATCTGATCAAAAAATATCATAGAACATAAAAAGTAGGAAACTTAATTCTCTACAAAAAAGGTCTCTTAACATTTTGCCATAGCTCGCTTCGTTTCCGAGATATTTGCAGATATATCTCAAGGGTAGGGGCCTGACGGACATATTTCGAGATATTTCTTCTTCTTGTTGTTCTTCTTCTGCACAGCTAAGCTGGAAGTGGCATTTGCGGCTCGCACTAGTGCAGAGTTATCTCAAAGAAAAGGGCCACGGTGTTTCTGTATCTCTATTATGTTGGTGCGGCTTCGGAACTTTTAAATATCTTGATATATCTCAAGAACTACGCATCTGATCAAAAAATATCATAGAACATAAAAAGTAGGAAACTTAATTCTCTACAAAAAAGGTCTCTTAACATTTTGCCATAGCTCGCTTCGTTTCCGAGATATGTGCAGATTTATCTCAAGGGAAGGGGCCTGACGGACATATTTCGAGATATTTCTGCTTCTTGTTGTTCTTCTTCTGCACAGCTAAGCTGGAAGTGGCATTTGCGGCTCGCACTACTGCAGAGTTATCTCAACGAAAGGGGCCACGGTGTTTCTGTATCTCTATTATGTTGGTGCGGCTTCGGAACTTTTAAATATCTCGATATATCTCGAAAACTACGCTTCTGATCAAAAAATATCATAGAACATAAATTGTAGGAAACATAATTCTCTACAAAAAAGGTGTCTTAACATTTTGCCATAGCTCGCTTCGTTTCCGAGATATTTGCAGATTCAGCTCAAAGGAACTGGCCTGACGGACATATTTCGAGATATTTCTTCTTCTTGTTGTTCTTCCTCTGCACAGCTAAGCTGGAAGTGGCATTTGCAGCTCGCAATAGTGCAGAGTTATCTCAAGGAAAGGGGCCACGGTGTTTCTGTATCTCTATTATGTTGGTGCGGCTTCGGAACTTTTAAATATCTCGATATATCTCGAAAACTACGCTTCTGATCAAAAAATATCATAGAACATAAATTGTAGGAAACATAATTCTCTACAAAAAACGTCTCTTAACATTTTGCCATAGCTCGCTTCGTTTCCGAGATATTTGCAGATTCAGCTCAAAGGAACTGGCCTGACGGACATATTTCGAGATATTTCTTCTTCTAGTTGTTCTTCCTCTGCACAGCTAAGCTGGAAGTGGCATTTGCAGCTCGCACTAGTGCAGAGTTATCTCAAAGAAAGGGGCCACGGTGTTTCTGTATCTCTATTATGTTGGTGCGGCTTCGGAACTTTTAAATATCTTGATATATCTCGAAAACTACGCATCTGATCAAAAAATATCATAGAACATAAAAAGTAGGAAACTTAATTCTCTACAAAAAAGGTCTCTCAACATTTTGCCATAGCTCGCTTCGTTTCCGAGATATTTGCAGATATATCTCAAGGGTAGGGGCCTGACGGACATATTTCGAGATATTTCTTCTTCTTGTTGTTCTTCTTCTGCACAGCTAAGCTGGAAGTGGCATTTGCGGCTCGCACTAGTGCAGAGTTATCTCAAAGAAAAGGGCCACGGTGTTTCTGTATCTCTATTATGTTGGTGCGGCTTCGGAACTTTTAAATATCTTGATATATCTCAAGAACTACGCATCTGATCAAAAAATATCATAGAACATAAAAAGTAGGAAACTTAATTCTCTACAAAAAAGGTCTCTTAACATTTTGCCATAGCTCGCTTCGTTTCCGAGATATGTGCAGATTTATCTCAAGGGAAGGGGCCTGACGGACATATTTCGAGATATTTCTGCTTCTTGTTGTTCTTCTTCTGCACAGCTAAGCTGGAAGTGGCATTTGCGGCTCGCACTACTGCAGAGTTATCTCAACGAAAGGGGCCACGGTGTTTCTGTATCTCTATTATGTTGGTGCGGCTTCGGAACTTTTAAATATCTCGATATATCTCGAAAACTACGCTTCTGATCAAAAAATATCATAGAACATAAATTGTAGGAAACATAATTCTCTACAAAAAAGGTCTCTTAACATTTTGCCATAGCTCGCTTCGTTTCCGAGATATTTGCAGATATATCTCAAGGGAAGGGGCCTGACGGACATATTTCGAGATATTTCTTCTTCTTGTTGTTCTTCTTCTGCACAGCTAAGCTGGAAGTGGCATTTACAGCTCGCAATAGTGCAGAGTTATCTCAAAGAAAGGGGCCACGGTGTTTCTGTATCTCTATTATGTTGGTGCGGCTTCGGAACTTTTAAATATCTCGATATATCTCGAAAACTACGCTTCTGATCAAAAAATATCATAGAACATAAATTGTAGGAAACATAATTCTCTACAAAAAAGGTGTCTTAACATTTTGCCATAGCTCGCTTCGTTTCCGAGATATTTGCAGATTCAGCTCAAAGGAACTGGCCTGACGGACATATTTCGAGATATTTCTTCTTCTTGTTGTTCTTCCTCTGCACAGCTAAGCTGGAAGTGGCATTTGCAGCTCGCAATAGTGCAGAGTTATCTCAAAGAAAGGGGCCACGGTGTTTCTGTATCTCTATTATGTTGGTGCGGCTTCGGAACTTTTAAATATCTCGATATATCTCGAAAACTACGCTTCTGATCAAAAAATATCATAGAACATAAATTGTAGGAAACATAATTCTCTACAAAAAACGTCTCTTAACATTTTGCCATAGCTCGCTTCGTTTCCGAGATATTTGCAGATTCAGCTCAAAGGAACTGGCCTGACGGACATATTTCGAGATATTTCTTCTTCTTGTTGTTCTTCCTCTGCACAGCTAAGCTGGAAGTGGCATTTGCAGCTCGCACTAGTGCAGAGTTATCTCAAAGAAAGGGGCCACGGTGTTTCTGTATCTCTATTATGTTGGTGCGGCTTCGGAACTTTTAAATATCTTGATATATCTCGAAAACTACGCATCTGATCAAAAAATATCATAGAACATAAAAAGTAGGAAACTTAATTCTCTACAAAAAAGGTCTCTTAACATTTTGCCATAGCTCGCTTCGTTTCCGAGATATTTGCAGATATATCTCAAGGGTAGGGGCCTGACGGACATATTTCGAGATATTTCTTCTTCTTGTTGTTCTTCTTCTGCACAGCTAAGCTGGAAGTGGCATTTGCGGCTCGCACTAGTGCAGAGTTATCTCAAAGAAAAGGGCCACGGTGTTTCTGTATCTCTATTATGTTGGTGCGGCTTCGGAACTTTTAAATATCTTGATATATCTCAAGAACTACGCATCTGATCAAAAAATATCATAGAACATAAAAAGTAGGAAACTTAATTCTCTACAAAAAAGGTCTCTTAACATTTTGCCATAGCTCGCTTCGTTTCCGAGATATTTGCAGATATATCTCAAGGGAAGGTGCCTGACGGACATATTTCGAGATATTTCTTCTTCTTGTTGTTCTTCTTCTGCACAGCTAAGCTGGAAGTGGCATTTACAGCTCGCAATAGTGCAGAGTTATCTCAAAGAAAGGGGCCACGGTGTTTCTGTATCTCTATTATGTTGGTGCGGCTTCGGAACTTTTAAATATCTCGATATATCTCGAAAACTACGCTTCTGATCAAAAAATATCATAGAACATAAATTGTAGGAAACATAATTCTCTACAAAAAAGGTGTCTTAACATTTTGCCATAGCTCGCTTCGTTTCCGAGATATTTGCAGATTCAGCTCAAAGGAACTGGCCTGACGGACATATTTCGAGATATTTCTTCTTCTTGTTGTTCTTCCTCTGCACAGCTAAGCTGGAAGTGGCATTTGCAGCTCGCAATAGTGCAGAGTTATCTCAAAGAAAGGGGCCACGGTGTTTCTGTATCTCTATTATGTTGGTGCGGCTTCGGAACTTTTAAATATCTCGATATATCTCGAAAACTACGCTTCTGATCAAAAAATATCATAGAACATAAATTGTAGGAAACATAATTCTCTACAAAAAACGTCTCTTAACATTTTGCCATAGCTCGCTTCGTTTCCGAGATATTTGCAGATTCAGCTCAAAGGAACTGGCCTGACGGACATATTTCGAGATATTTCTTCTTCTTGTTGTTCTTCCTCTGCACAGCTAAGCTGGAAGTGGCATTTGCAGCTCGCACTAGTGCAGAGTTATCTCAAAGAAAGGGGCCACGGTGTTTCTGTATCTCTATTATGTTGGTGCGGCTTCGGAACTTTTAAATATCTTGATATATCTCGGGAACTACGCATCTGATCAAAAAATATCATAGAACATAAAAAGTCGGAAACTTAATTCTCTACAAAAAAGGTCTCTTAACATTTTGCCATAGCTCGCTTCGTTTCCGAGATATTTGCAGATTTATCTCAAGGGAAGGGGCCTGACGGACATATTTCGAGATATTTCTTCTTCTTGTTGTTCTTCTTCTGCACAGCTAAGCTGGAAGTGGCATTTGCGGCTCGCACTAGTGCAGAGTTATCTCAAAGAAAGGGGCCACGGTGTTTCTGTATCTCTATTATGTTGGTGCGGCTTCGGAACTTTTAAATATCTCGATATATCTCGAAAACTACGCTTCTGATCAAAAAATATCATAGAACATAAATTGTAGGAAACATAATTCTCTACAAAAAAGGTCTCTTAACATTTTGCCATAGCTCGCTTCGTTTCCGAGATATTTGCAGATATATCTCAAGGGAAGGGGCCTGACGGACATATTTCGAGATATTTCTTCTTCTTGTTGTTCTTCTTCTGCACAGCTAAGCTGGAAGTGGCATTTACAGCTCGCAATAGTGCAGAGTTATCTCAAAGAAAGGGGCCACGGTGTTTCTGTATCTCTATTATGTTGGTGCGGCTTCGGAACTTTTAAATATCTCGATATATCTCGAAAACTACGCTTCTGATCAAAAAATATCATAGAACATAAATTGTAGGAAACATAATTCTCTACAAAAAAGGTCTCTTAACATTTTGCCATAGCTCGCTTCGTTTCCGAGATATTTGCAGATTCAGCTCAAAGGAACTGGCCTGACGGACATATTTCGAGATATTTCTTCTTCTTGTTGTTCTTCCTCTGCACAGCTAAGCTGGAAGTGGCATTTGCAGCTCGCAATAGTGCAGAGTTATCTCAAAGAAAGGGGCCACGGTGTTTCTGTATCTCTATTATGTTGGTGCGGCTTCGGAACTTTTAAATATCTTGATATATCTCGAAAACTACGCATCTGATCAAAAAATATTATAGAACATAAAAAGTAGGAAACTTAATTCTCTACAAAAAAGGTCTCTCAACATTTTGCCATAGCTCGCTTCGTTTCCGAGATATTTGCAGATATATCTCAAGGGTAGGGGCCTGACGGACATATTTCGAGATATTTCTTCTTCTTGTTGTTCTTCTTCTGCACAGCTAAGCTGGAAGTGGCATTTGCGGCCCGCACTAGTGCAGAGTTATCTCAAAGAAAAGGGCCACGGTGTTTCTGTATCTCTATTATGTTGGTGCGGCTTCGGAACTTTTAAATATCTTGATATATCTCAAGAACTACGCATCTGATCAAAAAATATCATAGAACATAAAAAGTAGGAAACTTAATTCTCTACAAAAAAGGTCTCTTAACATTTTGCCATAGCTCGCTTCGTTTCCGAGATATGTGCAGATTTATCTCAAGGGAAGGGGCCTGACGGACATACTTCGAGATATTTCTGCTTCTTGTTGTTCTTCTTCTGCACAGCTAAGCTGGAAGTGGCATTTGCGGCTCGCACTACTGCAGAGTTATCTCAACGAAAGGGGCCACGGTGTTTCTGTATCTCTATTATGTTGGTGCGGCTTCGGAACTTTTAAATATCTCGATATATCTCGAAAACTACGCTTCTGATCAAAAAATATCATAGAACATAAATTGTAGGAAACATAATTCTCTACAAAAAAGGTCTCTTAACATTTTGCCATAGCTCGCTTCGTTTCCGAGATATTTGCAGATATATCTCAAGGGAAGGGGCCTGACGGACATATTTCGAGATATTTCTTCTTCTTGTTGTTCTTCTTCTGCACAGCTAAGCTGGAAGTGGCATTTACAGCTCGCAATAGTGCAGAGTTATCTCAAAGAAAGGGGCCACGGTGTTTCTGTATCTCTATTATGTTGGTGCGGCTTCGGAACTTTTAAATATCTCGATATATCTCGAAAACTACGCTTCTGATCAAAAAATATCATAGAACATAAATTGTAGGAAACATAATTCTCTACAAAAAACGTCTCTTAACATTTTGCCATAGCTCGCTTCGTTTCCGAGATATTTGCAGATTCAGCTCAAAGGAACTGGCCTGACGGACATATTTCGAGATATTTCTTCTTCTTGTTGTTCTTCCTCTGCACAGCTAAGCTGGAAGTGGCATTTGCAGCTCGCACTAGTGCAGAGTTATCTCAAAGAAAGGGGCCACGGTGTTTCTGTATCTCTATTATGTTGGTGCGGCTTCGGAACTTTTAAATATCTTGATATATCTCGGGAACTACGCATCTGATCAAAAAATATCATAGAACATAAAAAGTCGGAAACTTAATTCTCTACAAAAAAGGTCTCTTAACATTTTGCCATAGCTCGCTTCGTTTCCGAGATATTTGCAGATTTATCTCAAGGGAAGGGGCCTGACGGACATATTTCGAGATATTTCTTCTTCTTGTTGTTCTTCTTCTGCACAGCTAAGCTGGAAGTGGCATTTGCGGCTCGCACTAGTGCAGAGTTATCTCAACGAAAGGGGCCACGGTGTTTCTGTATCTCTATTATGTTGGTGCGGCTTGGGAACTTTTAAATATCTCGATATATCTCGAAAACTACGCTTCTGATCAAAAAATATCATAGAACATAAATTGTAGGAAACATAATTCTCTACAAAAAACGTCTCTTAACATTTTGCCATAGCTCGCTTCGTTTCCGAGATATTTGCAGATTCAGCTCAAAGGAACTGGCCTGACGGACATATTTCGAGATATTTCTTCTTCTTGTTGTTCTTCCTCTGCACAGCTAAGCTGGAAGTGGCATTTGCAGCTCGCACTAGTGCAGAGTTATCTCAAAGAAAGGGGCCACGGTGTTTCTGTATCTCTATTATGTTGGTGCGGCTTCGGAACTTTTAAATATCTTGATATATCTCGGGAACTACGCATCTGATCAAAAAATATCATAGAACATAAAAAGTCGGAAACTTAATTCTCTACAAAAAAGCTCTCTTAACATTTTGCCATAGCTCGCTTCGTTTCCGAGATATTTGCAGATTTATCTCAAGGGAAGGGGCCTGACGGACATATTTCGAGATATTTCTTCTTCTTGTTGTTCTTCTTCTGCACAGCTAAGCTGGAAGTGGCATTTGCGGCTCGCACTAGTGCAGAGTTATCTCAACGAAAGGGGCCACGGTGTTTCTGTATCTCTATTATGTTGGTGCGGCTTGGGAACTTTTAAATATCTCGATATATCTCGAAAACTACGCTTCTGATCAAAAAATATCATAGAACATAAATTGTAGGAAACATAATTCTCTACAAAAAAGGTCTCTTAACGTTTTGCCATAGCTCGCTTCGTTTCCGAGATATTTGCAGATTTATCTCAAGGGAAGGGTCCTAACGGACATATTTCGAGATATTTCTTCTTCTTGTTGTTCTTCTTCTGCACAGCTAAACTGGAAGTGGCATTTCCAGCTCGCAATAGTGCAGAGTTATCCCGAAGAAAGGGGCCACGGTGTTTCTGAATCTGTATTATGTTGGTGCGGCTTCGGAACTTTTAAATATCTTGATATATCTCGAGAACTACGCATCTGATCGAAAAATATCATAGAACATAAAAAGAAGGAAACTTAATTCTCTACAAAAAAGGTCTCTTAACATTTTGCCATAGCTCGCTTCGTTTCCGAGATATTTGCAGATTTATCTCAAGGGAAGGGGCCTGACGGACATATTTCGAGATATTTCTTCTTCTTGTTGTTCTTCTTCTGCACAGCCAAGCTGGAAGTGGCATTTGCAGCTCGCAATAGTGCAGAGTTACCTCAAAGAAAGGGGCCACGGTGTTTCTGTATCTCTATTATGTTGGTGCCGCTTCGGAACTTTTAAATATCTGGATATATCTCGAGAACTACGCATCTGATCAAAAAATATCACAGAACATAAAAAGTAGGAAACTTAATTCTCTACCAAAAAGGTCCCTTAACATTTTGCCATAGCTCGCTTCGTTTCCGAGATATTTGCAGATCTATCTCAAGGGAAGGGGCCTGGCGGACATATTTCGAGATATTTCTTCTTCTTGTCGTTCTTCTTCTGCACAGCTAAACTGGAAGTGGCATTTCCAGCTCGCAATAGTGCAGAGTTATCTCAAAGAAAGGGGCCACGGTGTTTCTGTATCTCTATTATGTTGGTGCGGCTTCGGAACTTTTAAATATCTTGATATATCTCGAGAACTACGCATCTGATCAAAAAATATCATAGAACATAAAAAGTAGGAAACTTAATTCTCTACAAAAAAGGTCCCTTAACATTTTGCCATAGCTCGCTTCGTTTCCGAGATATTTGCAGATCTATCTCAAGGGAAGGGGCCTGGCGGACATATTTCGAGATATTTCTTCTTCTTGTCGTTCTTCTTCTGCACAGCTAAACTGGAAGTGGCATTTCCAGCTCGCAATAGTGCAGAGTTATCTCAAAGAAAGGGGCCACGGTGTTTCTGTATCTCTATTATGTTGGTGTGGCTTCGGAACTTTTAAATATCTTGATATATCTCGAGAACTACGCATCTGATCAAAAAATATCATAGAACATAAAAAGTAGGAAACTTAATTCTCTACAAAAAAGGTCTCTTAACATTTTGCCATAGCTCGCTTCGTTTCCGAGGTATTTGCAGATTTATCTCAAGGGAAGAGGACTGACGGACATATTTCGAGATATTTCTTCTTCTTGTTGTTCTTCTTCTGCACAGCTAAGCTGGAAGTGGCATTTGCAGCTCGCAATAGTGCAGAGTTATCTCAAAGAAAGGGGCCACGGTGTTTCTGTATCTCTATTATGTTGGTGCGGCTTCGGAACTTTTAAATATCTTGATATATCTCGAGAACTACGCATCTGATCAAAAAATATCATACAACATAAATTGTAGGAAACATAATTCTCTACAAAAAAGGTCTCTTAACATTTTGCCATAGCTCGCTTCGTTTCCGAAATATTTGCAGATTTATCTCAAGGGAAAGGGCCTGACGGACATATTCCGAGATATTTCTTCTTCTTGTTGTTCCTCTTCTGCACAGCTAAGCTGGAAGTGGCATTTGCAGGTCGCAATAGTGCAGAGTTATCTCAAAGAAAGGGGCCACGGTGTTTCTGTATCTCTATTATGTTGGTGCGGCTTCGGAACTTTTAAATATCTCGATATATCTCGAAAACTACGCTTCTGATCAAAAAATATCAGAGAACGTAAGTTGTAGGAAACATAATTCTCTACAAAAAAGGTCTCTTAAGATTTTGCCATAGCTCGCTTCGTTTCCGAGATATTTGCAGATTTATCTCAAGGGGAGGGGCCTGACGGACATATTTCGAGATATTTCTTCTTCTTGTTGTTCTTCTTCTGCACAGCTAAGCTGGAAGTGGCATTTCCAGCTCGCAATAGTGCAGAGTTATCTCAAAGAAAGGGGCCACGGTGTTTCTGTATCTCTATTATGTTGGTGCGGCTTCGGAACTTTTAAATATCTTGATATATCTCGAGAACTACGCATCTGATCAAAAAATATCATAGAACATAAAAAGTAGGAAACTTAATTCTCTACAAAAAAGGTCTCTTAACATTTTGCCATAGCTCGCTTCGTTTCCGAGGTATTTGCAGATTTATCTCAAGGGAAGAGGACTGACGGACATATTTCGAGATATTTCTTCTTCTTGTTGTTCTTCTTCTGCACAGCTAAGCTGGAAGTGGCATTTGCAGCTCGCAATAGTGCAGAGTTATCACAAAGAAAGAGGCCACGGTGTTTCTGTACCTCTATTATGTTGGTGCAGCTTCGGAACTTTTAAATATCTTGATCTATCTCGAGAACTACGCATCTGATCAAAAAATATCATAGAACATAAAAAGTAGGAAACATAATTCTCTACAAAAAAGGTCTCTTAAGATTTTGCCATAGCTCGTTTCGTTTCCGAGATATTTGCAGATATATCTCAAGGGAAGGGGCCTGACGGACATATTTCGAGATATTTCTTCTTCTTGTTGTTCTTCTTCTGCACAGCTAAACTGGAAGTGGCATTTCCAGCTCGCAATAGTGCAGAGGTATCTCAAAGAATGGGGCCACGGTGTTTCTGTATCTCTATTATGTTGGTGCGGCTTCGGAACTTTTAAATATCTTGATATATCTCGAGAACTACGCATCTGATCGAAAAATATCATAGAACATAAAAAGAAGGAAACTTAATTCTCTACAAAAAAGGTCTCTTAACATTTTGCCATAGCTCGCTTCGTTTCCGAGATATTTGCAGATTTATCTCAAGGGAAGGGGCCTGACGGACATATTTCGAGATATTTCTTCTCCTTGTTGTTCTTCTTCTGCACAGCTAAGCTGGAAGTGGCATTTGCAGCTCGCAATAGTGCAGAGTTACCTCAAAGAAAGGGGCCACGGTGTTTCTGTATCTCTATTATGTTGGTGCCGCTTCGGAACTTTTAAATATCTGGATATATCTCGAGAACTACGCATCTGATCAAAAAATATCATAGAACATAAATTGTAGGAAACATAATTCTCTACAAAAAAGGTCTCTTAAGATTTTGCCATAGCTCGTTTCGTTTCCGAGATATTTGCAGATATATCTCAAGGGAAGGGGCCTGACGGACATATTTCGAGATATTTCTTCTTCTTGTTGTTCTTCTTCTGCACAGCTAAGCTGGAAGTGGCATTTGCAGCTCGCAATAGTGCAGAGTTATCTCAAAGAAAGGGGCCACGGTGTTTCTGTATCTCTATTATGTTGGTGCAGCTTCGGAACTTTTAAATGTCTTGATCTATCTCGAGAACTACGCATCTGATCAAAAAATATCATAGAACATAAAAAGTAGGAAACTTAATTCTCTACAAAAAAGGTCCCTTAACATTTTGCCATAGCTCGCTTCGTTTCCGAGATATTTGCAGATATATCTCAAGGGAAGGGGCCTGACGGACATATTTCGAGATATTTCTTCTTCCTGTTGTTCTTCTTCTGCACAGCTAAGCTGGAAGTGGCATTTGCGTCTCGCACTAGTGCAGAGTTATCTCAAAGAAAGGGGCCACGGTGTTTCTGTATCTCTATTATGTTGGTGCGGCTTCGGAACTTTTAAATATCTTGATATATCTCGAGAACTACGCATCTGTTCAAAAAATATCATAGAACATAAAAAGTAGGAATCCTAATTTTCTACAAAAAAGGTCTCTTAACATTTTGCCGTAGCTCGCTTCGTTTCCGAGATATTTGCAGATTTATCTCAAGGGAAGGGGCCTGACGGACATATTTCCAGACATTTCTTCTTCTTGTTGTTCTTCTTCTGCACAGCTAAGCTGGAAGTGGCATTTGCAGCTCGCAATAGTGCAGAGTTATCTCAAAGAAAGGGGCCACGGTGTTTCTGTATCTCTATTATGTTGGTGCGGCTTCGGAACTTTTAAATATCTTGATATATCTCGAGAACTACGCATCTGATCAAAAAATATCATACAACATAAATTGTAGGAAACATAATTCTCTACAAAAAAGGTCTCTTAACATTTTGCCATAGCTCGCTTCGTTTCCGAAATATTTGCAGATTTATCTCAAGGGAAAGGGCCTGACGGACATATTCCGAGATATTTCTTCTTCTTGTTGTTCCTCTTCTGCACAGCTAAGCTGGAAGTGGCATTTGCAGGTCGCAATAGTGCAGAGTTATCTCAAAGAAAGGGGCCACGGTGTTTCTGTATCTCTATTATGTTGGTGCGGCTTCGGAACTTTTAAATATCTCGATATATCTCGAAAACTACGCTTCTGATCAAAAAATATCAGAGAACGTAAGTTGTAGGAAACATAATTCTCTACAAAAAAGGTCTCTTAAGATTTTGCCATAGCTCGCTTCGTTTCCGAGATATTTGCAGATTTATCTCAAGGGGAGGGGCCTGACGGACATATTTCGAGATATTTCTTCTTCTTGTTGTTCTTCTTCTGCACAGCTAAGCTGGAAGTGGCATTTGCAGCTCGCAATAGTGCAGAGTTATCTCAAAGAAAGGGGCCACGGTGTTTCTGTATCTCTATTATGTTGGTGCGGCTTCGGAACTTTTAAATATCTTGATATATCTCGAGAACTACGCATCTGATCAAAAAATATCGTAGAACATAAAAAGTAGGAAACTTAATTCTCTACAAATAAGGTCTCTTAACATTTTGCCATAGCTCGCTTGGTTTCCGAGATATTTGCAGATTTATCTCAAGGGAAGGGGCCTGAGGGACATATTTCGAGATATTTCTTCTTCTTGTTGTTCTTCTTCTGCACAGCTAAGCTGGAAGTGGCATTTGCAGGTCGCAATAGTGCAGAGTTATCTCAAAGAAAGGGGCCACGGTGTTTCTGTATCTCTATTATGTTGGTGCGGCTTCGGAACTTTTAAATATCTCGATATATCTCGAAAACTACGCTTCTGATCAAAAAATATCAGAGAACGTAAATTGTAGGAAACATAATTCTCTACAAAAAAGGTCTCTTAACATTTTGCCATAGCTCGCTTCGTTTCCGAGATATTTGCAGATTTATCTCAAGGGAAGGGGCCTGACGGACATATTTCGAGATATTTCTTCTTCTTGTTGTTCTTCATCTGCACAGCTAAGCTGGAAGTGGCATTTGCAGGTCGCAATAGTGCAGAGTTATCTCAAAGAAAGGGGCCACGGTGTTTCTGTATCTCTATTATGTTGGTGCGGCTTCGGAACTTTTAAATATCTTGATATATCTCGAGAACTACGCATCTGATCAAAAAATATCATAGAACGTAAAAAGTAGGAAACTTAATTCTCTACAAAAAAGGTCTCTTAACATTTTGCCATAGCTCGCTTCGTTTCCGAGATATTTGCAGATTTATCTCAAGGGAAGGGGCCTGACGGACATATTTCGAGATATTTCTTCTTCTTGTTGTTCTTCTTCTGCACAGCTAAGCTGGAAGTGCCATTTGCAGCGCGCAATAGTGCAGAGTTATCTCAAAGAAAGGGGCCACGGTGTTTCTGTATCTCTATTATGTTGGTGCGGCTTCGGAACTTTTAAATATCTTGATATATCTCGAGAACTACGCATCTGTTCAAAAAATATCATAGAACATAAAAAGTAGGAATCCTAATTTTCTACAAAAAAGGTCTCTTAACATTTTGCCGTAGCTCGCTTCGTTTCCGAGATATTTGCAGATTTATCTCAAGGGAAGGGGCCTGACGGACATATTTCCAGATATTTCTTCTTCTTGTTGTTCTTCTTCTGCACAGCTAAGCTGGAAGTGGCATTTGCAGCTCGCAATAGTGCAGAGTTATCTCAAAGAAAGGGGCCACGGTGTTTCTGTATCTCTATTATGTTGGTGCGGCTTCGGAACTTTTAAATATCTGGATATATCTCGAAAACTACGCTTCTGATCAAAAAATATCAGAGAACGAAAATTGTAGGAAACATAATTCTCTACAAAAAAGGTCTCTTAAGATTTTGCCATAGCTCGCTTCGTTTCCGAGATATTTGCAGATTTATCTCAAGGGAAGGGGCCTGACGGACATATTTCGAGATATTTCTTCTTCTTGTTGTTCTTCTTCTGCACAGCTAAGCTGGAAGTGGCATTTGCAGCTCGCAATAGTGCAGAGTTATCTCAAAGAAAGGGGCCACGGTGTTTCTGTATCTCTATTATGTTGGTGCGGCTTCGGAACTTTTAAATATCTCGATATATCTCGAAAACTACGCTTCTGATCAAAAAATATCAGAGAACGTAAATTGTAGGAAACATAATTCTCTACAAAAAAGGTCTCTTAACATTTTGCCATAGCTCGCTTCGTTTCCGAGATATTTGCAGATTTATCTCAAGGGAAGGGGCCTGACGGACATATTTCGAGATATTTCTTCTTCTTGTTGTTCTTCTTCTGCACAGCTAAGCTGGAAGTGGCATTTGCAGGTCGCAATAGTGCAGAGTTATCTCAAAGAAAGGGGCCACGGTGTTTCTGTATCTCTATTATGTTGGTGCGGCTTCGGAACTTTTAAATATCTTGATATATCTCGAGAACTACGCATCTGATCAAAAAATATCATAGAACGTAAAAAGTAGGAAACTTAATTCTCTACAAAAAAGGTCTCTTAACATTTTGCCATAGCTCGCTTCGTTTCCGAGATATTTGCAGATTTATCTCAAGGGAAGGGGCCTGACGGACATATTTCGAGATATTTCTTCTTCTTGTTGTTCTTCTTCTGCACAGCTAAGCTGGAAGTGGCATTTGCAGCTCGCAATAGTGCAGAGTTATCTCAAAGAAAGGGGCCACGGTGTTTCTGTATCTCTATTATGTTGGTGCGGCTTCGGAACTTTTAAATATCTGGATATATCTCGAAAACTACGCTTCTGATCAAAAAATATCAGAGAACGAAAATTGTAGGAAACATAATTCTCTACAAAAAAGGTCTCTTAAGATTTTGCCATAGCTCGCTTCGTTTCCGAGATATTTGCAGATTTATCTCAAGGGAAGGGGCCTGACGGACATATTTCGAGATATTTCTTCTTCTTGTTGTTCTTCTTCTGCACAGCTAAGCTGGAAGTGGCATTTGCAGCTCGCAATAGTGCAGAGTTATCTCAAAGAAAGGGGCCACGGTGTTTCTGTATCTCTATTATGTTGGTGCGGCTTCGGAACTTTTAAATATCTTGATATATCTCGAGAACTACGCATCTGATCAAAAAATATCGTAGAACATAAAAAGTAGGAAACTTAATTCTCTACAAATAAGGTCTCTTAACATTTTGCCATAGCTCGCTTGGTTTCCGAGATATTTGCAGATTTATCTCAAGGGAAGGGGCCTGAGGGACATATTTCGAGATATTTCTTCTTCTTGTTGTTCTTCTTCTGCACAGCTAAGCTGGAAGTGGCATTTGCAGCTCGCAATAGTGCAGAGTTACCTCAAAGAAAGGGGCCACGGTGTTTCTGTATCTCTATTATGTTGGTGCCGCTTCGGAGCTTTTAAATATCTGGATATATCTCGAGAACTACGCATCTGATCAAAAAATATCATAGAACATAAAAAGTAGGAAACTTAATTCTCTACAAAAAAGGTCTCTTAACATTTTGCCATAGCTCGCTTCGTTTCCGAGATATTTGCAGATTTATCCCAAGGGAAGGGGCCTGACGGACATATTTCGAGATATTTCTTCTTCTTGTTGTTCTTCTTCTGCACAGCTAAGCTGGAAGTGGCATTTGCAGCTCGCAGTAGTGCAGAGTTATCTCAAAGAAAGGGGCCACGGTGTTTTTGTATCTCTATTATGTTGGTGCGGCTTCGGAACTTTTAAATATCTTGATATATCTCGAGAACTACGCATCTGATCAAAAAATATCATAGAACATAAAAAGTAGAAAACTTAATTCTCTACAAAAAAGGTCTCTTAACATTTTGCCATAGCTCGCTTCGTTTCCGAGATATTTGCAGATTTATCTCAAGGGAAGGGTCCTGACGGACATATTTCGAGATATTTCTTCTTCTTGTTGTTCTTCTTCTGCACAGCTAAACTGGAAGTGGCATTTCCAGCTCGCAATAGTGCAGAGTTATCCCAAAGAAAGGGGCCACGATGTTTCTGTATCTCTATTATGTTGGTGCGGCTTCGGAACTTTTAAATATCTCGATATATCTCGAAAACTACGCTTCTGATCAAAAAATATCATAGAACATAAATTGTAGGAAACATAATTCTCTACAAAAAAGGTCTCTTAACATTTTCCCATAGCTCGCTTCGTTTCCGAGATATTTGCAGATTTATCTCAAGGGAAGGGGCCTGACGGACATATTCCGAGATATTTCTTCTTCTTGTTGTTCCTCTTCTGCACAGCTAAGCTGGAAGTGGCATTTGCAGCTCGCAATAGTGCAGAGTTATCTCAAAGAAAGGGGCCACGGTGTTTCTGTATCTCTATTATGTTGGTGCGGCTTCGGAACTTTTAAATATCTCGATATATCTCGAAAACTACGCTTCTGATCAAAAAATATCAGAGAACGTAAATTGTAGGAAACATAATTCTCTACAAAAAAGGTCTCTTAAGATTTTGCCATAGCTCGCTTCGTTTCCGAGATATTTGCAGATTTATCTCAAGGGAAGGGGCCTGACGGACATATTTCGAGATATTTCTTCTTCTTGTTGTTCTTCTTCTGCACAGCTAAGCTGGAAGTGGCATTTGCAGCTCGCAATAGTGCAGAGTTATCTCAAAGAAAGGGGCCACGGTGTTTCTGTATCTCTATTATGTTGGTGCGGCTTCGGAACTTTTAAATATCTTGATATATCTCGAGAACTACGCATCTGATCAAAAAATATCGTAGAACATAAAAAGTAGGAAACTTAATTCTCTACAAATAAGGTCTCTTAACATTTTGCCATAGCTCGCTTCGTTTCCGAGATATTTGCAGATTTATCTCAAGGGAAGGGGCCTGAGGGACATATTTCGAGATATTTCTTCTTCTTGTTGTTCTTCTTCTGCACAGCTAAGCTGGAAGTGGCATTTGCAGGTCGCAATAGTGCAGAGTTATCTCAAAGAAAGGGGCCACGGTGTTTCTGTATCTCTATTATGTTGGTGCGGCTTCGGAACTTTTAAATATCTCGATATATCTCGAAAACTACGCTTCTGATCAAAAAATATCAGAGAACGTAAATTGTAGGAAACATAATTCTCTACAAAAAAGGTCTCTTAACATTTTGCCATAGCTCGCTTCGTTTCCGAGATATTTGCAGATTTATCTCAAGGGAAGGGGCCTGACGGACATATTTCGAGATATTTCTTCTTCTTGTTGTTCTTCTTCTGCACAGCTAAGCTGGAAGTGGCATTTGCAGCTCGCAGTAGTGCAGAGTTATCTCAAAGAAAGGGGCCACGGTGTTTCTGTATCTCTATTATGTTGGTGCGGCTTCGGAACTTTTAAATATCTTGATATATCTCGAGAACTACGCATCTGATCAAAAAATATCATAGAACATAAAAAGTAGGAAAATTAATTCTCTACAAAAAAGGCCTCTTAACATTTTGCCATAGCTCGCTTCGTTTCCGAGATATTTGCAGATTTATCTCAAGGGAAGGGGCCTGACGGACATATTTCGAGATATTTCTTCTTCGTGTTGTTCTTCTTCTGCACAGCTAAGCTGGAAGTGGCATTTGCAGCGCGCAATAGTGCAGAGTTATCTCAAAGAAAGGGGCCACGGTGTTTCTGTATCTCTATTATGTTAGTGCGGCTTCGGAACTTTTAAATATCTTGATATATCTCGAGAACTACGCATCTGGTCAAAAAATATCATAGAACATAAAAAGTAGGTATCCTAATTTTCTACAAAAAAGGTCTCTTAACATTTTGCCGTAGCTCGCTTCGTTTCCGAGATATTTGCAGATTTATCTCAAGAGAAGGGGCCTGACGGACATATTTCCAGATATTTCTTCTTCTTGTTGTTCTTCTTCTGCACAGCTAAGCTGGAAGTGGCATTTGCAGCTCGCAATAGTGCAGAGTTACCTCAAAGAAAGGGGCCACGGTGTTTCTGTATCTCTATTATGTTGGTGCCGCTTCGGAACTTTTAAATATCTGGATATATCTCGTGAACTACGCATCTGATCAAAAAATATCATAGAACATAAAAAGTAGGAAACTTAATTCTCTACAAAAAAGGTCTCTTAACATTTTGCCATAGCTCGCTTCGTTTCCGAGATATTTGCAGATTTATCTCAAGGGAAGGGGCCTGACGGACATATTTCGAGATATTTCTTCTTCTTGTTGTTCTTCTTCTGCACAGCTAAGCTGGAAGTGGCATTTGCAGCTCGCAGTAGTGCAGAGTTATCTCAAAGAACGGGGCCACGGTGTTTCTGTATCTCTATTATGTTGGTGCGGCTTCGGAACTTTTAAATATCTTGATATATCTCGAGAACTACGCATCTGATCAAAAAATATCATAGAACATAAAAAGTAGAAAACTTAATTCTCTACAAAAAAGGTCTCTTAACATTTTGCCATAGCTCGCTTCGTTTCCGAGATATTTGCAGATTTATCTCAAGGGAAGGGGCCTGACGGACATATTTCGAGATATTTCTTCTTCTTGTTGTTCTTCTTCTGCACAGCTAAGCTGGAAGTGCCATTTGCAGCGCGCAATAGTGCAGAGTTATCTCAAAGAAAGGGGCCACGGTGTTTCTGTATCTCTATTATGTTGGTGCGGCTTCGGAACTTTTAAATATCTTGATATATCTCCAGAACTACGCATCTGTTCAAAAAATATCATAGAACATAAAAAGTAGGAATCCTAATTTTCTACAAAAACGGTCTCTTAACATTTTGCCGTAGCTCGCTTCGTTTCCGAGATATTTGCAGATTTATCTCAAGGGAAGGGGCCTGACGGACATATTTCCAGACATTTCTTCTTCTTGTTGTTCTTCTTCTGCACAGCTAAGCTGGAAGTGGCATTTGCAGCTCGCAATAGTGCAGAGTTATCTCAAAGAAAGGGGCCACGGTGTTTCTGTATCTCTATTATGTTGGTGCGGCTTCGGAACTTTTAAATATCTTGATATATCTCGAGAACTACGCATCTGATCAAAAAATATCATAGAACATAAAAAGTAGGAAACTTAATTCTCTACAAAAAAGGTCTCTTAACGTTTTGCCGTAGCTCGCTTCGTTTCCGAGATATTTGCAGATTTATCTCAAGAGAAGGGGCCTGACGGACATATTTCCAGATATTTCTTCTTCTTGTTGTTCTTCTTCTGCACAGCTAAGCTGGAAGTGGCATTTGCAGCTCGCAATAGTGCAGAGTTATCTCAAAGAAAGGGGCCACGGTGTTTCTGTATCTCTATTATGTTGCTGCGGCTTCGGAACTTTTAAATATCTCGATATATCTCGAAAACTACGCTTCTGATCAAAAAATATCAGAGAACGTAAATTGTAGGAAACATAATTCTCTACAAAAAAGGTCTCTTAAGATTTTGCCATAGTTCGTTTCGTTTCCGAGATATTTGCAGATTTATCTCAAGGGAAGGGGCCTGACGGACATATTTCGAGATATTTCTTCTTCTTGTTGTTCTTCTTCTGCACAGCTAAGCTGGAAGTGGCATTTGCAGCTCGCAATAGTGCAGAGTTATCTCAAAGAAAGGGGCCACGGTGTTTCTGTATCTCTATTATGTTGGTGCGGCTTCGGAACTTTTAAATATCTTGATATATCTCGAGAACTACGCATCTGATCAAAAAATATCGTAGAACATAAAAAGTAGGAAACTTAATTCTCTACAAATAAGGTCTCTTAACATTTTGCCATAGCTCGCTTGGTTTCCGAGATATTTGCAGATTTATCTCAAGGGAAGGGGCCTGAGGGACATATTTCGAGATATTTCTTCTTCTTGTTGTTCTTCTTCTGCACAGCTAAGCTGGAAGTGGCATTTGCAGCTCGCAATAGTGCAGAGTTACCTCAAAGAAAGGGGCCACGGTGTTTCTGTATCTCTATTATGTTGGTGCCGCTTCGGAACTTTTAAATATCTGGATATATCTCGAGAACTACGCATCTGATCAAAAAATATCATAGAACATAAAAAGTAGGAAACTTAATTCTCTACAAAAAAGGTCTCTTAACATTTTGCCATAGCTCGCTTCGTTTCCGAGATATTTGCAGATTTATCTCAAGGGAAGGGGCCTGACGGACATATTTCGAGATATTTCTTCTTCTTGTTGTTCTTCTTCTGCACAGCTAAGCTGGAAGTGGCATTTGCAGCTCGCAGTAGTGCAGAGTTATCTCAAAGAACGGGGCCACGGTGTTTCTGTATCTCTATTATGTTGGTGCGGCTTCGGAACTTTTAAATATCTTGATATATCTCGAGAACTACGCATCTGATCAAAAAATATCGTAGAACATAAAAAGTAGGAAACTTAATTCTCTACAAATAAGGTCTCTTAACATTTTGCCATAGCTCGCTTGGTTTCCGAGATATTTGCAGATTTATCTCAAGGGAAGGGGCCTGAGGGACGTATTTCGAGATATTTCTTCTTCTTGTTGTTCTTCTTCTGCACAGCTAAGCTGGAAGTGGCATTTGCAGCTCGCAATAGTGCAGAGTTACCTCAAAGAAAGGGGCCACGGTGTTTCTGTATCTCTATTATGTTGGTGCCGCTTCGGAACTTTTAAATATCTGGATATATCTCGAGAACTACGCATCTGATCAAAAAATATCGTAGAACATAAAAAGTAGGAAACTTAATTCTCTACAAAAAAGGTCTCTTAACATTTTGCCATAGCTCGCTTCGTTTCCGAGATATTTGCAGATTTATCCCAAGGGAAGGGGCCTGACGGACATATTTCGAGATATTTCTTCTTCTTGTTGTTCTTCTTCTGCACAGCTAAGCTGGAAGTGGCATTTGCAGCTCGCAGTAGTGCAGAGTTATCTCAAAGAAAGGGGCCACGGTGTTTCTGTATCTCTATTATGTTGGTGCGGCTTCGGAACTTTTAAATATCTTGATATATCTCGAGAACTACGCATCTGATCAAAAAATATCATAGAACATAAAAAGTAGGAAACTTAATTCTCTACAAAAAAGGTCTCTTAACATTTTGCCATAGCTCGCTTCGTTTCCGAGATATTTGCAGATTTATCTCAAGGGAAGGGGCCTGACGGACATATTTCGAGATATTTCTTCTTCTTGTTGTTCCTCTTCTGCACAGCTAAGCTGGAAGTGGCATTTGCAGCTCGCAATAGTGCAGAGTTACCTCAAAGAAAGGGGCCACGGTGTTTCTGTATCTCTATTATGTTGGTGCCGCTTCGGAACTTTTAAATATCTGGATATATCTCGAGAACTACGCATCTGATCAAAAAATATCATAGAACATAAAAAGTAGGAAACTTAATTCTCTACAAAAAAGGTCTCTTAACATTTTGCCATAGCTCGCTTCGTTTCCGAGATATTTGCAGATTTATCCCAAGGGAAGGGGCCTGACGGACATATTTCGAGATATTTCTTCTTCTTGTTGTTCTTCTTCTGCACAGCTAAGCTGGAAGTGGCATTTGCAGCTCGCAGTAGTGCAGAGTTATCTCAAAGAAAGGGGCCACGGTGTTTCTGTATCTCTATTATGTTGGTGCGGCTTCGGAACATTTAAATATCTTGATATATCTCGAGAACTACGCATCTGATCAAAAAATATCATAGAACATAAAAAGTAGGAAACTTAATTCTCTACAAAAAAGGTCTCTTAACATTTTGCCATAGCTCGCTTCGTTTCCGAGATATTTGCAGATTTATCTCAAGGGAAGGGGCCTGACGGCCATATTTCGAGATATTTCTTCTTCTTGTTGTTCCTCTTCTGCACAGCTAAGCTGGAAGTGGCGTTTGCAGGTCGCAATAGTGCAGAGTTATCTCAAAGAAAGGGGCCACGGTGTTTCTGTATCTCTATTATGTTGGTGCGGCTTCGGAACTTTTAAATATCTTGATATATCTCCAGAACTACGCATCTGTTCAAAAAATATCATAGAACATAAAAAGTAGGAATCCTAATTTTCTACAAAAACGGTCTCTTAACATTTTGCCGTAGCTCGCTTCGTTTCCGAGATATTTGCAGATTTATCTCAAGGGAAGGGGCCTGACGGACATATTTCCAGACATTTCTTCTTCTTGTTGTTCTTCTTCTGCACAGCTAAGCTGGAAGTGGCATTTGCAGCTCGCAATAGTGCAGAGTTACCTCAAAGAAAGGGGCCACGGTGTTTCTGTATCTCTATTATGTTGGTGCCGCTTCGGAACTTTTAAATATCTGGATATATCTCGAGAACTACGCATCTGATCAAAAAATATCAGAGAACGTAAATTGTAGGAAACATAATTCTCTACAAAAAAGGTCTCTTAAGATTTTGCCATAGTTCGTTTCGTTTCCGAGATATTTGCAGATTTATCTCAAGGGAAGGGGCCTGACGGACATATTTCGAGATATTTCTTCTTCTTGTTGTTCTTCTTCTGCACAGCTAAGCTGGAAGTGGCATTTGCAGCTCGCAGTAGTGCAGAGTTATCTCAAAGAAAGGGGCCACGGTGTTTCTGTATCTCTATTATGTTGGTGCGGCTTCGGAACTTTTAAATATCTTGATATATCTCGAGAACTACGCATCTGATCAAAAAATATCATAGAACATAAAAAGTAGGAAAATTAATTCTCTACAAAAAAGGCCTCTTAACATTTTGCCATAGCTCGCTTCGTTTCCGAGATATTTGCAGATTTATCTCAAGGGAAGGGGCCTGACGGACATATTTCGAGATATTTCTTCTTCGTGTTGTTCTTCTTCTGCACAGCTAAGCTGGAAGTGGCATTTGCAGCGCGCAATAGTGCAGAGTTATCTCAAAGAAAGGGGCCACGGTGTTTCTGTATCTCTATTATGTTAGTGCGGCTTCGGAACTTTTAAATATCTTGATATATCTCGAGAACTACGCATCTGGTCAAAAAATATCATAGAACATAAAAAGTAGGTATCCTAATTTTCTACAAAAAAGGTCTCTTAACATTTTGCCGTAGCTCGCTTCGTTTCCGAGATATTTGCAGATTTATCTCAAGAGAAGGGGCCTGACGGACATATTTCCAGATATTTCTTCTTCTTGTTGTTCTTCTTCTGCACAGCTAAGCTGGAAGTGGCATTTGCAGCTCGCAATAGTGCAGAGTTACCTCAAAGAAAGGGGCCACGGTGTTTCTGTATCTCTATTATGTTGGTGCCGCTTCGGAACTTTTAAATATCTGGATATATCTCGAGAACTACGCATCTGATCAAAAAATATCATAGAACATAAAAAGTAGGAAACTTAATTCTCTACAAAAAAGGTCTCTTAACATTTTGCCATAGCTCGCTTCGTTTCCGAGATATTTGCAGATTTATCTCAAGGGAAGGGGCCTGACGGACATATTTCGAGATATTTCTTCTTCTTGTTGTTCTTCTTCTGCACAGCTAAGCTGGAAGTGGCATTTGCAGCTCGCAGTAGTGCAGAGTTATCTCAAAGAACGGGGCCACGGTGTTTCTGTATCTCTATTATGTTGGTGCGGCTTCGGAACTTTTAAATATCTTGATATATCTCGAGAACTACGCATCTGATCAAAAAATATCATAGAACATAAAAAGTAGAAAACTTAATTCTCTACAAAAAAGGTCTCTTAACATTTTGCCATAGCTCGCTTCGTTTCCGAGATATTTGCAGATTTATCTCAAGGGAAGGGGCCTGACGGACATATTTCGAGATATTTCTTCTTCTTGTTGTTCTTCTTCTGCACAGCTAAGCTGGAAGTGCCATTTGCAGCGCGCAATAGTGCAGAGTTATCTCAAAGAAAGGGGCCACGGTGTTTCTGTATCTCTATTATGTTGGTGCGGCTTCGGAACTTTTAAATATCTTGATATATCTCCAGAACTACGCATCTGTTCAAAAAATATCATAGAACATAAAAAGTAGGAATCCTAATTTTCTACAAAAACGGTCTCTTAACATTTTGCCGTAGCTCGCTTCGTTTCCGAGATATTTGCAGATTTATCTCAAGGGAAGGGGCCTGACGGACATATTTCCAGACATTTCTTCTTCTTGTTGTTCTTCTTCTGCACAGCTAAGCTGGAAGTGGCATTTGCAGCTCGCAATAGTGCAGAGTTATCTCAAAGAAAGGGGCCACGGTGTTTCTGTATCTCTATTATGTTGGTGCGGCTTCGGAACTTTTAAATATCTTGATATATCTCGAGAACTACGCATCTGATCAAAAAATATCATAGAACATAAAAAGTAGGAAACTTAATTCTCTACAAAAAAGGTCTCTTAACGTTTTGCCGTAGCTCGCTTCGTTTCCGAGATATTTGCAGATTTATCTCAAGAGAAGGGGCCTGACGGACATATTTCCAGATATTTCTTCTTCTTGTTGTTCTTCTTCTGCACAGCTAAGCTGGAAGTGGCATTTGCAGCTCGCAATAGTGCAGAGTTATCTCAAAGAAAGGGGCCACGGTGTTTCTGTATCTCTATTATGTTGCTGCGGCTTCGGAACTTTTAAATATCTCGATATATCTCGAAAACTACGCTTCTGATCAAAAAATATCAGAGAACGTAAATTGTAGGAAACATAATTCTCTACAAAAAAGGTCTCTTAAGATTTTG
The DNA here is from genome assembly GCF_051020975.1 of Osmia lignaria lignaria. Taxonomy (NCBI): domain Eukaryota; kingdom Metazoa; phylum Arthropoda; class Insecta; order Hymenoptera; family Megachilidae; genus Osmia; species Osmia lignaria. The sequence continues at coordinate 3,909,444 of NW_027478161.1, forward strand.
CCATAGTTCGTTTCGTTTCCGAGATATTTGCAGATTTATCTCAAGGGAAGGGGCCTGACGGACATATTTCGAGATATTTCTTCTTCTTGTTGTTCTTCTTCTGCACAGCTAAGCTGGAAGTGGCATTTGCAGCTCGCAGTAGTGCAGAGTTATCTCAAAGAACGGGGCCACGGTGTTTCTGTATCTCTATTATGTTGGTGCGGCTTCGGAACTTTTAAATATCTTGATATATCTCGAGAACTACGCATCTGATCAAAAAATATCGTAGAACATAAAAAGTAGGAAACTTAATTCTCTACAAATAAGGTCTCTTAACATTTTGCCATAGCTCGCTTGGTTTCCGAGATATTTGCAGATTTATCTCAAGGGAAGGGGCCTGAGGGACGTATTTCGAGATATTTCTTCTTCTTGTTGTTCTTCTTCTGCACAGCTAAGCTGGAAGTGGCATTTGCAGCTCGCAATAGTGCAGAGTTACCTCAAAGAAAGGGGCCACGGTGTTTCTGTATCTCTATTATGTTGGTGCCGCTTCGGAACTTTTAAATATCTGGATATATCTCGAGAACTACGCATCTGATCAAAAAATATCGTAGAACATAAAAAGTAGGAAACTTAATTCTCTACAAAAAAGGTCTCTTAACATTTTGCCATAGCTCGCTTCGTTTCCGAGATATTTGCAGATTTATCCCAAGGGAAGGGGCCTGACGGACATATTTCGAGATATTTCTTCTTCTTGTTGTTCTTCTTCTGCACAGCTAAGCTGGAAGTGGCATTTGCAGCTCGCAGTAGTGCAGAGTTATCTCAAAGAAAGGGGCCACGGTGTTTCTGTATCTCTATTATGTTGGTGCGGCTTCGGAACTTTTAAATATCTTGATATATCTCGAGAACTACGCATCTGATCAAAAAATATCATAGAACATAAAAAGTAGGAAACTTAATTCTCTACAAAAAAGGTCTCTTAACATTTTGCCATAGCTCGCTTCGTTTCCGAGATATTTGCAGATTTATCTCAAGGGAAGGGGCCTGACGGACATATTTCGAGATATTTCTTCTTCTTGTTGTTCCTCTTCTGCACAGCTAAGCTGGAAGTGGCATTTGCAGCTCGCAATAGTGCAGAGTTACCTCAAAGAAAGGGGCCACGGTGTTTCTGTATCTCTATTATGTTGGTGCCGCTTCGGAACTTTTAAATATCTGGATATATCTCGAGAACTACGCATCTGATCAAAAAATATCATAGAACATAAAAAGTAGGAAACTTAATTCTCTACAAAAAAGGTCTCTTAACATTTTGCCATAGCTCGCTTCGTTTCCGAGATATTTGCAGATTTATCCCAAGGGAAGGGGCCTGACGGACATATTTCGAGATATTTCTTCTTCTTGTTGTTCTTCTTCTGCACAGCTAAGCTGGAAGTGGCATTTGCAGCTCGCAGTAGTGCAGAGTTATCTCAAAGAAAGGGGCCACGGTGTTTCTGTATCTCTATTATGTTGGTGCGGCTTCGGAACATTTAAATATCTTGATATATCTCGAGAACTACGCATCTGATCAAAAAATATCATAGAACATAAAAAGTAGGAAACTTAATTCTCTACAAAAAAGGTCTCTTAACATTTTGCCATAGCTCGCTTCGTTTCCGAGATATTTGCAGATTTATCTCAAGGGAAGGGGCCTGACGGCCATATTTCGAGATATTTCTTCTTCTTGTTGTTCCTCTTCTGCACAGCTAAGCTGGAAGTGGCGTTTGCAGGTCGCAATAGTGCAGAGTTATCTCAAAGAAAGGGGCCACGGTGTTTCTGTATCTCTATTATGTTGGTGCGGCTTCGGAACTTTTAAATATCTTGATATATCTCCAGAACTACGCATCTGTTCAAAAAATATCATAGAACATAAAAAGTAGGAATCCTAATTTTCTACAAAAACGGTCTCTTAACATTTTGCCGTAGCTCGCTTCGTTTCCGAGATATTTGCAGATTTATCTCAAGGGAAGGGGCCTGACGGACATATTTCCAGACATTTCTTCTTCTTGTTGTTCTTCTTCTGCACAGCTAAGCTGGAAGTGGCATTTGCAGCTCGCAATAGTGCAGAGTTATCTCAAAGAAAGGGGCCACGGTGTTTCTGTATCTCTATTATGTTGGTGCGGCTTCGGAACTTTTAAATATCTTGATATATCTCGAGAACTACGCATCTGATCAAAAAATATCATAGAACATAAAAAGTAGGAAACTTAATTCTCTACAAAAAAGGTCTCTTAACGTTTTGCCGTAGCTCGCTTCGTTTCCGAGATATTTGCAGATTTATCTCAAGAGAAGGGGCCTGACGGACATATTTCCAGATATTTCTTCTTCTTGTTGTTCTTCTTCTGCACAGCTAAGCTGGAAGTGGCATTTGCAGCTCGCAATAGTGCAGAGTTATCTCAAAGAAAGGGGCCACGGTGTTTCTGTATCTCTATTATGTTGCTGCGGCTTCGGAACTTTTAAATATCTCGATATATCTCGAAAACTACGCTTCTGATCAAAAAATATCAGAGAACGTAAATTGTAGGAAACATAATTCTCTACAAAAAAGGTCTCTTAAGATTTTGCCATAGTTCGTTTCGTTTCCGAGATATTTGCAGATTTATCTCAAGGGAAGGGGCCTGACGGACATATTTCGAGATATTTCTTCTTCTTGTTGTTCTTCTTCTGCACAGCTAAGCTGGAAGTGGCATTTGCAGCTCGCAATAGTGCAGAGTTATCTCAAAGAAAGGGGCCACGGTGTTTCTGTATCTCTATTATGTTGGTGCGGCTTCGGAACTTTTAAATATCTTGATATATCTCGAGAACTACGCATCTGATCAAAAAATATCGTAGAACATAAAAAGTAGGAAACTTAATTCTCTACAAATAAGGTCTCTTAACATTTTGCCATAGCTCGCTTGGTTTCCGAGATATTTGCAGATTTATCTCAAGGGAAGGGGCCTGAGGGACATATTTCGAGATATTTCTTCTTCTTGTTGTTCTTCTTCTGCACAGCTAAGCTGGAAGTGGCATTTGCAGCTCGCAATAGTGCAGAGTTACCTCAAAGAAAGGGGCCACGGTGTTTCTGTATCTCTATTATGTTGGTGCCGCTTCGGAACTTTTAAATATCTGGATATATCTCGAGAACTACGCATCTGATCAAAAAATATCATAGAACATAAAAAGTAGGAAACTTAATTCTCTACAAAAAAGGTCTCTTAACATTTTGCCATAGCTCGCTTCGTTTCCGAGATATTTGCAGATTTATCTCAAGGGAAGGGGCCTGACGGACATATTTCGAGATATTTCTTCTTCTTGTTGTTCTTCTTCTGCACAGCTAAGCTGGAAGTGGCATTTGCAGCTCGCAGTAGTGCAGAGTTATCTCAAAGAACGGGGCCACGGTGTTTCTGTATCTCTATTATGTTGGTGCGGCTTCGGAACTTTTAAATATCTTGATATATCTCGAGAACTACGCATCTGATCAAAAAATATCGTAGAACATAAAAAGTAGGAAACTTAATTCTCTACAAATAAGGTCTCTTAACATTTTGCCATAGCTCGCTTGGTTTCCGAGATATTTGCAGATTTATCTCAAGGGAAGGGGCCTGAGGGACGTATTTCGAGATATTTCTTCTTCTTGTTGTTCTTCTTCTGCACAGCTAAGCTGGAAGTGGCATTTGCAGCTCGCAATAGTGCAGAGTTACCTCAAAGAAAGGGGCCACGGTGTTTCTGTATCTCTATTATGTTGGTGCCGCTTCGGAACTTTTAAATATCTGGATATATATCGAGAACTACGCATCTGATCAAAAAATATCGTAGAACATAAAAAGTAGGAAACTTAATTCTCTACAAAAAAGGTCTCTTAACATTTTGCCATAGCTCGCTTGGTTTCCGAGATATTTGCAGATTTATCTCAAGGGAAGGGGCCTGAGGGACATATTTCGAGATATTTCTTCTTCTTGTTGTTCTTCTTCTGCACAGCTAAGCTGGAAGTGGCATTTGCAGCTCGCAATAGTGCAGAGTTACCTCAAAGAAAGGGGCCACGGTGTTTCTGTATCTCTATTATGTTGGTGCCGCTTCGGAACTTTTAAATATCTGGATATATCTCGAGAACTACGCATCTGATCAAAAAATATCATACAACATAAAAAGTAGGAAACTTAATTCTCTACAAAAAAGGTCTCTTAACATTTTGCCATAGCTCGCTTCGTTTCCGAGATATTTGCAGATTTATCCCAAGGGAAGGGGCCTGACGGACATATTTCGAGATATTTCTTCTTCTTGTTGTTCTTCTTCTGCACAGCTAAGCTGGAAGTGGCATTTGCAGCTCGCAGTAGTGCAGAGTTATCTCAAAGAAAGGGGCCACGGTGTTTCTGTATCTCTATTATGTTGGTGCGGCTTCGGAACTTTTAAATATCTTGATATATCTCGAGAACTACGCATCTGATCAAAAAATATCATAGAACATAAAAAGTAGGAAACTTAATTCTCTACAAAAAAGGTCTCTTAACATTTTGCCATAGCTCGCTTCGTTTCCGAGATATTTGCAGATTTATCTCAAGGGAAGGGGCCTGAGGGACATATTTCGAGATATTTCTTCTTCTTGTTGTTCTTCTTCTGCACAGCTAAGCTGGAAGTGGCATTTGCAGCGCGCAATAGTGCAGAGTTATCTCAAGGAAAGGGGCCACGGTGTTTCTGTATCTCTATTATGTTAGTGCGGCTTCGGAACTTTTAAATATCTTGATATATCTCGAGAACTACGCATCTGGTCAAAAAATATCATAGAACATAAAAAGTAGGAATCCTAATTTTCTACAAAAAAGGTCTCTTAACATTTTGCCGTAGCTCGCTTCGTTTCCGAGATATTTGCAGATTTATCTCAAGAGAAGGGGCCTGACGGACATATTTCCAGATATTTCTTCTTCTTGTTGTTCTTCTTCTGCACAGCTAAGCTGGAAGTGGCATTTGAAGCTGGCAATAGTGCAGAGTTATCTCAAAGAAAGGGGCCACGGTGTTTCTGTATCTCTATTATGTTGGTGCGGCTTCGGAACTTTTAAATATCTCGATATATCTCGAAAACTACGCTTCTGATCAAAAAATATCAGAGAACGTAAATTGTAGGAAACATAATTCTCTACAAAAAAGGTCTCTTAAGATTTTGCCATAGTTCGCTTCGTTTCCGAGTTATTTGCAGATTTATCTCAAGGGAAGGGGCCTGACGGACATATTTCGAGATATTTCTTCTTCTTGTTGTTCTTCTTCTGCACAGCTAAGCTGGAAGTGGCATTTGCAGCTCGCAGTAGTGCAGAGTTATCTCAAAGAAAGGGGCCACGGTGTTTCTGTATCTCTATTATGTTGGTGCGGCTTCGGAACTTTTAAATATCTTGATATATCTCGAGAACTACGCATCTGATCAAAAAATATCATAGAACATAAAAAGTAGGACACTTAATTCTCTACAGAAAAGGTCTCTTAACATTTTGCCATAGCTCGCTTCGTTTCCGCGATATTTGCAGATTTATCTCAAGGGAAGGGGCCTGACGGACATATTTCGAGATATTTCTTCTTGTTGTTGTTCTTCTTCTGCACAGCTAAGCTGGAAGTGGCATTTGCAGCGCGCAATAGTGCAGAGTTATCTCAAAGAAAGGGGCCACGGTGTTTCTGTATCTCTATTATGTTGGTGCGGCTTCGGAACTTTTAAATATCTCGATATATCTCGAAAACTACGCTTCTGATCAAAAAATATCAGAGAACGTAAATTGTTGGAAACATAATTCTCTACAAAAAAGGTCTCTTAAGATTTTGCCATAGCTCGCTTCGTTTCCGAGATATTTGCAGATTTATCTCAAGGGAAGGGGCCTGACGGACATATTTCGAGATATTTCTTCTTCTTGTTGTTCTTCTTGTGCACAGCTAAGCTGGAAGTGGCATTTGCAGCTCGCAATAGTGCAGAGTTATCTCAAAGAAAGGGGCCACGGTGTTTCTGTATCTCTATTATGTTGGTGCGGCTTCGGAACTTTTAAATATCTGGTTATATCTCGAGAACTACGCATCTGATCAAAAAATATCGTAGAACATAAAAAGTAGGAAACTTAATTCTCTACAAAAAAGGTCTCTTAACATTTTGCCATAGCTCGCTTCGTTTCCGAGATATTTGCAGATTTATCTCAAGGGAAGGGGCCTGACGGACATATTTCGAGATATTTCTTCTTCTTGTTGTTCTTCTTCTGCACAGCTAAGCTGGAAGTGGCATTTGCAGCTCGCAGTAGTGCAGAGTTATCTCAAAGAAAGGGGCCACGGTGTTTCTGTATCTCTATTATGTTGGTGCGGCTTCGGAACTTTTAAATATCTTGATATATCTCGAGAACTACGCATCTGATCAAAAAATATCATAGAACATAAAAAGTAGAAAAATTAATTCTCTACAAAAAAGGTCTCTCAACATTTTGCCATAGCTCGCTTCGTTTCCGAGATATTTGCAGATTTATCTCAAGGGAAGGGTCCTGACGGACATATTTCGAGATATTTCTTCTTCTTGTTGTTCTTCTTCTGCACAGCTAAGCTGGAAGTGGCATTTGCAGCACGCAATAGTGCAGAGTTATCTCAAAGAAAGGGGCCACGGTGTTTCTGTATCTCTATTATGTTGGTGCGGCTTCGGAACTTTTAAATATCTTGATATATCTCGAGAACTACGCATCCGATCAAAAAATATCATAGAACATAAAAAGTAGGAAACTTAATTCTCTACAAAAAAGGTCTCTTAACATTTTGCCATAGCTCGCTTCGTTTCCGAGATATTTGCAGATTTATCTCGAGGGAAGGGGCCTGACGGACATATTTCGAGATATTTCTTCTTCTTGTTGTTCTTCATCTGCACAGCTAAGCTGGAAGCGGCATTTGCGGCTCGCACTAGTGCAGAGTTATCTCAAAGAAAGGGGCCACGGTGTTTCTGTATCTCTATTATGTTGGTGCAGCTTCGGATCTTTTAAATATCTCGATATATCTCGAAAACTACGCTTCTGATCAAAAAATATCATAGAACATAAATTGTAGGAAACATAATTCTCTACAAAAAAGGTCTCTTAACATTTTGCCACAGCTCGTTTCGTTTCCGAGATATTTGCAGATATATCTCAAGGGAAGGGGCCTGACGGACATATTTCGAGATATTTCCTCTTCTTGTTGTTCTTCTTCTGCACAGCTAAACTGGAAGTGGCATTTCCAGCTCGCAATAGCGCAGAGTTATCTCAAAGAAAGGGGCCACGGTGTTTCTGTATCTCTATTATGTTGGTGCGGCTTCGGAACTTTTAAATATCTGGATATATCTCGAGAACTACGCATCTGATCAAAAAATATCATAGAACATAAAAAGTAGGAAACTTAATTCTCTACAAATAAGGTCTCTTAACATTTTGCCATAGCTCGCTTCGTTTCCGAGATATGTGCAGATTTATCTCAAGGGAAGGGGCCTGACGGAAATTTTTCGAGATATTTCTTCTTCTTGTTGTTCTTCTTCTGCACAGCTAAGCTGGAAGTGGCATTTGCAGCTCGCAATAGTGCAGAGTTATCTCGAAGAAAGGGGCCACGGTGTTTCTGTATCTCTATTATGTTGGTGCGGCTTCGGAACTTTTAGATATCTTGATATATCTCGAGAACTACGCATCTGATCAAAAAATATCATAGAACATAAAAAGTAGGAAACTTAATTCTCTACAAAAAAGGTCTCTTAACATTTTGCCATAGCTCGCTTCGTTTCCGAGATATTTGCAGATTTATCTCAAGGGAAGGGGCCTGACGGACATATTTCGAGATATTTCTTCTTCTTGTTGTTCTTCTTCTGCACAGCTAAGCTGGAAGTGGCATTTGCAGCTCGCAATAGTGCAGAGTTATCTCAAAGAAAGGGGCCACGGTGTTTCTGTATCTCTATTATGTTGGTGCGGCTTCGGATCTTTTAAATATCTCGATATATCTCGAAAACTACGCTTCTGATCAAAAAATATCATAGAACCTAAATTAAGGGAAATATAATTCTCTACAAAAAAGGTCTCTTAACATTTTGCCGTAGCTCGCTTCGTTTCCGAGATATTTGCAGATTTATCTCGGGGGAAGGGGCCTGACGGACATATTTCGAGATATTTCCTCTTCTTGTTGTTCTTCTTCTGCACAGCTAAGCTGGAAGTGGCATTTGCAGCTCGCAATAGTGCAGAGTTATCTCAAAGAAAGGGGCCACGGTGTTTCTGTATCTCTATTATGTTGGTGCGGCTTCGGAACTTTTAAATATCTTGATATATCTCGAGAACTACGCATCTGATCAAAAAATATCATAGAACATAAAAAGTAGGAAACTTAATTCTCTACAAAAAAGGTCTCTTAACATTTTGCCATAGCTCGCCTCGTTTCCGAGATATTTGCAGATATATCTCAAGGGAAGGGGCCTGACGGACATATTTCGAGATATTTCTCCTTCTTGTTGTTCTTCTTCTGCACAGCTAAGCTGGAAGTGGCATTTGCGGCTCGCACTAGTGCAGAGTTATCTCAAAGAAAGGGGCCACGGTGTTTCTGTATCCCTATTATGTTGGTGCGGCTTCGGAACTTTTAAATATCTCGATATATCTCGAAAACTACGCTTCTGATCAAAAAATATCATAGAACATAAATTGTAGGAAACATAATTCTCTACAAAAAACGTCTCTTAACATTTTGCCATAGCTCGCTTCGTTTCCGAGATATTTGCAGATTTATCTCAAGGGAAGGGGCCTGACGGACATATTTCGAGATATTTCTTCTTCTTGTTGTTCTTCTTCCGCACAGCTAAGCTGGAAGTGGCATTTGCGGCTCGCACTAGTGCAGAGTTATCTCAAAGAAAGGGGCCACGGTGTTTCTGTATCCCTATTATGTTGGTGCGGCTTCGGAACTTTTAAAAATCTCGATATATCTCGAAAACTACGCTTCTGATCAAAAAATATCATAGAACATAAATTGTAGGAAACATAATTCTCTACAAAAAACGTGTCTTAACATTTTGCCATAGCTCGCTTCGTTTCCGAGATATTTGCAGATTCAGCTCAAAGGAACTGGCCTGACGGACATATTTCGAGATATTTCTTCTTCTTGTTGTTCTTCCTCTGCACAGCTAAGCTGGAAGTGGCATTTGCAGCTCGCAATAGTGCAGAGTTATCTCAAAGAAAGGGGCCACGGTGTTTCTGTATCTCTATTATGTTGGTGCGGCTTCGGAACTTTTAAATATCTTGATATATCTCGAGAACTACGCATCTGATCAAAAAATATCATAGAACATAAAAAGTAGGAAACTTAATTCTCTACAAAAAAGGTCTCTTAACATTTTGCCATAGCTCGCTTCGTTTCCGAGATATTTGATGATTTATCTCAAGGGAAGGGGCCTGACGGACATATTTCGAGATATTTGTTCTTCTTGTTGTTCTTCTTCTGCACAGCTAAGCTGGAAGTGGCATTTGCAGCTCGCAATAGTGCAGAGTTATCTCAAAGAAAGGGGCCACGGTGTTTCTGTATCTCTATTATGTTGGTGCGGCTTCGGAACTTTTAAATATCTTGATATATCTCGAGAACTACGCATCCGATCAAAAAATATCATAGAACATAAAAAGTAGGAAACTTAATTCTCTACAAAAAAGGTCTCTTAACATTTTGCCATAGCTCGCTTCGTTTCCGAGATATTTGCAGATTTATCTCGAGGGAAGGGGCCTGACGGACATATTTCGAGATATTTCTTCTTCTTGTTGTTCTTCATCTGCACAGCTACGCTGGAAGCGGCATTTGCGGCTCGCACTAGTGCAGAGTTATCTCAAAGAAAGGGGCCACGGTGTTTCTGTATCTCTATTATGTTGGTGCAGCTTCGGATCTTTTAAATATCTCGATATATCTCGAAAACTACGCTTCTGATCAAAAAATATCATAGAACATAAATTGTAGGAAACATAATTCTCTACAAAAAAGGTCTCTTAACATTTTGCCACAGCTCGTTTCGTTTCCGAGATATTTGCAGATATATCTCAAGGGAAGGGGCCTGACGGACATATTTCGAGATATTTCCTCTTCTTGTTGTTCTTCTTCTGCACAGCTAAACTGGAAGTGGCATTTCCAGCTCGCAATAGCGCAGAGTTATCTCAAAGAAAGGGGCCACGGTGTTTCTGTATCTCTATTATGTTGGTGCGGCTTCGGAACTTTTAAATATCTGGATATATCTCGAGAACTACGCATCTGATCAAAAAATATCATAGAACATAAAAAGTAGGAAACTTAATTCTCTACAAATAAGGTCTCTTAACATTTTGCCATAGCTCGCTTCGTTTCCGAGATATGTGCAGATTTATCTCAAGGGAAGGGGCCTGACGGACATTTTTCGAGATATTTCTTCTTCTTGTTGTTCTTCTTCTGCACAGCTAAGCTGGAAGTGGCATTTGCAGCTCGCAATAGTGCAGAGTTATCTCAAAGAAAGGGGCCACGGTGTTTCTGTATCCCTATTATGTTGGTGCGGCTTCGGAACTTTTAAACATCTCGATATATCTCGAAAACTACGCTTCTGATCAAAAAATATCATAGAACATAAATTGTAGGAAACATAATTCTCTACAAAAAACGTCTCTTAACATTTTGCCATAGCTCGCTTCGTTTCCGAGATATTTGCAGATTTATCTCAAGGGAAGGGGCCTGACGGACATATTTCGAGATATTTCTTCTTCTTGATGTTCTTCTTCTGCACAGCTAAGCTGGAAGTGGCATTTGCAGCTCGCAATAGTGCAGAGTTATCTCAAAGAAAGGGGCCACGGTGTTTCTGTATCTCTATTATGTTGGTGCGGCTTCGGAACTTTTAAATATCTTGATATATCTCGAGAACTACGCATCTGATCAAAAAATATCATAGAACATAAAAAGTAGGAAACTTAATTCTCTACAAAAAAGGTCTCTTAACATTTTGCCATAGCTCGCTTCGTTTCCGAGATATTTGCAGATTTATCTCAAGGGAAGGGGCCTGACGGACATATTTCGAGATATTTCTTCTTCTTGTTGTTCTTCTTCTGCACAGCTAAGCTGGAAGTGGCATTTGCGGCTCGCACTAGTGCAGAGTTATCTCAAAGAAAGGGGCCACGGTGTTTCTGTATCCCTATTATGTTGGTGCGGCTTCGGAACTTTTAAATATCTCGATATATCTCGAAAACTACGCTTCTGATCAAAAAATATCATAGAACATAAATTGTAGGAAACATAATTCTCTACAAAAAACGTCTCTTAACATTTTGCCATAGCTCGCTTCGTTTCCGAGATATTTGCAGATTCAGCTCAATGGAACTGGCCTGACGGACATATTTCGAGATATTTCTTCTTCTTGTTGTTCTTCCTCTGCACAGCTGAGCTGGAAGTGGCATTTGCAGCTCGCAATAGTGCAGAGTTATCTCAAAGAAAGGGGCCACGGTGTTTCTGTATCCCTATTATGTTGGTGCGGCTTCGGAACTTTTAAAAATCTCGATATATCTCGAAAACTACGCTTCTGATCAAAAAATATCATAGAACATAAATTGTAGGAAACATAATTCTCTACAAAAAACGTCTCTTAACATTTTGCCATAGCTCGCTTCGTTTCCGAGATATTTGCAGATTTATCTCAAGGGAAGGGGCCTGACGGACATATTTCGAGATATTTCTTCTTCTTGTTGTTCTTCTTCTGCACAGCTAAGCTGGAAGTGGCATTTGCCGCTCGCACTAGTGCAGAGTTATCTCAACGAAAGGGGCCACGGTGTTTCTGTATCTCTATTATGTTGGTGCGGCTTCGGAACTTTTAGATATCTTGATATATCTCGAGAACTACGCATCTGATCAAAAAATATCATAGAACATAAAAAGTAGGAAACTTAATTCTCTACAAATAAGGTCTCTTAACATTTTGCCATAGCTCGCTTCGTTTCCGAGATATTTGCAGATTTATCTCAAGGGAAGGGGCCTGACGGACATATTTCGAGATATTTCTTCTTCTTGTTGGTCTTCTTCTGCACAGCTAAGCTGGAAGTGGCATTTGCAGCACGCAATGGTGCAGAGTTATCTCAAAGAAAGGGGCCACGGTGTTTCTCTATCTCTATTATGTTGGTGCGGCTTCGGATCTTTTAAATATCTCGATATATCTCGAAAACTACGCTTCTGATCAAAAAATATCATAGAACCTAAATTGTGGGAAATATAATTCCCTACAAAAAAGGTCTCTTAACATTTTGCCGTAGCTCGCTTCGTTTCCGAGATATTTGCAGATTTATCTCAAGGGAAGGGGCCTGACGGACATATTTCCAGATATTTCTTCTTCTTGTTGTTCTTCTTCTGCACAGCTAAGCTGGAAGTGGCATTTGCAGCACGCAATAGTGCAGAGTTATCTCAAAGAAAGGGGCCACGGTGTTTCTGTATCTCTATTATGTTGGTGCGGCTTCGGAACTTTTAAATATCTTGATATATCTCGAGAACTACGCATCCGATCAAAAAATATCATAGAACATAAAAAGTAGGAAACTTAATTCTCTACAAAAAAGGTCTCTTAACATTTTGCCATAGCTCGCTTCGTTTCCGAGATATTTGCAGATTTATCTCGAGGGAAGGGGCCTGACGGACATATTTCGAGATATTTCTTCTTCTTGTTGTTCTTCATCTGCACAGCTAAGCTGGAAGCGGCATTTGCGGCTCGCACTAGTGCAGAGTTATCTCAAAGAAAGGGGCCACGGTGTTTCTGTATCTCTATTATGTTGGTGCAGCTTCGGATCTTTTAAATATCTCGATATATCTCGAAAACTACGCTTCTGATCAAAAAATATCATAGAACATAAATTGTAGGAAACATAATTCTCTACAAAAAAGGTCTCTTAACATTTTGCCACAGCTCGTTTCGTTTCCGAGATATTTGCAGATATATCTCAAGGGAAGGGGCCTGACGGACATATTTCGAGATATTTCCTCTTCTTGTTGTTCTTCTTCTGCACAGCTAAACTGGAAGTGGCATTTCCAGCTCGCAATAGCGCAGAGTTATCTCAAAGAAAGGGGCCACGGTGTTTCTGTATCTCTATTATGTTGGTGCGGCTTCGGAACTTTTAAATATCTGGATATATCTCGAGAACTACGCATTTGATCAAAAAATATCATAGAACATAAAAAGTAGGAAACATAATTCTCTACAAATAAGGTCTCTTAACATTTTGCCATAGCTCGCTTCGTTTCCGAGATATGTGCAGATTTATCTCAAGGGAAGGGGCCTGACGGACATTTTTCGAGATATTTCTTCTTCTTGTTGTTCTTCTTCTGCACAGCTAAGCTGGAAGTGGCATTTGCAGCTCGCAATAGTGCAGAGTTATCTCGAAGAAAGGGGCCACGGTGTTTCTGTATCTCTATTATGTTGGTGCGGCTTCGGAACTTTTAGATATCTTGATATATCTCGAGAACTACGCATCTGATCAAAAAATATCATAGAACATAAAAAGTAGGAAACTTAATTCTCTACAAAAAAGGTCTCTTATCATTTTGCCATAGCTCGCTTCGTTTCCGAGATATTTGCAGATTTATCTCAAGGGAAGGGGCCTGACGGACATATTTCGAGATATTTCTTCTTCTTGTTGTTCTTCTTCCGCACAGCTAAGCTGGAAGTGGCATTTGCGGCTCGCACTAGTGCAGAGTTATCTCAAAGAAAGGGGCCACGGTGTTTCTGTATCCCTATTATGTTGGTGCGGCTTCGGAACTTTTAAGAATCTCGATATATCTCGAAAACTACGCTTCTGATCAAAAAATATCATAGAACATAAATTGTAGGAAACATAATTCTCTACAAAAAACGTCTCTTAACATTTTGCCATAGCTCGCTTCGTTTCCGAGATATTTGCAGATTCAGCTCAAAGGAACTGGCCTGACGGACATATTTCGAGATATTTCTTCTTCTTGTTGTTCTTCCTCTGCACAGCTAAGCTGGAAGTGGCATTTGCAGCTCGCAATAGTGCAGAGTTATCTCAAAGAAAGGGGCCACGGTGTTTCTGTATCTCTATTATGTTGGTGCGGCTTCGGAACTTTTAAATATCTTGATATATCTCGAGAACTACGCATCTGATCAAAAAATATCATAGAACATAAAAAGTAGGAAACTTAATTCTCTACAAAAAAGGTCTCTTAACATTTTGCCATAGCTCGCTTCGTTTCCGAGATATTTGATGATTTATCTCAAGGGAAGGGGCCTGACGGACATATTTCGAGATATTTGTTCTTCTTGTTGTTCTTCTTCTGCACAGCTAAGCTGGAAGTGGCATTTGCGGCTCGCACTAGTGCAGAGTTATCTCAAAGAGAGGGGCCACGGTGTTTCTGTATCTCTATTATGTTGGTGCGGCTTCGGATTTTTTAAATATCTTGATATATCTCGAGAACTACGCATCCGATCAAAAAATATCATAGAGCATAAAAAGTAGGAAACTTAATTCTCTACAAAAAAGGTCTCTTAACATTTTGCCATAGCTCGCTTCGTTTCCGAGATATTTGCAGATATATCTCGAGGGAAGGGGCCTGACGGACATATTTCGAGATATTTCTTCTTCTTGTTGTTCTTCTTCTGCACAGCTAAGCTGGAAGCGGCATTTGCGGCTCGCACTAGTGCAGGGTTATCTCAAAGAAAGGGGCCACGGTGTTTCTGTATCTCTATTATGTTGGTGCGGCTTCGGATCTTTTAAATATCTCGATATATCTCGAAAACTACGCTTCTGATTAAAAAATATCATAGAACATAAATTGTAGGAAACATAATTCTCTACAAAAAAGGTCTCTTAACATTTTGCCATAGCTCGTTTCGTTTCCGAGATATTTGCAGATATATCTCAAGGGAAGGGGCCTGACGGACATATTTCGAGATATTTCCTCTTCTTGTTGTTCTTCTTCTGCACAGCTAAACTGGAAGTGGCATTTCCAGCTCGCAATAGCGCAGAGTTATCTCAAAGGAAGGGGCCACGGTGTTTCTGTATCTCTATTATGTTGGTGCGTCTTCGGAACTTTTAAATATCTCGATATATCTCGAAAACTACGCTTCTGATCAAAAAATATCATAGAACATAAATTGTAGGAAACATAATTCTCTACAAAAAACGTCTCTCAACATTTTGCCATAGCTCGCTTCGTTTCCGAGATATTTGCAGATTCAGCTGAAAGGAACTGGCCTGACGGACATGTTTCGAGATATTTTTTCTTCTTGTTGTTCTTCCTCTGCACAGCTAAGCTGGAAGTGGCATCTGCAGCTCGCAATAGTGCAGAGTTATCTCAAAGAAAGGGGCCACGGTGTTTCTGTATCTCTATTATGTTGGGGCGGCTTCGGACCTTTTAAATATCTCGATATATCTCGAAAACTACGCTTCTGATCAAAAAATATCATAGAACATAAATTGTGGGAAACATAATTCTCTACAAAAAAGGTCTCTTAACATTTTGCCATACCTCGCTTCGTTTCCGAGATATTTGCAGATATATCTCAAGGGAAGGGGCCTGACGGACATATTTCGAGATATTTCTTCTTCTTGTTGTTCTTCTTCTGCACAGCTAAACTGGAAGTGGCATTTACAGCTCGCAATAGTGCAGAGTTATCTCAAAGAAAGGGGCCACGGTGTTTCTGTATCTCTATTATGTTGGTGCGGCTTCGGAACTTTTAAATATCTTGATATATCTCGAGAACTACGCATCTGATCAAAAAATATCATAGAGCATGAAAAGTAGGAAACTTAATTCTCTACAAAAAAGGTCTCTTAAGATTTTGCCATAGCTCTCTTCGTTTCCGAGATATTTGCAGATTTATCTCAAGGGAAGGGGCCTGACGGACATATTTCGAGATATTTCTTCTTCTTGTTGTTCTTCTTCTGCACAGCTTAGCTGGAAGTGGCATTTGCAGCTCGCAATAGTGCAGAGTTATCTCAAAGAAAGGGGCCACGGTGTTTCTGTATCTCTATTATGTTGGTGCGGCTTCGGAACTTTTAAATATCTTGATATATCTCGAGAACTACGCATCTGATCAAATAATATCATAGAACATAAAAAGTAGGAAACTTAATTCTCTACAAATAAGGTCTCTTAACATTTTGCCATAGCTCGCTTCGTTTCCGAGATATTTGCAGATTTATCTCAAGGGAAGGGGCCTGACGGACATATTTCGAGATATTTCTTCTTCTTGTTGGTCTTCTTCTGCACAGCTAAGCTGGAAGTGGCATTTGCAGCTCGCAATGGTGCAGAGTTATCTCAAAGAAAGGGGCCACGGTGTTTCTGTATCTCTATTATGTTGGTGCGGCTTCGGATCTTTTAAATATCTCGATATATCTCGAAAACTACGCTTCTGATCAAAAAATATCATAGAACCTAAATTGTGGGAAATATAATTCCCTACAAAAAAGGTCTCTTAACATTTTGCCGTAGCTCGCTTCGTTTCCGAGATATTTGCAGATTTATCTCAAGGGAAGGGGCCTGACGGACATATTTCCAGATATTTCTTCTTCTTGTTGTTCTTCTTCTGCACAGCTAAGCTGGAAGTGGCATTTGCAGCTCGCAATAGTGCAGAGTTATCTCAAAGAAAGGGGCCACGGTGTTTCTGTATCTCTATTATGTTGGTGCGGCTTCGGAACTTTTAAATATCTTGATATATCTCGAGAACTACGCATCCGATCAAAAAATATCATAGAACATAAAAAGTAGGAAACTTAATTCTCTACAAATAAGGTCTCTTAACATTTTGCCATAGCTCGCTTCGTTTCCGAGATATGTGCAGATTTATCTCAAGGGAAGGGGCCTGACGGACATTTTTCGAGATATTTCTTCTTCTTGTTGTTCTTCTTCTGCACAGCTAAGCTGGAAGTGGCATTTGCAGCTCGCAATAGTGCAGAGTTATCTCGAAGAAAGGGGCCACGGTGTTTCTGTATCTCTATTATGTTGGTGCGGCTTCGGAACTTTTAGATATCTTGATATATCTCGAGAACTACGCATCTGATCAAAAAATATCATAGAACATAAAAAGTAGGAAACTTAATTCTCTACAAAAAAGGTCTCTTAACATTTTGCCATAGCTCGCTTCGTTTCCGAGATATTTGCAGATTTATCTCAAGGGAAGGGGCCTGACGGACATATTTCGAGATATTTCTTCTTCTTGTTGTTCTTCTTCTGCACAGCTAAGCTGGAAGTGGCATTTGCAGCTCGCAATAGTGCAGAGTTATCTCAAAGAAAGGGGCCACGGTGTTTCTGTATCTCTATTATGTTGGTGCGGCTTCGGATCTTTTAAATATCTCGATATATCTCGAAAACTACGCTTCTGATCAAAAAATATCATAGAACCTAAATTGAGGGAAATATAATTCTCTACAAAAAAGGTCTCTTAACATTTTGCCGTAGCTCGCTTCGTTTCCGAGATATTTGCAGATTTATCTCGGGGGAAGGGGCCTGACGGACATATTTCGAGATATTTCCTCTTCTTGTTGTTCTTCTTCTGCACAGCTAAGCTGGAAGTGGCATTTGCAGCTCGCAATAGTGCAGAGTTATCTCAAAGAAAGGGGCCACGGTGTTTCTGTATCTCTATTATGTTGGTGCGGCTTCGGAACTTTTAAATATCTTGATATATCTCGAGAACTACGCATCTGATCAAAAAATATCATAGAACATAAAAAGTAGGAAACTTAATTCTCTACAAAAAAGGTCTCTTAACATTTTGCCATAGCTCGCTTCGTTTCCGAGATATTTGCAGATTTATCTCAAGGGAAGGGGCCTGACGGACATATTTCGAGATATTTCTTCTTCTTGTTGTACTTCTTCTGCACAGCTAAGCTGGAAGTGGCATTTGCGGCTCGCACTAGTGCAGAGTTATCTCAAAGAAAGGGGCCACGGTGTTTCTGTATCCCTATTATGTTGGTGCGGCTTCGGAACTTTTAAATATCTCGATATATCTCGAAAACTACGCTTCTGATCAAAAAATATCATAGAACATAAATTGTAGGAAACATAATTCGCTACAAAAAACGTCTCTTAACATTTTGCCATAGCTCGCTTCGTTTCCGAGATATTTGCAGATTTATCTCAAGGGAAGTGGCCTGACGGACATATTTCGAGATATTTCTTCTTCTTGTTGTTCTTCTTCTGCACAGCTAAGCTGGAAGTGGCATTTGCGGCTCGCACTAGTGCAGAGTTATCTCAAAGAAAGGGGCCACGGTGTTTCTGTATCTCTATTATGTTGGTGCGGCTTCGGAACTTTTAAATATCTCGATATATCTCGAAAACTACGCTTCTGATCAAAAAATATCATAGAACATAAATTGTAGGAAACATAATTCTCTACAAAAAACGTCTCTTAACATTTTGCCATAGCTCGCTTCGTTTCCGAGATATTTGCAGATTTATCTCAAGGGAAGGGGCCTGACGGACATATTTCGAGATATTTCTTCTTCTTGTTGTTCTTCTTCTGCACAGCTAAGCTGGAAGTGGCATTTGCGGCTCGCAATAGTGCAGAGTTATCTCAAAGAAAGGGGCCACGGTGTTTCTGTATCTCTATTATGTTGGTGCGGCTTCGGAACTTTTAAATATCTTGATATATCTCGAGAGCTACGCATCAGATCAAAAAATATCATAGAACATAAAAAGTAGGAAACTTAATTCTCTACAAAAAAGGTCTCTTGACATTTTGCCATAGCTCTCTTCGTTTCCGAGATATTTGCAGATTTATCTCAAGGGAAGGGGCCTGACGGACATATTTCGAGATATTTCTTCTTCTTGATGTTCTTCTTCTGCACAGCTAAGCTGGAAGTGGCATTTGCAGCTCGCAATAGTGCAGAGTTATCTCAAAGAAAGGGGCCACGGTGTTTCTGTATCTCTATTATGTTGGTGCGGCTTCGGAACTTTTAAATATCTTGATATATCTCGAGAACTACGCATCTGATCAAAAAATATCATAGAACATAAATTGTAGGAAACATAATTCTCTACAAAAAACGTCTCTTAACATTTTGCCATAGCTCGCTTCGTTTCCGAGATATTTGCAGATTTATCTCAAGGGAAGGGGCCTGACGGACATATTTCGAGATATTTCTTCTTCTTGTTGTTCTTCTTCCGCACAGCTAAGCTGGAAGTGGCATTTGCGGCTCGCACTAGTGCAGAGTTATCTCAAAGAAAGGGGCCACGGTGTTTCTGTATCCCTATTATGTTGGTGCGGCTTCGGAACTTTTAAAAATCTCGATATATCTCGAAAACTACGCCTCTGATCAAAAAATATCATAGAACATAAATTGTAGGAAACATTATTCTCTACAAAAAACGTCTCTTAACATTTTGCCATAGCTCGCTTCGTTTCCGAGATATTTGCAGATTCAGCTCAAAGGAACTGGCCTGACGGACATATTTCGAGATATTTCTTCTTCTTGTTGTTCTTCCTCTGCACAGCTAAGCTGGAAGTGGCATTTGCAGCTCGCAATAGTGCAGAGTTATCTCAAAGAAAGGGGCCACGGTGTTTCTGTATCTCTATTATGTTGGTGCGGCTTCGGAACTTTTAAATATCTTGATATATCTCGAGAACTACGCATCTGATCAAAAAATATCATAGAACATAAAAAGTAGGAAACTTAATTCTCTACAAAAAAGGTCTCTTAACATTTTGCCATAGCTCGCTTCGTTTCCGAGATATTTGATGATTTATAGCAAGGGAAGGGGCCTGACGGACATATTTCGAGATATTTCTTCTTCTTGTTGTTCTTCTTCTGCACAGCTAAGCTGGAAGTGGCATTTGCGGCTCGCACTAGTGCAGAGTTATCTCAAAGAGAGGGGCCACGGTGTTTCTGTATCTCTATTATGTTGGTGCGGCTTCGGAACTTTTAAATATCTTGATATATCTCGAGAACTACGCATCTGATCAAAAAATATCATAGAACATAAAAAGTAGGAAACTTAATTCTCTACAAAAAAGGTCTCTTAACATTTTGCCATAGCTCGCTTCGTTTCCGAGATATTTGCAGATTTATCTCAAGGGAAGGGGCCTGACGGACATATTTCGAGATATTTCTTCTTCTTGTTGTACTTCTTCTGCACAGCTAAGCTGGAAGTGGCATTTGCGGCTCGCACTAGTGCAGAGTTATCTCAAAGAAAGGGGCCACGGTGTTTCTGTATCCCTATTATGTTGGTGCGGCTTCGGAACTTTTAAATATCTCGATATATCTCGAAAACTACGCTTCTGATCAAAAAATATCATAGAACATAAATTGTAGGAAACATAATTCGCTACAAAAAACGTCTCTTAACATTTTGCCATAGCTCGCTTCGTTTCCGAGATATTTGCAGATTTATCTCAAGGGAAGTGGCCTGACGGACATATTTCGAGATATTTCTTCTTCTTGTTGTTCTTCTTCTGCACAGCTAAGCTGGAAGTGGCATTTGCGGCTCGCACTAGTGCAGAGTTATCTCAAAGAAAGGGGCCACGGTGTTTCTGTATCTCTATTATGTTGGTGCGGCTTCGGAACTTTTAAATATCTTGATATATCTCGAGAACTACGCATCTGATCAGAAAATATCATAGAAGATAAAAAGTAGGAAACTTAATTCTCTACAAAAAACCTCTCTTAACATTTTGCCATAGCTCGCTTCGTTTCCGAGATATTTGCAGATTTATCTCAAGGTAAGGGGCCTGACGGACATATTTCGAGATATTTCTTCTTCTTGTTGTTCTTCTTCTGCACAGCTAAGCTGGAAGTGGCATTTACAGCTCGCAATAGTGCATAGTTATCTGAAAGAAAGGGGCCACGGTGTTTCTGTATCTCTATTATGTTGGTGCGGCTTCGGAACTTTTAAATATCTTGATATATCTCGAGAACTACGCATCTGATCAAAAAATATCATAGAACATAAAAAGTAGGAAACTCAATTCTCTACAAAAAAGGTCTCTTAACATTTTGCAATAGCTCGCTTCGTTTCCGAGGTATTTGCAGATTTATCTCAAGGGAAGGGGCCTGACGGACATATTTCGAGATATTTCTTCTTCTTGTTGTTCTTCTTCTGCACAGCTAAGCTGGAAGTGGCATTTGCGGCTCGCACTAGTGCAGAGTTATCTCAAAGAAAGGGGCCACGGTGTTTCTGTATCTCTATTATGTTGGTGCTGCTTCGGAACTTTGAAATATCTCGATATATCTCGAAAACTACGCTTCTGATCAAAAAATATCATAGAACATACATTGTAGGAAACATAATTCTCTACAAAAAACGTCTCTTAACATTTTGCCATAGCTCGCTTCGTTTCCGAGATATTTGCAGATTCATCTCAAGGGAAGGGGCCTAACGGACATATTTCGAGATATTTCTTCTTCTTGTTGTTCTTCTTCTGCACAGCTAAACTGGAAGTGGCATTTCCAGCTCGCAATAGTACAGAGTTATCTCAAAGAAAGGGGCCACGGTGTTTCTGTATCTCTATTATGTTGGTGCGGCTTCGGAACTTTTAAATATCTTGATATATCTCGAGAACTACGCATCTGATCAAAAAATATCATAGAACATAAAAAGTAGGAAACTTAATTCTCTACAAAAAAGGTCTCTTAACATTTTGCCATAGCTCTCTTCGTTTCCGAGATATTTGCGGATTTATCTCAAGGGAAGGGGCCTGACGGACACATTTCGAGATATTTCTTCTTCTTGTTGTTCTTCTTCTGCACAGCTAAGCTGGAAGTGGCATTTGCAGCTCGCAATAGTGCAGCGTTATCTCAAAGAAAGGGGCCACGGTGTTTCTGTATCTCTATTATGTTGGTGCTGCTTCGGAACTTTTAAATATCTCGATATATCTCGAAAACTACGCTTCTGATCAAAAAATATCATAGAACATAAATTGTAGGAAACATAATTCTCTACAAAAAACGTCTCTTAACATTTTGCCATAGCTCGCTTCGTTTCCGAGATATTTGCAGATTCATCTCAAGGGAAGGGGCCTAACGGACATATTTCGAGATATTTCTTCTTCTTGTTGTTCTTCTTCTGCACAGCTAAACTGGAAGTGGCATTTCCAGCTCGCAATAGTACAGAGTTATCTCAAAGAAAGGGGCCACGGTGTTTCTGTATCTCTATTATGTTGGTGCGGCTTCGGAACTTTTAAATATCTTGATATATCTCGAGAACTACGCATCTGATCAAAAAATATCATAGAACATAAAAAGTAGGAAACTCAATTCTCTACAAAAAAGGTCTCTTAGCATTTTGCAATAGCTCGCTTCGTTTCCGAGATATTTGCAGATTTATCTCAAGGGAAGGGGCCTGACGGACATATTTCGAGATATTTCTTCTTCTTGTTGTTCTTCTTCTGCACAGCTAAGCTGGAAGTGGCATTTGCGGCTCGCACTAGTGCAGAGTTATCTCAAAGAAAGGGGCCACGGTGTTTCTGTATCTCTATTATGTTGGTGCTGCTTCGGAACTTTTAAATATCTCGATATATCTCGAAAACTACGCTTCTGATCAAAAAATATCATAGAACATAAATTGTAGGAAACATAATTCTCTACAAAAAACGTCTCTTAACATTTTGCCATAGCTCGCTTCGTTTCCGAGATATTTGCAGATTTATCTCAAGGGAAGGGGCCTAACGGACATATTTCGAGATATTTCTTCTTCTTGTTGTTCTTCTTCTGCACAGCTAAACTGGAAGTGGCATTTCCAGCTCGCAATAGTACAGAGTTATCTCAAAGAAAGGGGCCACGGTGTTTCTGTATCTCTATTATGTTGGTGCGGCTTCGGAACTTTTAAATATCTTGATATATCTCGAGAACTACGCATCTGATCAAAAAATATCATAGAACATAAAAAGTAGGAAACTTAATTCTCTACAAAAAAGGTCTCTTAACATTTTGCCATAGCTCGCTTCGTTTCCGAGATATTTGATGATTTATAGCAAGGGAAGGGGCCTGACGGACATATTTCGAGATATTTCTTCTTCTTGTTGTTCTTCTTCTGCACAGCTAAGCTGGAAGTGGCATTTGCGGCTCGCACTAGTGCAGAGTTATCTCAAAGAGAGGGGCCACGGTGTTTCTGTATCTCTATTATGTTGGTGCGGCTTCGGAACTTTTAAATATCTTGATATATCTCGAGAACTACGCATCTGATCAAAAAATATCATAGAACATAAAAAGTAGGAAACTTAATTCTCTACAAAAAAGGTCTCTTAACATTTTGCCATAGCTCGCTTCGTTTCCGAGATATTTGCAGATTTATCTCAAGGGAAGGGGCCTGACGGACATATTTCGAGATATTTCTTCTTCTTGTTGTACTTCTTCTGCACAGCTAAGCTGGAAGTGGCATTTGCGGCTCGCACTAGTGCAGAGTTATCTCAAAGAAAGGGGCCACGGTGTTTCTGTATCCCTATTATGTTGGTGCGGCTTCGGAACTTTTAAATATCTCGATATATCTCGAAAACTACGCTTCTGATCAAAAAATATCATAGAACATAAATTGTAGGAAACATAATTCGCTACAAAAAACGTCTCTTAACATTTTGCCATAGCTCGCTTCGTTTCCGAGATATTTGCAGATTTATCTCAAGGGAAGTGGCCTGACGGACATATTTCGAGATATTTCTTCTTCTTGTTGTTCTTCTTCTGCACAGCTAAGCTGGAAGTGGCATTTGCGGCTCGCACTAGTGCAGAGTTATCTCAAAGAAAGGGGCCACGGTGTTTCTGTATCTCTATTATGTTGGTGCGGCTTCGGAACTTTTAAATATCTTGATATATCTCGAGAACTACGCTTCTGATCAAAAAATATCATAGAACATACATTGTAGGAAACATAATTCTCTACAAAAAACGTCTCTTAACATTTTGCCATAGCTCGCTTCGTTTCCGAGATATTTGCAGATTTATCTCAAGGTAAGGGGCCTGACGGACATATTTCGAGATATTTCTTCTTCTTGTTGTTCTTCTTCTGCACAGCTAAGCTGGAAGTGGCATTTACAGCTCGCAATAGTGCATAGTTATCTGAAAGAAAGGGGCCACGGTGTTTCTGTATCTCTATTATGTTGGTGCTGCTTCGGAACTTTTAAATATCTCGATATATCTCGAAAACTACGCTTCTGATCAAAAAATATCATAGAACATAAATTGTAGGAAACATAATTCTCTACAAAAAACGTCTCTTAACATTTTGCCATAGCTCGCTTCGTTTCCGAGATATTTGCAGATTTATCTCAAGGGAAGGGGCCTAACGGACATATTTCGAGATATTTCTTCTTCTTGTTGTTCTTCTTCTGCACAGCTAAACTGGAAGTGGCATTTCCAGCTCGCAATAGTACAGAGTTATCTCAAAGAAAGGGGCCACGGTGTTTCTGTATCTCTATTATGTTGGTGCGGCTTCGGAACTTTTAAATATCTTGATATATCTCGAGAACTACGCATCTGATCAAAAAATATCATAGAACATAAAAAGTAGGAAACTTAATTCTCTACAAAAAACGTCTCTTAACATTTTGCCATAGCTCTCTTCGTTTCCGAGATATTTGCAGATTTATCTCAAGGGAAGGGGCCTGACGGACACATTTCGAGATATTTCTTCTTCTTGTTGTTCTTCTTCTGCACAGCTAAGCTGGAAGTGGCATTTGCAGCTCGCAATAGTGCAGAGTTATCTCAAAGAAAGGGGCCACGGTGTTTCTGTATCTCTATTATGTTGGTGCTGGTTCGGAACTTTTAAATATCTCGATATATCTCGAAAACTACGCTTCTGATCAAAAAATATCATAGAAAATAAATTGTAGGAAACATAATTCTCTACAAAAAACGTCTCTTAACATTTTGCCATAGCTCGCTTCGTTTCCGAGATATTTGCAGATTCATCTCAAGGGAAGGGGCCTAACGGACATATTTCGAGATATTTCTTCTTCTTGTTGTTCTTCTTCTGCACAGCTAAACTGGAAGTGGCATTTCCAGCTCGCAATAGTACAGAGTTATCTCAAAGAAAGGGGCCACGGTGTTTCTGTATCTCTATTATGTTGGTGCGGCTTCGGAACTTTTAAATATCTTGATATATCTCGAGAACTACGCATCTGATCAAAAAATATCATAGAACATAAAAAGTAGGAAACTTAATCCTCTACAAAAAAGGTCTCTTAACATTTTGCCATAGCTCTCTTCGTTTCCGAGATATTTGCAGATTTATCTCAAGGGAAGGGGCCTGACGGACACATTTCGAGATATTTCTTCTTCTTGTTGTTCTTCTTCTGCACAGCTAAGCTGGAAGTGGCATTTGCAGCTCGCAATAGTGCAGCGTTATCTCAAAGAAAGGGGCCACGGTGTTTCTGTATCTCTATTATGTTGGTGCTGCTTCGGAACTTTTAAATATCTCGATATATCTCGAAAACTACGCTTCTGATCAAAAAATATCATAGAACATAAATTGTAGGAAACATAATTCTCTACAAAAAACGTCTCTTAACATTTTGCCATAGCTCGCTTCGTTTCCGAGATATTTGCAGATTCATCTCAAGGGAAGGGGCCTAACGGACATATTTCGAGATATTTCTTCTTCTTGTTGTTCTTCTTCTGCACAGCTAAACTGGAAGTGGCATTTCCAGCTCGCAATAGTACAGAGTTATCTCAAAGAAAGGGGCCACGGTGTTTCTGTATCTCTATTATGTTGGTGCGGCTTCGGAACTTTTAAATATCTTGATATATCTCGAGAACTACGCATCTGATCAAAAAATATCATAGAACATAAAAAGTAGGAAACTTAATTCTCTACAAAAAGGGTCTCTTAACATTTTGCCATAGCTCTCTTCGTTTCCGAGATATTTGCAGATTTATCTCAAGGGAAGGGGCCTGACGGACACATTTCGAGATATTTCTTCTTCTTGTTGTTCTTCTTCTGCACAGCTAAGCTGGAAGTGGCATTTGCAGCTCGCAATAGTGCAGAGTTATCTCAAAGAAAGGGGCCACGGTGTTTCTGTATCTCTATTATGTTGGTGCTGCTTCGGAACTTTTAAATATCTCGATATATCTCGAAAACTACGCTTCTGATCAAAAAATATCATAGAACATAAATTGTAGGAAACATAATTCTCTACAAAAAACGTCTCTTAACATTTTGCCATAGCTCGATTCGTTTCCGAGATATTTGCAGATTCATCTCAAGGGAAGGGGCCTAACGGACATATTTCGAGATATTTCTTCTTCTTGTTGTTCTTCTTCTGCACAGCTAAACTGGAAGTGGCATTTCCAGCTCGCAATAGTACAGAGTTATCTGAAAGAAAGGGGCCACGGTGTTTCTGTATCTCTATTATGTTGGTGCGGCTTCGGAACTTTTAAATATCTTGATATATCTCGAGAACTACGCTTCTGATCAAAAAATATCATAGAACATAAAAAGTAGGAAACTTAATTCTCTACAAAAAAGTCTGGTAAGATTTTGCCATAGCTCGCTTCGTTTCCGAGATATTTGCAGATTTATCTCAAGGTAAGGGGCCTGACGGACATATTTCGAGATATTTCTTCTTCTTGTTGTTCTTCTTCTGCACAGCTAAGCTGGAAGTGGCATTTACAGCTCGCAATAGTGCATAGTTATCTGAAAGAAAGGGGCCACGGTGTTTCTGTATCTCTATTATGTTGGTGCGGCTTCGGAACTTTTAAATATCTTGATATATCTCGAGAACTACGCATCTGATCAAAAAATATCATAGAACATAAAAAGTAGGAAACTCAATTCTCTACAAAAAAGGTCTCTTAGCATTTTGCAATAGCTCGCTTCGTTTCCGAGATATTTGCAGATTTATCTCAAGGGAAGGGGCCAGACGGACATATTTCGAGATATTTCTTCTTCTTGTTGTTCTTCTTCTGCACAGCTAAGCTGGAAGTGGCATTTGCGGCGCGCACTAGTGCAGAGTTATCTCAAAGAAAGGGGCCACGGTGTTTCTGTATCTCTATTATGTTGGTGCTGCTTCGGAACTTTTAAATATCTCGATATATCTCGAAAACTACGCTTCTGATCAAAAAATATCATAGAACATAAATTGTAGGAAACATAATTCTCTACAAAAAACGTCTCTTAACATTTTGCCATAGCTCGCTTCGTTTCCGAGATATTTGCAGATTTATCTCAAGGGAAGGGGCCTAACGGACATATTTCGAGATATTTCTTCTTCTTGTTGTTCTTCTTCTGCACAGCTAAACTGGAAGTGGCATTTCCAGCTCGCAATAGTACAGAGTTATCTCAAAGAAAGGGGCCACGGTGTTTCTGTATCTCTATTATGTTGGTGCGGCTTCGGAACTTTTAAATATCTTGATATATCTCGAGAACTACGCATCTGATCAAAAAATATCATAGAACATAAAAAGTAGGAAACTTAATTCTCTACAAAAAAGGTCTCTTAACATTTTGCCATAGCTCTCTTCGTTTCCGAGATATTTGCAGATTTATCTCAAGGGAAGGGGCCTGACGGACACATTTCGAGATATTTCTTCTTCTTGTTGTTCTTCTTCTGCACAGCTAAGCTGGAAGTGGCATTTGCAGCTCGCAATAGTGCAGCGTTATCTCAAAGAAAGGGGCCACGGTGTTTCTGTATCCCTATTATGTTGGTGCTGCTTCGGAACTTTTAAATATCTCGATATATCTCGAAAACTACGCTTCTGATCAAAAAATATCATAGAACATAAATTGTAGGAAACATAATTCTCTACAAAAAACGTCTCTTAACATTTTGCCATAGCTCGCTTCGTTTCCGAGATATTTGCAGATTCATCTCAAGGGAAGGGGCCTAACGGACATATTTCGAGATATTTCTTCTTCTTGTTGTTCTTCTTCTGCACAGCTAAACTGGAAGTGGCATTTCCAGCTCGCAATAGTACAGAGTTATCTCAAAGAAAGGGGCCACGGTGTTTCTGTATCTCTATTATGTTGGTGCGGCTTCGGAACTTTTAAATATCTTGATATATCTCGAGAACTACGCATCTGATCAAAAAATATCATAGAACATAAAAAGTAGGAAACTTAATTCTCTACAAAAAAGGTCCCTTAACATTTTGCCATAGCTCTCTTCGTTTCCGAGATATTTGCAGATTTATCTCAAGGGAAGGGGCCTGACGGACACATTTCGAGATATTTCTTCTTCTTGTTGTTCTTCTTCTGCACAGCTAAGCTGGAAGTGGCATTTGCGGCTCGCACTAGTGCAGAGTTATCTCAAAGAAAGGGGCCACGGTGTTTCTGTATCCCTATTATGTTGGTGCGGCTTCGGAACTTTTAAATATCTCGATATATCTCGAAAACTACGCTTCTGATCAAAAAATATCATAGAACATAAATTGTAGGAAACATAATTCTCTACAAAAAACGTCTCTTAACATTTTGCCATAGCTCGCTTCGTTTCCGAGATATTTGCAGATTCAGCTCAAAGGAACTGGCCTGACGGACATATTTCGAGATATTTCTTCTTCTTGTTGTTCTTCCTCTGCACAGCTAAGCTGGAAGTGGCATTTGCAGCTCGCAATAGTACAGAGTTATCTCAAAGAAAGGGGCCACGGTGTTTCTGTATCTCTATTATGTTGGTGCGGCTTCGGAACTTTTAAATATCTTGATATATCTCGAGAACTACGCATCTGATCAAAAAATATCATAGAACATAAAAAGTAGGAAACTTAATTCTCTACAAAAAAGGTCCCTTAACATTTTGCCATAGCTCTCTTCGTTTCCGAGATATTTGCAGATTTATCTCAAGGGAAGGGGCCTGACGGACACATTTCGAGATATTTCTTCTTCTTGTTGTTCTTCTTCTGCACAGCTAAGCTGGAAGTGGCATTTGCGGCTCGCACTAGTGCAGAGTTATCTCAAAGAAAGGGGCCACGGTGTTTCTGTATCCCTATTATGTTGGTGCGGCTTCGGAACTTTTAAATATCTCGATATATCTCGAAAACTACGCTTCTGATCAAAAAATATCATAGAACATAAATTGTAGGAAACATAATTCTCTACAAAAAACGTCTCTTAACATTTTGCCATAGCTCGCTTCGTTTCCGAGATATTTGCAGATTCAGCTCAAAGGAACTGGCCTGACGGACATATTTCGAGATATTTCTTCTTCTTGTTGTTCTTCCTCTGCACAGCTAAGCTGGAAGTGGCATTTGCAGCTCGCAATAGTGCAGAGTTATCTCAAAGAAAGGGGCCACGGTGTTTCTGTATCTCTATTATGTTGGTGCGGCTTCGGAACTTTTAAATATCTTGATATATCTCGAGAACTACGCATCTGATCAAAAAATATCATAGAACATAAAAAGTAGGAAACTTAATTCTCTACAAAAAAGTCTCGTAAGATTTTGCCATAGCTCGCTTCGTTTCCGAGATATTTGCAGATATATCTCAAGGGAAGGGGCCTAACGGACATATTTCGAGATATTTCTTCTTCTTGTTGTTCTTCTTCTGCACAGCTAAACTGGAAGTGGCATTTCCAGCTCGCAATAGTGCAGAGTTATCTCAAAGAGAGGGGCCACGGTGTTTCTGTATCTCTATTATGTTGGTGCGGCTTCGGAACTTTTAAATATCTTGATATATCTCGAGAACTACGCATCTGATCAAAAAATATCATACAACATAAAAAGTAGGAAACTCAATTCTCTACAAAAAAGGTCTCTTAACATTTTGCAATAGCTCGCTTCGTTTCCGAGATATTTGCAGATGTATCTCAAGGGAAGGGGCCTGACGGACATATTTCGAGATATTTCTTCTTCTTGTTGTTCTTCTTCTGCACAGCTAAGCTGGAAGTGGCATTTGCGGCTCGCACTAGTGCAGAGTTATCTCAAAGAAAGGGGCCACGGTGTTTCTGTATCTCTATTATGTTGGTGCGGCTTCGGAACTTTTAAATATCTTGATATATCTCGAGAACTACGCATCTGATCCAAAACTATCATAGAACATAAATAGTAGGAAACTTAATTCTCTACAAAAAAGGTCTCTCAACATTTTGCCATAG